>NC_056628.2:196639446-196969446 GCF_002870075.4 Lactuca sativa | reverse complement strand
CTCCTTTCATCCTGCACAAACCCCTTTCTCTCTCTTCGCGTATCGCTCTCACCATCGTCGCCGGGCATGGCTATGCCTGAGCACCACCAATTCAACAACTTCCTTCAACAACAGCATCAACAGCAACAGCAATCGAAGTCTTTCAGGTATTATCGAAAACCCCCTTGTTCATCGATTTAAAACCCTAGAACAAATCATTTCTTATATAATCTTCAATTTTTTGTTTTATTTGGATGTTTAGAGATATATTCAACAACATGGAAGGTCAGATTTCACCGCAGATTAACTATATAAACGCCGATCAAGCTCATCACCCTCCATATATCCCTCAGTGTAAACCTCCTTTTTTCTTTGTGTATTCCTCAACAAACAACTTTTTTGTTAATTGAAGTTAAAATTCTCCAATAACCTGAAATAAAAACTGTTGATTTTCAATCTGGTGCAGTTCATGTGGTAGGGTTTGCACCAGGTACGGATGTTAGCGATGGCGGATTCGATTTGCAGCGGAATTATGATTTGGAATCGAGAAAAAAGAGGCCTAATGAGCAAGAGTTCTTCGAAAATAACAATACAAATTCTCAGATATCATCTATTGATTTCTTGCAACCTCGATCCGTTTCAACAGGATTAGGTTTGTCTCTCGACAATGGTAGGTTAGCTTCATCTGGCGAATCCTCTTTTGTTGCTGGACTTATGGGAGATGAAATTGAAATGGAATTGCGTAGGCAAGATGCTGAGATTGATAGGTTTATGAAAATCCAGGTATATATTATGGTTAAGACGCCATTTATGTGCTCAATTCTCTCAAACAACTTCTGATTGTCTGATACGCTTCTTCATTTTCCCTTTTTTTGCTTTCCAAAAGGCCGATAGACTCAGGCAAGCAGTTCTTGAGAAGGTACACGCCAACCACCTTCAAATAATCTCACATGTCGAAGACAAATTCATCAAAAAACTCCATGAAAAAGAATCCGAAATCGAAACCATCAACAGAAAAAACATGGAACTAGAATCACAAGTCGAACACCTCGCCATGGAAGCTGCCACCTGGCAACAACGAGCTAAATACAGTGAGAACATGGTCAACACCCTCAAGGTCAACCTTCAACAAGTTTACACACATGGAAGGGACAGTAAAGAAGGGTGTGGTGATAGTGAGGTTGATGACACAGCTTCCTGTTGCAATGGTAGAGCTATTGATTTTCACCTTCTTTGCAAGGGTAATAATGGAATGAGGGAAATGATGACGTGTAAGGTATGTGGGGTGAATGAAGTGTGCATGCTTTTGTTACCATGTAAGCATCTTTGTCTGTGTAAGGAATGTGAAAGTAAGGTTAGTTTGTGTCCATTGTGTCAGTGTTCCAAGTATATAGGTATGGAGGTTTATATGTAAGGGATTAATGTGATGAATTGTATTAGATTTATGTGGACTTTATTAACTTGTTTTGATTTCATGATTGTTGTATGCTTTATATAAGTATGTGTTTATTTTGACACAAAGCATATAGCACAATTTAGTTCATATGATCGATGTGTTAAAAAAATGTCTCATCTAATAAGTCATTTAGTGCAAAACAAATTGACCTCTTCAATCATATCATAAATATTTTTTTATGAAACAATATAAACTTAAACGTTTAAAAGGTGTATTGCTTAACAATCAATAAAATAAAATAATACTAACTTTACAAAATAAATTAGTTAAAGATCAAAAGAGTATATTGGCATATAGGTAAGGTTGATTGTTCACCATAACCCTTTTTGACCTGTGATAGCCAGTCAAAGGGTTATGGTGAACACAAACAACAAATTCGATGATATATTGAGTACAAAAAAATGACAAAATGAGAACAATTCGATGGTATATTGAGTACAAAAAAATGACAAAATGAGAACAAATACAACAGTTTGTTACCCTCCTGATTCATTTCCCTTTTACTCAGTTATAGCAAATTATATGTCATCTCCTGTTGATATTAGTGATTTTAATGAGTTTATGAGATTCATTCTTGCTTCTATTCAAAACATAACCCACGAAAGAAAAATATTCATACATGTGCAACTTTGTAATGCACTTGAATATTTATTAAGAGAATCTAGACTAAGTAGGTGTATTTCATGACTACATTTACATTTCCAATCAAATGATTTATTGTATTATGGATTCTAGACAAGTCTACAAACGACTGGAATTACAAGTGTTGTGATTTTTTTAGTTTACTTAGCTTTAATATCGAATTCATGGGATAAGATACAACATCAATATGTACAATATCATGCAGCTTTTGCAGACACATTATCATAATATACCTTGAGGTAAACGTTTATGCTGATAAATATACCTCTCATACACAGTCATATCCTTTTGCAGAGAGATGTTGACAGGTAACCACAGTAAGCATAACATAGACCATGTTTTAACGAAGTTACCCCTCTGAAACGCTCTTCATATACGTTATGGCCAAAAAAAGTTGTAGTCTTTGATAATTTTGCAACTTTAATTTCATTTAATTTTTCGGAGAAAATGACTCAGGAGGGTAACTAACTGTTAAGTTTGTTTTTATTTGGTCCCTTTTTTTTTGTGTACTCAATATACCATTAAACTTGTTGTTTGTGTTCACCATAACCCTTTGACTGACTATCACAGGTTAAAAGCCGGTCAAAAAAGTTATGGTGAACACAAACAAAAAGTTCGATGATATATTAAATACAAAAAAAGACCAAATAAAAACAAACACAAATCGATAGTTACCCACAACAGGCCTTTTCCCTTTTTATACAAATGTCTTTTGTATTTATCAAACCAAACATTGATGACGTAATTCAAGAAAGTTAAAATATTTTTACCAAATGATTTTAGTAAGACACGTTTTAAAATTATTACATATGTACGAGAAAAAAAATTGATCTTAGTAGGACAAATGACTTGGTATGCTATTATATTATCTTATTCCATAATAAAATATGCTACAATTAAAAATATATATAAAAAGGTTAATAACATGTATGAGAATTCTTCTACTTTGAAGAGTAGAAAATTTAAAATCAATACATCATGACAAATTTCCTCAAGAATTTGATACCTCTTAAGTACATAACAAAGATAAATTCTCTATAAGTTTAACACACAATTTAACTTAGACTATTTATTACATCAATCTAGTGTGTAACTCAACAATAGATCAGATACTATTTTATCCAAAAGATGGTTATTTCGACATGTACAACATGTACCAAAAAATGGCTTCCAATCTCTGACTCATTAACACTTATCCCATTTGAATATGTCCTGAAAAAACACGTGACATAGTCACAATATAAGGTTACACTCATCGAGTTCACACGTTATAATATAAAAAATAATAATTACATAACACAACACCATGTTTAACATAAACCAAAACCATATATAAAAAATGCAATGAAATTATAATAGCTACTTTAAATACATTTTGCATAAAATCACATTCTAGTGTGTATCCAATTTGGCGCTTCACAATAAATTCAACTTTTTATAAATGTCAATCTATCAAAAGTCCAACAACTTTGTCAAAGTCTCAACAACTATAAGCAAGTCTACATCCAAATTCTAACATATTTTTCTAAATATGTTATAAGTGTTATACAAGCCTTTAATTTATTACGTTTGTTATGTAAACATTAACATTTATTTATCGAAATATGAACCATAAACTTGAAATTGATTCAAAGTATGCACAATTTCTATTATAAATTAAAACCTATTTTTGAAAATAAATGTTTATTTTGAACAAGTCTTGTCAACTTGATTGATGATGTAAGATGGAAACTTCATGGCAACTATGATAAATTTCGTAGTCATTGAAAGAATAAACCATCTTAACTTGACCAAATGACCATTTTACCCTTACATTCCAAAAAAAAAACAAATTTCACAATATTAATCTATTTAAAAGAAAACTCATGTGTGGAGTTGAGGAAAAGATAAGAAATGCAAAGAGGAAAAGTGTTGGTGTCTTAAACTCTTAATAGTAAAAAAGAAATAGCCCATAAATCATGTCCCCATTAAGTAGTAAAGAAACACTCAACCAAAACTTAATCGGCAAAATGATTATACCAATTTTCTTGTAATTTGTAAGGAAAGTGAATGTTGTAAACTACAAAATACAACAATCAAAAGGTCCAATTTGAATTTTGAAATATACTACCTTCAATCATGACGCCTTCGCCTTTGAAAATGCTGATTGATAAAACTGTCTGCTTGTAAAGGATATTTTTTCTTTATAAACGCCTTCACACATTTCCAATATGAAAAGTCAACCATTTCTCCATTCTTACGCACAATGAATAGACATCTTGAGCTTTCAAAATCTGGATGGTGTCCAACCTGTCAGGGATTTTCATTTTATGGCATCACAGAATAAAATTTGAGTTAATTCCTATGAGTTTTGGATTATAAAAATGAGTTATTTGCTATGATAATCAAAATGTATCAGTAAATACAGAAAGAAGTTAGAACAAAGTAATCATATATAAGAATCTTGAATGTGTTTTGAAGAAGGGAGAAATTTCTAACCATGATGTAATCAATTCCACATCCAATTTTCTTCTCACTCTCTGGATGATGAGCCAACAACCTCTGTAGAATGATGTTTTCATGCTCGGAGCTTAATCTCTCACCACTTTCATATCTGCAATAGCAAAAAAAAAAAAATGAGAATTTAAGCAATCAATAGTAAGATACCATTCAATTATTAAAGAAAACGAATGAATTGTATTCAATTAGAGAAGAATCGCAATTTAACAGAAACCCTACTTGCCGGAATGAAGAATCATCCTAACAAAGCCAACCAAGGGTACAGTATCCTCCAAAATTCGATCCTCCCAATCCACCCAGCTTTCTTCCACTCTTTCCATTGCCTCATCATCTTCGAATTCAGATTCCCCTTTCGAAAACCCTCTGTCATAGTCCTTCACCTCCACGGCCGGCTTTCTCAATAAATCAGCGGCGGAGTAAGCAGCCCCACCCTGCTGGGGGCTGGTATCACCTCTGCTAATTTTCAAGGCAGAAAATGTCGTGTGACGATAATGGAAAGAAAGGATTGAAGGATTCGTTGACGACAAGTGGAAAGGAAGAGAGACATGGGTTCTGTTATTGAGGTAAATGTGAGAAGATGACCATGAAATTGCTTCCATTAGAACAAGTATTAGGGAATCAGGATGGTATAAACCCTAATATCGTTCCAAGTTTTGAGATTTTAGCTCGAAAAAGGGCATGCTAGTAGTAAAAGGGAGCGACTGGCAAGAAGATAACAGTCGACAGACCAAATTTGCAGACTCCTACTGATAGAGCTGGAAAAACAATTCAACCGGCCGATCTGAAGGACCCGAAACCCATTCCCATATTAATGGGCTGGATTTAGTTTTAATATTGTTATGTGGGGGTGTTTGATTTGATTAAGTTTATTTGGGCTGGATTTAGTTTTAATATTATTATCGGGGATGTTCGATTAAGTTTATTTAAGAAACTTATTAATTTAACGGTTTTATATTGTCATAAATTAAAAAAAAAAAGTTTAGATAAAAATAATTTATTATAGTGGAAAACCATTAATAAACTAAATTTTCAGTAATTTAATATATATTTGTATTTGCCGTTGAAAAAAAACTATTTTTTTTCATAAGTTACCTCATTCCAACCTATTAGTTTATAAGCTAACTAGGTGTAAGACTCATGTATTACATGAGTTTAATTAAAAAAAAATATAAAATTTTAATAATTTAAAAAGTTTGAATTTATAAGAAAAATGAGAAAAATTTGAATTATTAAAATTAGTGAGACTTTAATGTATTGAATACATTACATATATAAACTTTTTCTAATAAATACTTTACATATATATTACCTTAGACATTAAATGTGGAATTTTAATTTAATAAAATAAAAAATACAATAAAATGACAAGTGGAAAATAAAAATTTTAAAAATTCTAGAAAATGCCATGTGTCCAAATGAATGAGAAGAGGACATGTGGCAAAAACCTTCATTTATTATAGTAGATAAGTAACCATTTTTTTTTTCAAACACTTATTTAAAGTATTAGAGTTATTCAATAAAATAATTATATATCTATAAAATATACAAAGTAATTATTTTTTTTATTTTTTTTTATTTTTTATTTTTTATTTTTTTACAAAACAACTATGAAGTTCATTAAACAAAGCTAATGAACTTGAGGTTATTTTTTATTACATAAAAGTCACTTTATTACAGAGAATTTCGCTAAATTTTGCCAAAAATTAGTGAAAATATTCTCTTAGTTGTTGAAAAAGAAAAATATAAACAAAATAATTAAATGGTATGAGAAAAAAGAAGGAGAACAATAATGGAATCATGTCACAGTGACATTTCCTAACACTTGTTACTTAGTTACCTAGGACTTAGGTCTTGATTTTGTGTAGGTCCTGAGGTGTGGTGTTTCCTAACACTTGTTACATAGTTACCTAGAACTTTGGTCATCAGGTGTGGTGTTTCCTAACACTTGTTACCTAGGACTCTATACATAACATTGAAGGTATAACACAAAAAATTGCTAAAGTTGATTATCCTATATTTTGTATAAATTTCATAGCTATCTTGATTCTACTTGGGAGGAAATCATCATTGTCTTGAAGAACGGTAATAAGATGAAAAACATGAACACGTATAGTCTCTATGACACCATACTTTAAGTATGAGAAATCAAAGAGTTAAAACAAGATGTCCATTAATAGGATATAATTCGGAAATACCTATATCCTTCCCAAATATACCGAACCAACATGTTGCAAGGTCACTCGAGGTCACCTGCCCCATATGTCTCGAAGTTGCCCACTTATATACCAAACTGGCACGACGACTTGAAAGGAAAAGAAATACAAACGAGAAAGTACAAAGTGATGTCGAAACAGTAGCAATAGTACATCGAAACCATGATAATACAGTTTGTACGAGGATGTGTGGCTGACGGATCCTGGCACAGCCATATGACAATTATGTAACAGCATACAAAGTATAACTAGTCATACCTTCGAGCATAATGCCATAAATACGATAAGATGACATGACAGGGTCGATACAGGAAGAACTCGTTACCTCTTCCTCATTCGCTATAAATAGGTAATCCGACTCGTCAAGGATGTATGTACACAGAAGTCATACTTATCTCACTTGTCTAACTCTCCACTCCTAAAATCGATCGATAATATAACCTTTCTTTAACTTAACCATCGGAGCGTTGTCCGGGATCCCATCCCGACCAGCTAGCTTACGGTTTGTTTGTATCCTTCAGGTCAATCTATTTGCTAGGGTTGAGCTAATCCAAGGGTGAAAGATGGAACATACCCTATGGTACATCAAATGGCGCCATCCATGGGACCTCGCAACAAATAGTCGGTGCAAACACACCAGTAGTTGGAGCGAGTCCCGTCACGAGAATGCAAAACCTTGAAGGCCTAGAAGCAACCCCACAGATTGCTACTGTGGTGAAACATCAGAACGTAGTTGTCGGAAAGTTTATCAGCGACGAGGGAGCGAATCTGCAAGGCAAAACGGTAGAAGAAATAGGATCGAGTTTCGGTCCACACAGACCAAACGAAAGACTCTGACGAAGAAGGAAAAGAGTCAAGCCCTCGTGGAAAAAGATCAAACAAGAAGGAGAGAAATACATGTCGACTATCTGATGCAAAAGACACTCATAAAAGACAAGAAAAGTTACTCGAAGTAACAGAAGCAAAGAAATACAACCAAGCTTTCAAGAACCTAAATTTATGCTCTCCTTTTACGGACGACATTAATGAAATGCCTATTCACAAAGGGATGAAAGGGTCGAGGGTGCCACCCTACGATAGTATTGGAGACCCAGATGATCATGTATCCAACTTCCAGTAGGCGATAAAAATGATACCAATGGATCCAAAGTTATGGAGCCTGTGTTTCGCGAGAACTTTAGACGGATCTGCCCGATATTGGCTTGCTAGCTTACCACCTCGAAGTATAGGGAGCTTCGAAGAGCTGTGTCAGAAATTCTATAACAGTTTCATACAACAACAAAGGTTACAACAACAAACGCACGAGATATTCACTTGTCGACAATGTGAATGAGAATCGAATAAAGCATACTTTAAGAGGTTTAATGAGATCAGTAGGAAAATGCCAACCCGGGACGACCCTATAATCGTAGCGGCGTTCACTTACGGGATCCTAGAAAGGGAGCTATTTCAAAAGTTGGTAGGGCGAGAATGGGTTAATGCAGAAGAAATGATATGAAAAGTTAATCAATTCATGAGGCAAGAAGCTGAGAGCACTAAAAAAGCAAGAATGGAAGGAAGAATGAAACGAGAAGATCGAATTAAAACATACCCGTCTCAACCCAATGGACAACCTCACCATAACTACAGTAGAAGGCCACACCAAAGCGAAAGGGGAAGGCAAAATGGTCGTTACCAACCATATCGACAAGAAGCATATGAAGCTTATACTCCACAAAGCCCGAACACGCACAACATAGATAAAAATAGAAAATATCCTCGAGACCCAAACAAGTACCGTGACTTTCACAAAAAGTTGGGTCACACAACAGAGGATTGTGGAAGTTTAAAAAGAGAAAGAGAAAAAGCGGTCGTTAAGAGTCGATGAGCGAACAGAAAAGAAAGACGGTACGCCAAAGTACGATGCTGAAATTGCCAAGGTACAAGGCAAAGAAGAACCTGGTGACAAGTTAACACCAAAGCAGAAAATAACTAGCATTGAGTTTAGTCCTCATGATCCGATACCTTTTGATCATAAGGGGACGGAATATTTGATAATAAATGTGGCGATAAGAAGAACGTTGATCAAAAGAGTTTACGTGGATAAGAGAAGTTCTGTCAACATAATATACGAACATTGCTTGAGAGGACTGCCCTCGGACATCCAAAGATACCTCATGTAACGACCATAAAATTTGAGCCAAATTAAAACATTTTAATTCATTCAAAACCGTTAAGTTCATACATTTGTTTTCAAAATAGTTTAAACATCAGAGTATTTCCCCAGAACCATATCACATAGATCATAAAACATGAGGAGCAGTACGATCACGCCTCCGCCTTGCCACGATCTCCTGAAACAAATGAAACAATAAACCACAACTGTAAGCCCGAAAGCTTAGTGAGTTACCCCCAAAATACCAAACACATATAACCATGCTCATATCTTATCACAATACAGAACAACCATGCACATCGGGTCTACTGTGTGACTGGTCCGCCTGTATCGGGCCTTCAGTCCACCTGGTCCACCATCCGAGTCTAGCCATGTACACCGAGTCTACAGTGTGATTGGTACGCCCGCACTGGGCCTTCAATCCACCTGTTCCACTCTTTGAGTGTACAGTATGACTGGTCCGCCCACACCGGGCCTTCTGTCGGCCTGGTCCACTCTCCGAACCTCGACACGTCTGGTCCGTCCTTTTGGGGCCTTCAGCCTATCCGGACCGCTCGCTGGGCCTTCGGGATATCCGGTCCGCCCTGGGTATGTTGGCCTACAACACAAAGCAGGACCCGCCTCAACCCAACCCCGTCAAACAACCATGTGCACATAAAACAATTAATCACATAACCAAATCCTTAACCAGACAAACAATCTAACAGATCACAAAGCATATCAACATCCTAACCAGGATTCCGACCTAACCGGTCACTAGCATAACATTACCCTATATACCGGGGTACCGAACTAAACCAGGTCACTATCATAATACCATCCTAAATACCAGGATGCAAGTCTAGCAAAACCATAACATAACTGATGGGTTTTGAGCATTCTAACACTTCCTAAGTGTACATGCAACCCTAATAAACCTTGGATCTATGTTTATCTAAGATACATGCAAATAATTATTTTTCCAAGGTTCATATCCTAACTAGCATGGCATGGGGAACTTGAATCAAATAAAGCTAGTAGAAATACTTACCTTGTAGTTGTAGTTGATTCCTTGGAGTTTTAGAGCCTAACACCAATAGTGTGGATGCCTCAAATGGAAATCACAAATCACCACAAACTTGGAACTTTGAGAGAATAGTCACTACTATCTTGAAATCGGCCCTCACCTCAACAAGTGTCAACTAGTGTTCACTAGCTTGATTTCAAGAACCAAAGCCTCCTTTATATAGTGTGGTGGATTAGGGTTACATCCATGTAAACCCTAATACCCATGTCTCTTCATTTCCATGAGATCCATGGGTTAAAGCTCCATGAAGTATCCATGGACTTTTCCATGCAAGCCTAGCCCATTCCAAATAAGCCTTAGCCCATACTATACAAATATAGAAGCCCATATTTAATTAGTAATATCTTTGATCTCTAAATTAATCCTAGATTAATTATAGATCAATAATAATTAAATAATATGATCTTATATTAATATATTAGAACTTATAATATATTAATAAATCATAACTTGTACTATTCTCAACAGATTATCCATAAATTTTTCGGGTGAAGTGCAACCCAAATGGACCATGCCGGGTCAGGTCAAGTACATACCAAATATAGTTATGGACTTAGACACTATATCCAACAGTCTCCTACTTGGATAAGTCTAATAACTATAGTTGCAAGTATGACTTCAGGAACCGATCAGCAATCGTAGCTCTTTAAACTCTGTTGAACTAGAACGCGCCATTTTAGATAAGTGATCATATAATCCTCTGTTCTAGATATCAGCCGGACAATTACATGGAACATGGTCTTACTTATTGCCCAACATTTGTTTCCCGATTTCTGATTTGTTTGACATAGAACTTAACTGAATACATCAATTTAGTTCTGACCGGGCCCGATACATAGGTCAAACCAAAATCATCGAGGGGCCCAGATATCAGCTTCTAATCCAAGAAGGAACAGATAAACTTTAACTCATATGTTTTGTTCTACCACTCATTGAATTATACACAAAGACACATTATATAACATCGATTTACCAATGCATTTTTGTACAATCAATGCATAACCAACTCATAAGTAACAAATCATATCTCTAGGTTTGAAGACTTATATGATATTACCGTCTCACGATCACTCGAGATAAAATTCCATGAAGTGATTCCAGTGAGCGTGGGTTGAGTCCAATGCTCAGAACTTATGAGCACTCATGATTGTTGTAGCCATGTCCAACACCTTAGACCTCTGCAACCAATCATGACAGTCTTGATTCATACCTACTTCCGACATATGACCGACTGTGGAGGTTTGAATAATATGATATACCAATCATAATTATTCTGGAAGTCAAAACATGCAAACGAAATATAGTAAACAATCGACAAGAGATAGCAACACTTTACTCATAAATAAAACACCTTTTATTCATCATCTAATGACAATTACACTTTACAAATTTCATAATTTATCTAACTACTAAAACTTATATCATCCTTCAGCCCTATGCTCCGAGCATGCTGGAGATGCTTAACCCTACTCAGTCCCTTCGTGAGGGGATCTGCTGGGTTCTCATCCGATGATACCCTCTTTTCCACGAGGATTCCTTCTTCTATTCAATGTCTGATGAAGTGATATTTTCTGTTAATGTGCCTGGATCTCCCATGATCTCTTGGTTCCTTGGCTAAGGCAACCACACTATTGCTGTCACAGAAAATCTCCATTGGCTCTTTTTTAGTTGGTACAACTCCAAGGTCTCCGATGAAGTTCTTTAGCCATATAGCCTCCTTTGCGGCCTCGCTTGCTGCTATATACTCTGATTCACAAGTGGAATCAACCATTGTCTCCTGCTTGGAACTCTTCCAAGTGATTGCTCCTCCGTTTAAGGTAAAGACTCAGCCCAACTGAGAGTGGAAATTATCCCTATCAGTTTGGAAGCTAGCATCACTATACCTTACAACTCTCAAGTCATCACTCCCACCGAGGGTAAGGACCCAATCCTTAGTCCTTCGCAGGTACTTGAGGATATTCTTTACCGCAGTCCAGTGTGCCTTGCCAGGGTTCCCCTGATACCTGCTAACCATGCTCAAAGCAAAGGCTACATCAGGTCGAGTACACGTCATAGCATACATGATCGATCCTACAGCTGAAGCATAAGGTAGTCGACTCATTTCTGCTATCTCAGCCTCAGTACTAAGGCTTTGTGTCTTACTCAATCTGGCATTGCTCTGAATGGGTAACTCACCTTTCTTGGAGTTATGCATGTTGAATCTTTTCAACACTTTGTCCACATAGGTGCTTTGACTAAGTCCAATTAGTCTTTTACTCTTGTTTCTCAAAATCCTTATCCCTAGGATATAGGCAGCTTCACCAAGGTCCTTCATAGCGAAACACTTCCCAAGCCAGGACTTTACTTCCTGCAGGGTTGGGATGTCATTTCCTATGAGTAGTATGTCATCCACATACAGTACCAAAAAGCTGACTATGCTCCCACTAGCCTTGATATAGACACAAGATTCATCTTCACTCCTTGAAAAGCCAAATTCCTTGACTTTCTCATCAAAGCAAAGATTCCATCTGCGAGGTGCCTGTTTCAATCCGTAAATGGATTTCTCGAGTTTACACACTCTATTGGGGTACTCTGTACTGACAAAACCCTCTGGCTGAACCATGTAAACATCTTCAGCCAACTTTCCATTAAGAAAAGCGGTTTTGACATCCATTTGCCATATTTCATAGTCATGAAATGCAGCAATGGCTAACAGAACCCTAATAGACTTTATCTTGGCCACTGGTGAAAAGGTTTCATCATAATCAACTCCCGGAGTTTGAGAATAACCTTTTGCAACTAGTCGAGCCTTATAAGTGTGTACATTACCATCCATGTCGGTCTTCTTCTTGAAGATCCATTTGCACCCTACAGTCTTACGACCTGGTACATTCTCAACCAAGTTCCAAACTTGATTGTCATACATGGACTGTATCTCGCTATCCATAGCCTCTTTCCATTTAGCAGCCTCAGGGCCTGCCATGGCTTCCGTGTAGCTGTTAGGCTCATCCAGACCTACTAGTGTCTCATCACTAATAAGTGTCTCACCTTCCGCAGTAATATGGAAACCATAGTAATGCTCAGGTGCATTCCTAATTCTTGTGGAACGCCTCAGAGGTACAGATTCGTCAATTGGTGTTATAACCATGAAAGAATACACTTGTAAGTAAAATTATACTATTAATGCAATGGATGATGTTGTTGCTTGTTTACTACTTTACATTGTTGTGATACATTACATGACGTCCTCTGCCCCAAAACGTTTCCGCCATTCCGGTTTTGGGGTGTGACAGTCCTCGAAGCCTGCGGCAACACAAACTTCCGAATAATACTCTCACAATGCATCCACTGATCTCAAACCGACCCAGATTCCTTCAAAGACTGCTATCGAATCCCTAAAATTCATCTCTTCCCTTGCACGGTCCTGATTAACTACTTCAAGCCGGCCACCGACTTCCTTTCTCTGATGACAACACTCATCAACTAAGTGCCACCTGAGGACACTACCTTACTTCAGTCTTACGCATTCATTCGCCACCTGCGAAAACTGGATACCATTCAAACCACCGGGTCTTGACCCAGTACTAACCCGCTATTTCTCGCCCAACTGGCTGTGACAACCCAAAATTTCCATTTTATACAAACCATTTGAAGCCAATAGAAGTAGAACAGTTATAGTGAAAATTCAGACTTCGGGTATAAGTTTGGCAGTTTTTCAGGATTTACACTTAAGGAGATATCAGGAGAGTGGATGCACTAGGGTTTTGTGCAACACTGTTATTCCAATACTCTAGGATATTAAAGTTCATTCCGAGAATAAAAATATTTTCTTCCAAAAATCTCAGGACTATATATAGAAATCTGAACCAAAATAGTTCATTAGTTACATTTCCAATTAGAGAAAAGCCAAATTCTCTCTCACGAATCTTCGGGTTTTTATCCCAAATTGTGAGTACTTCGATCTAGTTATATTATATAGCTTAGATTGTGTTTAGAAACATCAAAATCATGCCAAAACCCCAAGATTTGGGAGTTTACCGCCCAAGAACACTTGGGGAGTAAACTCCATTTTAAGGGCCAAAAGTGTCCCAATTCCCCTCAAAGCCTTAGAACTCAACATAGGGACTACCATTACATTTTAGACCACCAAAACAATTAAGAATCTAGGGTGAAAGAGAGTTCACGGCCAAGGAGGTTCTTGGGCCGTGAACTCCATGTTTAAGTGCCAAAATGCCCTAAATGCCTTCATTTAACCAAGAGACTAGCATAGCACATTACCTTGATGTGTATAAGACCCAAAACAATCAAAATACCAACACCTAGGGGTGTTCACGGCCGCAAACACATGGCCAAATGGTTCATGGGCCGAAAACTCTAGTTAGGGGTTTTTTGATGCCACAAACACTTCCTAAGGCTTAGGCTTGAATTTAGACATGTACCCTAGTGTGTTTGGGGCTAGCAAACACCATTAAAACACCAAGGAAAGGGTGTTCACGGCCCAAGATGTTCCAGGGCCGTGAACTCCAATAAATGGTGCCAAAATGGTTCTATAAATCCTCCTAAAGCCTTGGACAATTGCCTTAATGCATTCCTTGATAATTTAGGGACTTGAAAGCACCATAAACCTTCCCCCAAGGGAGATTACGGCCGTAAAATCCATGGGATATGGTCCCAGGGCCGTGAACTCCTCAATGGAGTCAATAGGAAGCCCAAACACTTGATTATGCCTTGAAACAATTCACCAAACTAGTTGTATAAATGATAGGCTTCATTTAGAGACCTTGTTGAGAGTTTACGGCCAGGAGTTTACTCCCCTGGGCCATAAACTCCAAAGCATATGGTCATTTGATCATAAACTCCCATAAGAGGCTTTGCACTCCTTTGTTGCAACCCATTTGCCTCCTAACACTTGACCAAAAGTGTTTTCCTCGCATTAAAATGCGATACTTGTATAATTAGTGTTTTAATCACTAATTATTTATATACATATGTCTTTATATGTAATTAGGATCATTGTGTGTGTCTAAAGTCTTCACTTGACACCAAGCACTTGTCCGATCCTTCCTTACGATAACAGTCCGTTCAATTCCAATCACTTACTGCAGGTGAGTTCATACCCCTTAATTAATGTTTTAAACTGCTTTTAAATGTTTTACGGGGGGGGGGGGGGGGGGATACAAGTAGAATCATGCTAGTTATTATATCAATCACATGTGATTAATAAGTAGAATTATGCTAGTTATTATATCAATCACATGTGATTAATATGCAGCATTCAAATGATTTACTACACATTAACCGTTTTACCAAACAGGTTCTTCAAATGATTTTCTTAAATGTTTTATATGTTTAAAAATCCTTATTAAACTGTTCATTACACATTGTATGATCCTTTTCAAACCATTTTACTCCGATCCGTTTTACTCCAAGCTATTACCAAATCGTTTTACTTCAAACTGTTTTCACTTCAAACTGTTTTATCGATTGACATCAAGTCGATCTTTTCTTAGATAATAATTATGTTCTAAGATTTTACAAAACTTATTTTATGCTTTTAATATTATAAATTGCATGCCTCTATATGTATAGTTATATAAGGAATGTTTAAAAGACTTAGGAGGGCTATCCACCCTATTTCCTTTTCGCGCTTGAGATGTGGTCTGGTGGGATATCGAGTACTCGTCCGAAGGTCGTTTAAATATTAGTTATATAACATATGTACATATATAGTCATAAAGGCCCTTCCAGTTCATCCCATGCCCTTGGGTAGCAAGGGTATACATCCATGTCCATACGTACCAGTTAGATTACTAGTAAACTACCATATGGGTAGTTTAGGAAGATAGTAGAACTATTACTAGAATGCGATATCATACAATGAGTCAGTTCATTCATGAGTCAATACTTGCTAGATAGAGAGAACATACATTTTGTAACACCGTGAATTTCAAAATAATTTTTCGCAAAATATAAAAACATTTTTCATTTAATTTTCATAAAACATCAAGTTTAAATCTCCCATTTCACATCATACAAAATCCCAAGATCACATATAAAAATCCCATGCGTGTGTACAGATCAAGCCGGCGCCTTCCCACGGTCATCACTAGTACCTGAAACGAACAACACTAACACTGTAAGCACAAAGCTTAGTGAGTTCCCCAAAATACCACATATAACACATATTAGCCACTCGAGGCTATAACTCTGTGGGTCCGTGCACCCAAACTCTGTGAACCCTCAGGTTCTAACTCTGGGAACCTTCCGGTTCCAACTCTATAAGCATGCACAGCACAAATAACATAGACATCATGCAGTACAACACATAGCATACACATACTCTGTCACATAACTCTGATTACCTACTCAAGGTAAAGTATAGTGAAAAGAATCACCTCGTATATCTCGATAACCCGCGAATCCTGGAAATCACTCGTGCTCGATCCTCCGAGCTATAATCCTCCTTTAACATCATATATCTCTAATTAACACTTTTACCACTAAGGTTGACTACCCCTATCAAGTCAACACTGGTCAAATCCGGTCAACGGTCAACGGTCAACTTTGACCGGACTCGGCGAGTGTACTAGAGCGACTCGGCGAGTCTAAACGTTTTCACCAACTCTCTAGGATTCTCTTTTGACACGTCGAGTACTCCCCTGACTCGACGAGTTCCACCTGGCATGAATCGCGGGGCCACCACGACTCAACTCTCCGAGTCTCAAGAACAACTCGGCGAGTTCCAGCTCGACTCAGTCCATCTGTCAACCCTCTCTAACTCTCCCTGACTCACTGAGTCAACCCATAACTCGGCAAGACCACTCGCTGAGTGGTTAAGGACAATCTTCATGCTACTCGCCGAGTCTGTTCTTCAGACTCGGCGAGTCCATGCCATGCATCAACTAAAACTAACTTCTGAGGTCAGATCCGCTCCATACACTCATAGATCTGGCCCTCCTAAGCTCATTCATCACGTAAAGTTCATGTCTTGGTTACCATGCAACACCTACAAGGCTCTTTTTGGAGAAATGACCTCTAAGATGGCAACCCTAGTCTCCAACCCAAAAGGAAGGACATAAAGCATGACATTAGGGACTCTCTGGACCTACTAAGGTCCAGATCTAAGCACCATATCCCCATTGGACCTCTCACACTTCAATTACAAAGCAAATAAGGCATGAAGAAACCCTAGATTTGACCATATCGACAAAAATACGGAAATAAGCTCTGAATGATACCTCAAGAAGCCTCCTCTGATGAAATGAAAGTAGATCCAAGCTCCCCAACTCTTCTAGCTTGACTTTCCTCTTCCTTTCTTGCAAATACACACAAATTTGGTGAACAATGGCCTCTTATCTCACTCACAAGAACCCTCAACTGCTTTGGTGCTCTCAAGATCAAGGTAGCCGCAATGAAGGGCCATAAGGTCTTTTAAATAGGGCTTAGGACCGGGAAATTAGGGTTTCATTAAACAGCGAGGACTCGCCGAGTCCAGGCGCGAACCCGCGTCCTGAACCGCGATCCTACTCGATGAGTTTGAGCTCCAACTCGCCGAGTCCCCTCACAAAACTCCAAAAATATAAGCATAAAAGATACCTGGAAATCCGGGCTGTTACAATTCTCCCCCACTAGAACTAGACTTCGCCCTCGAAGTCTCGCTCTGCAAATAGCTCCGGATGCTGCTCACGCATCTCACGCTCCGAATCCCAGGTCATCTCAGATCCCTTTCGATGCTGCCACTGAGCCAACACCAGGGGTACCTCCTTGTTCCTCAAAACCTTGATCTTCCGATCTCTGATGGCCACTGGTCTCTCGGCATAATTCAGGCTTGCATCCACCTGAATATCCTCTACTGGAACCACTGCCGACTCGTCGGCTATACACTTCCTCAGCTGCGACACATGAAAAGTGTCGTGAATCTGCCCCAATTCTGCTGGCAAATCCAAACGATAGGCTACCCGGCCTACCCTCGCGGTCACACGGAAAGGACCAATATATCGGGGCCCCAACTTGCCCCTCTTCCTAAATCGAATCACTCCTTTCCAAGGAGAGACCTTCAGGAGTACAAGGTCGCCAACCTGAAACTCAAGCTCGGACCGGCGTCTGTCTGCATAACTCTTCTGTCGGCTCTGAGCGATCAACAACCTCTGTCTGACCTGCTGAATCTGCTCTGTCGTCCGAAGCACGATCTCTGTACTGCCCATCATCCTCTGACCAACCTCTCCCCAACAAATGGGGGTCCGACACCTCCTCCCATACAACAGCTCAAAGGGTGGCATACCAATGCTCGAATGATGGCTGTTGTTGTAGGAAAACTCTGCCAAGGGCAAATATGCATCCCAGCTACCCCCGAAATCCAACACACATGCTCGGAGCATGTCCTCGAGCGTCTGAATCGTCCGCTCACTCTGACCGTCTGTCTGGGGATGATATGCGGTACTAAAATGCAGTCTAGTACCCAACTCCTCATGAAACTTCTTCCAGAATCTGGAAGTGAAGCGCACATCACCGTCTGAAACAATCGAGATCGGCACCCCATGCCGAGATACCACTTCCCTCACGTACACCTCTGCCAATTTCTCTGCTGAAGAACTCTCACTGATGGCAAGGAAGTGAGTGCTCTTCGTCAACCTGTCCACAATCACCCAAATTGCATCAAATCCCCTGGCAGTCCTTGGCAATGTGGTGATGAAATCCATAGTGATCGGTTCCCACTTCCATTCGGGAACCTCCAATGGCTGCAACTTACCATGCGGCCTCTGGTGCTCGTCCTTAACCCTACGGCAGGTCAAGCACCTCTCAACAAACCACGCGACATCCCTCTTCATACAGGGCCACTAATACTCCTTTCTCAGATCCAAATACATCTTAGTGGCTCCCGGATGGATCAAAAATTTCGACCGATGAGCCTCCTCCATCAAAATGGTACGCGTTCCTCCCACAAACGGCACCCAGATACGCCCCTGAAATGTCATAAGCCCCCGACCATCGGTAACGAACTCTGAAACCAAACCAACAACCCGTTCCCTCTTCTGCATTTCTGGTCGCACAGCCTCGGCCTGTGCCCCACGAATGGCGTCCAACACTGGAGCTATCACGGTCAATCTCAAACATACCTCCTGCAGTGGGATGCTCTCCGCCCTGCGGCTCAAAGCATCGGCTACCACATTAGCCTTGCCTGGGTGGTACAGGATCTCACAATCATAATCCTTGACCACATCCAACCACCTTCTCTGACGCATATTTAGGTTGGGCTGATCCATCAAATACTTCAAGCTCTTATGGTCCGTGTAAATCGTACACCGAACCCCATACAGGTAGTGACGCCAAATCTTAAGGGCGAACACCACTACCCCCAACTCTAGATCATGGGTGGGATATCTCGTATCATGAGGCTTCAGCTGCCTCGATGCATATGCTATCACATGCCCTCTCTGCATCAACACCACTCCCAACCCCAAGATCGATGCATCACAGTATACCACAAAGTCCTCCATCCCTTCCGGGAGAGCTAACATCGGGGATTTGCACAACCTTTGGCAAAGTGTCTCAAAGGAGGCCTGCTGCTCGGGGCCCCATGAAAAAGCAACACCCTTCCGGGTCAATCTGGTGAGTGGCACTACGATCTTAGAGAAATCCCTGATAAACCACCGATAATACCCTGCCAACCCTAGGAAACTCCTGATCTCGGAGGGTGACTTCGGCACCTCCCAACTCATCACCGCCTCAACCTTGGCCGGATCGACCAATATCCCTTCCTGGTTAACAAGATGTCCTAAGAACTGGACCTCCCGCAACCAGAAATCACACTTGGAGAATTTGGCATAAAGCCTCTCCGATCTCAGAACTCCGATAACCTCTATCAAATGCTCCTCATGCTGCTCTCTAGATTTCGAATATACCAGAATGTCATCGATAAATACAATCACCGACCGATCGAGCATCGGCCTACACACTCGGTTCATGAGATCCATGAACACTGCCGGGGCATTGGTGAGCCCGAAAGGCGTCCTAAACACTGTCTTCTGGACGTCCTCATCCCGCACCCTCACCTGATGATATCCAGACCTCAAATCGATCTTGGAGAACCAAGATGCTCCCTTCAACTGATCGAACAAATCGTCGATCCTCGGCAATGGGTAACGGTTCTTGACCGTCAGCTTGTTCAACTCCCGGTAATCAATACACATCCGGTGTGAACCATCCTTCTTTTTGACGAACAGGATAGGCGCTCCCCACGGCGAGCTGCTCGGCCGAATAAACCCCTTCCCCAGCAGCTCCTGAAGCTGTGAGGATAACTCTTGCATCTCTGGAAGTGCAAGGCGATAAGGCACCTTAGCGATAGGCGCGGCCCCCGGAACCAAATCGATACTGAACTCCACTTGCCTCATAGGAGGCACACCCGGCAACTCCTCGGGAAATACATCCGGGAACTCACGCACCACTGGAACCTCCTCAACTGAACTCGGCCTCTCGGAAACCACCCGCGTATCCATCACATACGCCACAAAACCCTTACAGCCCTGCTGTAGACACTGCCTCGCCCTAGCGGCCGAACAAAACGCTGATCCTGAACGTGTACCCTCGCCGTACACCGAAAGAACTCCCCCACTAGGGTCTCGTATGGTCACCAGCTGACGCTCGCAGTCGATAACCGCACCGAATCTGCTCAACCAGTCCATGCCCACAATGACACAAACATCACCCATCGCAATAGGAACCAGATCAATCGGGAACTCAACACCGAAAATCTCGACTACGCAACCTCGGAGAACCTCCGTGGCATATATCACCCTCTCATCAGCTATGGAAACTCTCAGAGGCCGACCCAACGCCTCACGGCTAACACTGATATGCTGACTAAAAGCCAAAGATACAAAAGACCGACTCGCACCCGAGTCAAATAACACCAAGGTAGGTACATAATTCACAAGAAAAGTACCTACGCATAACATAACATAAGCATAATATCTCAACATCAAAATAAATACATGAAAGAATACATACCAGCCACAACATCGGGCGCTGCGCGGACCTCTTCCGGGGTCAGCTGAAAGGCTCTCCCTCGTGCCCTCGGCGCCTCGGCCTTCATTGGCCGACTCTCTGTAGCTCTGATGGCGGCAGGGGCAGATCCCTGAGGTGCTCCCTGAGCTAATCCCCGCGACTGCGGACACTCTGCCTTCCGGTGTCCGGTCTGGTTGCATTGAAAACATACCGCAAACCCCTTGGGGCAGTCCTTGGCCATATGCCCCTCCTTGCCACACTTGTAGCAAGATCCCGCTCTGCAGACTCCATCATGACCCTTGCCACACTTCCCACAAGTGTGGCCCTTCTGGCTCCCTGGTTTGGGATCAGCAGGCTTGGCCCGCTTGGCTGCCGGCTGAGGCTGTGCCGGTCGCCGATCCCTCCCCTGAGACTCCGCCTCCTCCCTGGCCTGAGTCTCTAGCTCAATCTCCCTCTTCCGGGCATTTGCCTGAAGCTCAGCAAATGTCCGGTACGAGGAGTTCGCCGCAAACTCCTGAATGTCTCGCCTCAAAATGCTCAAATATTGGCTCATACGTGCCTGCTCAGTGGACACGTGCTCAGGGCAGAACATCGCCCTCTCATGGAACATCCTGGTAATCGTTGTAACTGACTCAGTACCCTGCTTGAGGGTCAGAAACTCCTGGGCCAAACGCTCCCTCTCCACCTGGGGAACGTACTCATCTCGGAACATGGCAGTGAACCTCTCCCAGGTCACTGCCGCAAGCTCAACAGGCGTAAAATGCGCCGTCACAAACTTCCACCAGTCCTTCGCTCCCAAGCGAAGATGGTTCAGCGCGAACCGAACCTTCAAATGCTCAGGAGATGAGCAAGTGAAGAAACACCCCTCTATATCAGAAATCCACCTCATAGCTGCCACCGGATCCTGGGTCCCATCAAACTCTGGTGATTTTGTGTTGCTGAACTCCCGAAACAGCAACGCATCACCACCTTGCGGCTTCGCGGCAGCAATAGCTGCGGTGGCCGCTGCAACAAAAGCCTCTGAAAGAGCGGCATAACGCTCATCAAAGGTCTCAATCAGCTTGGTCTTAATAGACCCGAACATCTCTGGTATCTCTGCCCTGATGGCCGCAGCCACCTCCTCGTGGATGATCCGATGGATCTCCTCATCACTGGTCTTGCTGCTCTCAGGCATCAAACGTGTCCTCACCATGATCTACCTCTGAAATACAACATACGAAACATTAGAACCCCTTCAGGCATACTCACACTCGACAACTCATTCCTCCTTGATCCTTGGTATTCCAAAGATTCTTACTTGGGCTGTACACTGCTCCGGTGCTTTCAGTAGTACGGGCCCAATACTACTGTCCACACCGTATCAGAATACACCTTAAGTCCTCCTCTTCGGATCCCAAATTCCAAGTACTCTATCATGCAAAACCACTCTCTAATAGATCTCTCATAAGCCCCTCGCTGCTACCTACTCACTCTCAAGCATCTCATAGCAGCTCACCTCTTCCTAGGCTAAGGCATCACAAATCAGGCCACTCTAGTCCTAATAGGAATACCTAGCCTACTCTAGCATGCCAATACATCATATCAGTAACAATATCACATAACATGAGGGTATTTTGGGAAATCACCGTTCAGGCGCGGACTGATCGTACACACAACTCTGCTCTGCATTTTTCAAAATTCTTTTACTCTTTTTGAAAATACTTCTCAAATCCTCAGTTTGAGTTCAAATACGCCCGAAGGTGTATTCGAATCCCTCAAACCAAGGCTCTGATACCAACTTGTAACACCGTGAATTTCAAAATAATTTTTCGCAAAATATAAAAACATTTTTCATTTAATTTTCATAAAACATCAAGTTTAAATCTCCCATTTCACATCATACAAAATCCCAAGATCACATATAAAAATCCCATGCGTGTGTACAGATCAAGCCGACGCATTCCTACGGTCATCACTAGTACCTGAAACAAACAACACTAACACTGTAAGCACAAAGCTTAGTGAGTTCCCCAAAATACCACATATAACACATATTAGCCACTCGAGGCTATAACTCTGTGGGTCCGTGCACCCAAACTCTGTGAACCCTCAGGTTCTAACTCTGGGAACCTTCCGGTTCCAACTCTATAAGAATGCACAACATAAATCACATAGACATCATGCAGTACAACACATAGCATACACATAGTATACACATACTCTGTCACATAACTTTGATTACCTACTCAAGGTAAAGTATAGTGAGAAGACTCACCTCGTATATCTCGATAACTCGCGAATCCTGGAAATCACTCGTGCTCGATCCTCCGAGCTATAATCCTCCTATAACATCATATATCTCTAATTAACACTTTTACCACTAAGGTTGACTACCCCTATCAAGTCAACACTGGTCAACTCTGGTCAACGGTCAACAGTCAACTTTGACCGGACTCGGCAAGTGCACTAGAGTGACTCGGCGAGTCTAAACGTTTTCACCAACTCTCTAGGATTCTCTTTTGACACGTCGAGTACTCCCCTGACTCGACAAGTTCCACCTGGCATGAATCGCGGGGCTACCACGACTCAACTCTCCGAGTCTCAAGAACAACTCGACGAGTTCCAGCTCGACTCAGTCCATCTGTCAACCCTCTCTAACTCTCCCTGACTCACTGAGTCAACCAATAACTCGGCAAGACCACTCGCTGAGTGGTTAAGGACAGTCTTCATGCTACTCGCCGAGTCTGTTCTTCAGACTCGGCGAGTCCATGCCATGCATCAACTAAAACTAGCTTCTGAGGTCAGATCCGCTCCATACACTCATAGATCTGGCCCTCCTAAGCTCATTCATCACGTAAAGTTCATGTCTTGGTTACCATGCAACACCTACAAGGCTCTTTTTGGAGAAATGACCTCTAAGATGGCAACCCTAGTCTCCAACCCAAAAGGAAGGACATAAAGCATGACATTAGGGACTCTCTGGACCTACTAAGGTCCAGATCTAAGCACCATATCCCCATTGGACCTCTCACACTTCAATTACAAAGCAAATAAGGCATGAAGAAACCCTAGATTTGACCATATCAACAAAAATACAGAAATAAGCTCTGAATGATACCTCAAGAAGCCTCCTCTGATGAAATGAAAGTAGATCCAAGCTCCCCAACTCTTCTAGCTTGAATTTCCTCTTCCTTTCTTGCAAATACACACAAATTTGGTGAACAATGGCCTCTTATCTCACTCACAAGAACCCTCAACTGCTTTGGTGCTCTCAAGATCAAGGTAGCCGCAATGAAGGGCCATAAGGTCCTTTAAATAGGGCTTAGGACCGGGAAATTAGGGTTTCATTAAACAGCGAGGACTCGCCGAGTCCAGGCGCGAACCCGCGTCCTGAACCGCGATCCTACTCGGCAAGTTTGAGCTCCAACTCGCCGAGTCCCCTCACAAAACTCCAAAAATATAAGCATAAAAGATACCTGGAAATCCGGGCTGTTACACATTTCTATGAGAACATATACATTACATTACTATGAGTACATATACAACTATACTAGGAGAAGAACATATACAACTATGCTAGAGGAAGAACATATACAACTATACTAGAAAGAGAACAGATACAACTATACTAGAAGGAGAACATATACAACTATACTAGGAAGAGAACATATACAACGATACTAGAACAAGTAACATTACATTACATATACATGAATACGTTAACAATTGTGATCCACTGTATCGGAGCATGCCTTAAATGTCATTGACCGAGTTGTAGCCAGAATTCTCTTAGAGGGAGAGCGTGAGTTTGCGTATAGATCTATATTGGATTGACTATCCTACACCTTGCTGCTAGCTACAGCCGGATCTGCAGGTCTGTGGATGCCAAACGTCATTCCGTTTTACGACCATTCGTATGTCGTTGTTACCAGTCAATAGTATGGTGCAATTAATCACTTGATGCCTTAATATAAATCCGGTTTAAGGTAGTTAGTACAATAGTAGTTCCTATAATACAACACTACAGTACTACATTAATTTCCCCTTTTCATATTTTAGTGATCATTTCACTTAAACATTAAATGTAAAAATTATATTTTTGTAAATGATAGTTACACTTGGGAAAATTACACACTTTTACAAGAAACGAACATTTAGAACATTTAAGTCTTGGTAGAAGACTACATTGAGAACAGTTAGGTCTTGGTAGAAGACACCTTTATATAAAGTAGGAATCATAGGGATTTCTAGGGTTTTTTTTCAAACGTTTACAGTTGTTTTACAAACATTTTTATACTTACAGTTCATCTACATTTTTCCATACTTACAGTTCATTTACAAACAATTTCTTACATACAAACTAAGACACTAAAATACTTATGATCTCACTAGCTTCAAAGCTAATACTCGCTTTGAAAATTACTTGTATCCTCAGGTCATCTATAGACAGGTACTGATGCAAGGTTTAGAGAAGATGGAGCTCGCTCAAGACCCATCTCTCATTTTGATTTATGCTTTAGTATTTATCAAAATTTGACAGAACACACTTGTATAATAATTCTATTATTAATGCAATGGATGATGTTGTTGCTTGTCTACTACTTTACATTGTTGTGATACTGTACATGACGTCCTTCGCCCCAGAACGTTTCCGCCATTCTTGGTTTTGGGGTGTGACACTGGCCCCACTTCTATTATCTTGCACCAATGGAAACTCATCCTGTTTCCTTCCTGGATCAAATCCCCTACTGCTCTGAGATGATGGAACATTTCACAGCTTCTGAGTAACCCTCCTGAACACCCAACTATAACGTTCATACACATCATACCTGGACCAATCAGCCTCGGGCTGGAAAACCATGCATGTCTGCGATGGTTCAGCCATCCCTAGGATGAAACACCACTACACACATAGCTCATGATCACCACCATAATTCAGGATCCAAGGATCCACCCGTGCATCACTTCCGATTTCCACTGACCCCGCGTCAGTGCTAACCGTTCCATAATCTCAACGGGCATCCAACCCGTATATGCTTCCACACATCTGGAACAAAATCCAGTGCTTACTACCAATAACTGAAGCACTTTCGATCATCCATTTACTCTACTGTCTTCCTTTCAGAGGACCCACACTCCTTCCGGAGTTACATACCTTTCCTTTCCAACAAGCCTACTTAACAACCTTTACCGCACCTATAGGTGCCACTGAGCTATACTCCACTCTACACTATCCATGTAGAGCAACTACTATTCTCGAACTCCCATATACCCTGAATTCGATCACACAACTAACCAGGACCACGACCTCCAGCCAAATCCATCATCATGATCAATACTTGGGGCCCGACCATATCGATTACCATCTCATGGCGACATAATCCCTATTCTTCGCATACAGATCCACTAACACATACAGAGTCTTCAGCATGACTGGACCGCCTTACCAGGCCTTCAGCCTATCTGGACCACTCTCAGAACCTTCAGCATGTATGGACTGCCCTCTTGGGCCTTCAGCCTGTCTGGACCGTTCCCCGAGCCTTCGGCCTGATTGGTATGCCTTCTGGCCTTCAGTCTATCCGGACCGCTCAAAATTGTCTTACGTCCTCCTGAACCATTCTTTCCGGGAATCTCTCCCATGTAGTCTGTTCTAGCCCTCTAGGGGTTCCGAACTCCAGTTCCAATCCCGAAATCCTTTCCATGGCCTAAACCCAGGCCTCGCATCAACCAACCACCTTTCCTGAAACCATGGTCTGTTCCCTACCCCACTTGTCTATCACTTGCTCCAAACATGCCACACTCTCGGCTAACAACACTGATAAATCTTATAAGCTAACCAACCCTAAATACTTGCTGTTTTTACCGGAGAATTTTCCAATTCTCCCCACTTAGTGTACCAACCACTAACTTTCGCTGACAAACCGGCATAACTCGATCGACCTTACCTGATAAAGTTCCCCTTCTCCAGGAACTAAATCCCTCCGGGTTGAGTAATCTCCACAGAACACTCTCCCGACATTGCACATCCCGAACTCCAAGGATATTCGAATCCCAACTGAACACTTCTCGCACCGCAGTTGCTATTCCTAGCAAGAGATCATATATCCTATCTTCCGATCACCTATCCTCTTGGATGCTAACCGACTAGAACCCCTAACTACTAAGATCCTCAATCATACCATGAATCATGCGAAAAAGGCGAACATATTTACAATACAACATAATCAACAAGATAACAAGATATCAAATGGAAACATACCCATAGCTGCATCTGGCTCTGCCCTAACCTCCTCTGCTGTAAGTTGGAAGGCGCGTCCTTGAGCCCTCGGAGGCTCCGCTCCTCCCTGACCTCCACCCACAATCGTCAATGTGGCCAGTGCTGGAGCCTACATCGGTCTTGCAACAAGCTGTGGACAGTTGACCCTCAAGTGTCCAACCTGATTACAATGATAACAGATCCTCATATCCCGAGCCGGGACCAACTGACGGCAATCCATCGCATAATGCCCCTCTCTCCCACACTTGCGACACGCACCACCGGACCTACAAACTCCGGCATGACCCTTCCCACACTTCTCATAAGTGTGGCTGCTCTGATCTCCAACCCTATAATCAACGGTTTTGGACCGTTTTGGCGCCGGCTGTGACTGCACCGGGGACTGCCTCTGCTCTCGTAACTGCAACTCCATCTCTAACTTCCGCCGGCTGGCGGCCTCCTCTAGCTCTAACAAAGTACCACACCTCTATGTGGATATAAACTGCCTGATGTCCCTCTTAAGCATACTCAGATATCGGGACATCTGAGCCTGCTCTGAAGTAAACTCCGGGCAAAACATCGCCCTCACAGTGAACATCCTGGTGATCTCCATCACCGACTCTGAATCTTGCTTCAGCTCCAGAAACTCCTGAGCCAACCTCTCTCTCTCTCTCTCTCTCTCTCTCTCAACTTGCAGAACATAACGAGTACTGAACATCTCCTGGAATTGATCCCATGAAACCGCAGCTCGCTACACATCAGAATAAGATCCCGTGGTCAACCTCCACCAATCCTTCGCCCCGAGCCTCAAAAGGTTCAAAGCACACCTCACCCTTTGATCCGCAGGGCATGAACACGTGAAGAAACAACTCTCCATGTCTGACAACCATCTCATAGCAACGATCGGATCCTGAAATCCATCTAAAGTAGGGGGCTTCGTATTATCGAAGTCCCGATACTGAAAATCTCGGCCGGCTCCTCCCCCTGCCGCTGCTACAGCCGCTATAGCTGCCACGACATCCGCCTCCATAAGAGCTGCATAGCGCTTATCAAAGTACTCAACCATGGCGGTCTTGATCGACCCAAACATCTCCGGCATCTCAGCCCGGAACATAGCAGCAACCTTATCATGCAGGAAATCGCGAATCCTGGCATCCAACTAATTCGTACTCATCTGACCAATGACCTCGGGTGGTACTGGCCCATCATGACCACCCTCTCCTGCTCCCGATCCTAAACCGGATCCTGCCTTGAAACGTCTCATAATCGCCATACTGAAAATACACCATGAGAACATTAGGTATCCCTCATAACTACCCCCGAGAACTAGCTCTCAACCAAACCCTAGGGATTGTGACTTCCTTGATATGCGTATGGGTCTTGTGCTTTTAGTAGTACGGGCCCATACTACCTTCCATACCTACCCATATTTGTATCAAGTATCACCACAACACCCTAACAATACCATATACGAAACGAACACTCCATCCTCACTCCTAGAGGAACACTACATATCTCATAACTGGCCTTCCAACCTCTCGCGACCCACCCATAAGAGAACCCTAGGCTAGCAGGCATCATGTAATCAGGCAATTATATCATGCAATCCCTAAAGATCCCTAGCCTAGTACTAGCATGCTGTTCTAACATATAACATACTCAAATAAACTGTATGGTATTTTGGGGTCAACTTACTGGCTTTGGCTTATCGTACGCTCCACACCCTCCTTTACTTATTTCGAAAACCTTTTGAAAATCCCTCCATGATTTGAGACTGGATTCACAAGAATGTTCCTCCAATTCACTCAAACCAAGGCTCTGATACCAACTTGTAACGACCATAAAATTTGAGCCAAATTAAAACATTTTAATTCATTCAAAACCGTTAAGTTCATACATTTGTTTTCAAAATAGTTTAAACATCAGAGTATTTCCCCAGAACCATATCACATAGATCATAAAACATGAGGAGCGGAACGATCACGCCTTCGCCTTGCCACGATCTCCTGAAGCACCTGAAACAATAAACCACAACTGTAAGCCCGAAAGCTTAGTGATTTACCCCCAAAATACCAACCACATATAAGCATGCTCATATCATATCACAATACAAAACAACCATGCACATCGGGTCTACTGTGTGACTGGTCCGCTTGCAACGGGCCTTCAGTCCACCTGGTCCACCATTCGAATCTAGCCATGTACATTGAGTCTACAGTGTGATTGGTTCGCCCGCACCGGGCCTTCAATCCACCTGGTCCACTCTAGGCCTGTCGAAAAAACCTGAAACCTGTTCTACCCACCCGACCCGTTCCGAATTTGGGTAGAATGGGTCGGGTAGAACGGGTAACAGGTATGAACATTCGGGTAATAGGTTAACCCGATAATAATATAGGTCGGGTTTTAGGTATGAATATTTATTTTCGGGTATACCCGAATAACCGAATTCATTTTTTAAATAATACCAAATATACAATGCAGTCATGTACGCACACTTCAAATAAAACAAAACCCTTCATTTCTTTCTTATGAACGACGGCTCGACAATTGACGCAAACTTGCAAAGGGAATACGACGCTAAAGCTGAAGTCCTGAACCGTCATCGCAATTCTCAATTTCTCACTATCGCACGGAATGGAATTAAAAAAGTACATAACATATTATAATGATTTGTATTGTTATTATATATGTACTTGTTAATTGTATGAAGTATTTTCCTACCCAATTCTTTATTAAACCAACCAACATGTAAAAATAAAAAAATAAAAAAATAAAAAATTATCAATAAGTGTTGTTTAAAATTTTTTCGGGTATACCCGATAATTACCCGACTCAACCTCAAACCCGAATACCCGAAACCCGAAAACCTGAATTACAATATAGGTCGGGTATCGGGTATTATTTTCTTAAGGAAATACCCGTTCTACCCGACCCGTTCTACCTAAAACCCAAAAATTTTACCCGTTCGACACCCCTAGTCCACTCTCTGACACACCGGGCCTTCAGTCGGCCTGGTCCACTATCCGAGCCTCGACACGTCTGGTTCGCCCTCTTGGGGCCTTCAGCCTATCCGGACCGCTCGCTGGGCCTTCGGGATATCCGGTCCGCCCTGGGTATGTTGGCCTACAGCACAAAGCAGGACCCATCTCAACCCAACCCCGTCAAACAACCATGTGCACATAAAATAATTAATCACATAACCAAATCCTTAACCACACAAACAGTCTAACATATCACATAGCATATCAACATCCTAACCTGGATTCCGACCTAACCGGTCACTAGCATAACATTACCCTATATACCGGGGTACCGACGTAAACCAGGTCACTATCATAATACCATCCTAAATACCAGGATGCAAGTCTAGCAAAACCATAACATAACAACAATACTCGGATTTCCATCCGATAAATGGCTGGCCTTGGTGTCGTAGACCCTGTCGATATAGTGAGGATAACTTACCTCACAACTTCCGACTGAAAAGATAAGACCAAGCTGCTCTGACCACCGATACGATCGCTGCCACTGAGCACTACTACAAAACCAATTCCATAAATACCAATATTACCAAAATACCCCTGGAAGTCAAACTGGTCAACTCTTGGTCAAAGTCAAAGTCCTTAATGAAAGTTCAACCTTCCTGGTTGACTCTACTCGCTGAGTCACCCCATCGACTCGTCGAGTTCCCATACCTAGGAAACTCTCATAACACAACTTAACTCGCCGAGTCACCCCAAGAGTCGCCGAGTCCAACGTCTCTGAGTCCCATCCTGTCCGACTCACTGAGTCGCCAACCGACTCACTTAATCCAAGGCTTTAACCAAAAGAGCTTGGGGTTCTGCGACCTGACTCGCCGAGTCCAAGGCAATCTTCAACAGACTCGCCGAGTTGTTCTTCCAACTCGCCGAGTCACCCATGCGACTCGCCGAGTTACTACACGACTCAAAGTCTGATCCTTAGACTGACTCGCCGAGTCTTCTCCCAGACTCGCCGAGTCCGTACGTGCATTCTCAAAATCTTGAGTCACAGATCCACTCCTTCACTCCAAACACTAGATCTGGGTCTTTAGAGTCCATTAACAACATAAAGTTGCTACCTTTACGTGCTTCATGTCCCATACTATCAAAAACCAAGCTAGAAAGGAACTTAACTCATGGGGAATGGCTTTTGCATAGCAACTAACAGGGCTTTCTGCATCTTTGATGCAAATAGAGCTCAGATCTGGAGTTTCAACTCCAGATCTAACTTATGCACCAAGATCTTAACATATCATCTCCAAACAAACCCTAAACTTCCATGAATAATGGATCTAGAAAGGATAAAGCCAAGGATAACGATTCATTACCTCCAAAACGACCTCCTACTGAAAAGTAATCTGAATCTCCACAAATCTCCTTGATCCAAGCTTCTTGATCTTCAAGATCTCTTCAAAAAACACTTAACAATGCTCCAATTTGCTTCCAATGGCTCTCACTCACGGATTTAGGGTTTCTGGACCTCAAAGGGGGCTAAGGGGTCTGAGGGGAGGACATTGAGTCCTTTAAATAAGGTGCAACCTCGAAGATTAGGGTTTTCCTAGTCCAACACTGACTCGTCGAGTCCAGCCGCCGACTCGGTGAGTCACGCCACTTAACCCCCTGCCAGGCACCCGCTTCGACTTGACGAGTCAAGAGACCTACTCGCCGAGTCCCTTCCTCTATTTTCACTTAACACCTTTCAACTTCTTGCTTCCGAACTTGGGATGTTGCATGTCAAGCCTACCACGACTATAGTGTTAGGGTTTGCAGGCAAGTCCATGTGGCCTAGAGGGAAGATCTTGCTACCTTCATATTGGAAGACTATCGAGGTAACATTCGGAAAACCATATTTACGAAACTTGTAGTAGTACAAGCACCATATCCCTATAACATACTTTTGGGAAGAACCGATGTCACACCCCCAAACCAAGGATGGCGGAAACGTCCGGGGGTGGAGGACTTCATGTACAGTATCACAACAACGAGTATAATAGTGCTCAAAGTAAATACAACCATCATAAATATAATTGAAAAAGTTACACCAAAGTATATGTTTACATGTTTCAAAATCAATTACATTATGATGACAAAAGTAAATTGTTGACGGTTTAACGTCCCATCCTCAAGGCGCTGTAGTTTTTCCTGTTTCACTGATTTCCTGAGAATACAAGTAGTTTTGAAAAAGTGTCAACAATTAAGTTGGTGAGTTCATAAGAGTTTTGTTTGAGGTAGAAACCGTTTTCCTTGTAAAATCGATAGAGTTTGATTTCCAGAAAATCCAATATTTTCTTAGTTAAGTGTGAACAGAATATTCCTATATGATGTGTTAATGAACCCTAGAATGACCCGTAGATTTCCCCTATAATCGTCCAACGTATATAAGTTATATAAGATTTAAGTTAGATAAAACGTTGAATATAGTGGGTCTGCCCTAGGTCCACAACCCAACGAGGAACAGGAGATGAGGCGGGCCCCACCAATTCTAAGCCAATCAAGACCAAATTCTTATATGACTCAAGCATATACGCTCAACGATTATAGTTGAATTCTAACAATTCTAGACGAAATATAGTTTTAATATCATAATAACTATTTTATGTGAACCCGGTACTTTGTATCTGTACCCCTTTTTGTATAAAACCCGGTACTTTGTATCTGTACCCATTTTTGTCTAAAACCCAGTACTTTGTATCTGTACCCCTTTTTGTATAAAACCCGGTACTTTGTATCTGTACCCTTTTTTGTATAAAACCCGGTACATTGTATCTGTACCCCTTTTTGTATAAAAACCCGGTACTTTGTATATGTACCCTTTTTTGTATAAAACCCGGTACTTTGTATCTGTACCCCTTTTTGTATAAAACCCGGTACTTTGTATCTGTACCCTTTTTGTATAAAAATCCGGTACTTTGGAATGTACCCCCTTATATGAAAACCCGGTACTTTGGAATGTACCCCATTCATGTGAAAACCTTATATAATGTAAATGATCATAAACTATACCTATTATAGTTTGTCAATATGTTTGAAATGTATATGCAACCTAACTATACCCATTATAGTTTAGTATGTTTATTTGTGGTGTACAAGAACCCTTTCTATATAAGTCCAAAAGTATAGTACAATATAGCTATGTTTAACTTGCTTTGTTTTGTACTAATGATTATAATGGAGGATTCTTATAAATTCAGTAAGTAATTTCCTATTATATGAATATATCATAACAAGAAATACATGTAATATATGAAGTTATCAAATGTTTAACACTTTGCTCAACATGTTACAAAGTGTTTTGAAAGTTAGAAGCTGTTAACTAATTCTTAACCTTTCTGCACTGTTTTAGAAAAATCATACGAAGTCGAAAACTAGATCCGTAAATTCTGAGAGTTCCTAAAATGAGTCTAGTTTACTCATAATTTTTATCATGATTTTTGGAAGCCTTTAACTTGTATTAAAATACTCATATTCCCAGACTGGTCCGGATTTGTGTTTGAAAAGACAGGATGTTTTGTAAAAATCACCATAAATTATAGAAAAATCGTGTGGAGATGTGCAAGTATTCATTTTAAAGCTAAGAAGTGGAACTACTTGCACCTAAAACAGTTTGGAAAACTAAAATATTTAAGTTGTCCAAAACAGTCCGTGAATGGAATTGAACTTTTCTGATGAAGGTTGTTAGAAAAGTTTAGTTATGTTCTTGGTGTTTTAACTTGTATTCCCCCCTAAAAACTTGAGAAAACATAAAAATGTAGGGGTATGAACTCACCTTGAGTGATTTCATAAGGTGGATGATGGAGAGAAGAAGTGTTCAACTCGAGAACACTTGAAGAATCACTTGAAGATTCGAAGATCTAGCAAGAAGGTGATGATGTTTGTGTAAGCAATCTATGATCTTGAGTAGGAGGATGTGTAATAATCATAAGAAAGATGATGATACTTACTAAATGAAGGAGAAAAGTCTTGGAGTATGCCTTGAAGTTCTGGAATTTGAGAGAGAAAGATGAGAGAGTTTGGAGTGTGGCTCTTGGTGGAAAAATAAGAGAATGAATGAAGTGTGAGGAGAGAGGGTGGATGTTCCATTCCTAAGGACGTGGGAGTGGCTGAAAATAATGAGAAATGACTCATGAAGTGACTAGGGATGGGCTGGTGGTGAATAGTGACATGGAATGGGTATGGGAGTGGTTGCTTGTGTCATAACTTAAAGGAAAGTCAACACTCCACCTTTGTACTTCACCCACTCTTTTGGATAAGGTTTTATCTTTAAAAATGTGATAATTTAATAATTATGGGTCCTTATATGTTAAAATAAAGTTTTTGGTGAAAATCCCATGTTAAAACAATTAAAAACGGGCCTAAAACGCAAATTTAGTCGAAAACCGGGAAGAAAAGCATTCCCAGCGAGACCTCTCGGTCCTAGGCCGAGGTTCGGTCCTTGCTGGTGCCGAGTCGGAAGCGAAAGGTGCGAACCAGAAGCGAGAAGCGAAGGGCGAGGGGTCAGTCCGAAGGCTCGGTCCGAAGCAAGTCAGAAGCGAACTAGACCGAGGGAACCTTGACCCGAAATGGACCGAAGGTTCGGGTTCGGGTGAGGCATGCGAGGTTCGGGCCCGAGAGGACCTTTCGGGTTCGATTCAGCAGCCTTCGGCTCAGAAGGGTTAGGTTCCTAAGAGGGCTTTCGGGTCCTAAGAGGACTTTCGGGTCCTAAGAGGGGTTTCGGCTCCATAAGTCCGTTTTTCGCGTAGACTTCCGTTTTTGGGCTGTTTTCGCCAAATTCGAGGGTCGGGATGCCCCGATTGATTATAGAAAGTTGAGAGAGATTTGAGAGAGATGCCACATACTTAGAGAGATTTGGGAGAGATTTGACATACTTGGAGAGATTTCTCATACAAAGAGATATTTGAGAGAGATTTCACATACTCACTACAAGAAAAAAGGCCTTTTACGACGCTCATTGCGCGTCGTAAATGGCTCAGACGACGCGCAAATGCATGTCAAGGAAGGCCATGTCATAAAGATAGACGACGCGCATTTATGACGCGCATTTACGACACGCATTTGCGACGCGCGGTTACAACACGCAATGCGTATCAAGGAAGGCCCTGTCATAAAGGAAGACGACACGCATTCGCGTGTCATAACCTTACGACGCGCGTGTTAATGACACACAATGCGTATCAAGAAAGCCCCTGTCAAGAAAGGCCATGTCATAAATGAAGATGACACACATTTTTGCGTATCGTAATTTTAAATAAAAAAAAAATTATTTATGGATTTACTTATTTTCATATTAAATTTGCATTTTATGTCACATAATGGAAAATAAAATACCATATACAAATAATACAATGCATTGCACAAAAGTTAATGTTATACAAATAATCATTCGAATAGTAGACAAATGTAATACTAAAAATAATCATTCCAATAGTAGACAAATGTAAGATTTCAACATTTTTTATATAATTAACTAAATTATTAGCCAAATTTCCTAAAATACCAACATACTTTTCTATGAAGAGCATTAACACTATTCTTTTCCATCAAAAACTTCAAAACCTGCATAATTAATTTAATGTTTAATCAGCTACAGGTCAATAAGGTAGGTTTAAGCAGAAGAGGTTCATAGTAGTAAGATTTTACTTACCACTGTTGTTAATGACATTGAAAGAAGCAGCCCAACAAACACCCCCTCAGAAGGATTATTACTAAATGAAACCACAAACAAAGTTAAAAAGTCAAGTATTTTGCGACAACCCCGGAACCAGGGGCAAGGCTGTTTTTACCCATGGTATGACCTAATACATGATAATAAAGACTTGTTTAACAAAAAGAAAAATGATTTCTCACGTGACATCACTATTAAGAATTGATGAAAGAGGGTACTCCACACTGTATTGCCAACAAGCTTGACACCAACACCTAAAAGATGGAAAAAACAATAACAGAAATAAAAATAAATGTAAGATTTGAGATAACAGATGCATAATTCACATGTCTACTTTTACCAATTTATTTTATGCAACATATATGCAGCTGACATGAATGAATTATACAACAAGTTAGGAGTAAAATAAGGGATGGTTGCATATTTAGTATGATAAATAAAGAGATTTGTGGCATAAGGGTGCATAAATAATAAAAAGCAAAAAGGAAGAGGAAAGCTGACTTACATAATCAGCAAATTTCTGAATTGGTGCTTTTAACATAATACATAAGAGTGGTCCCGAAGGGATAGCTGGCAGCAAAAAATCTCAGGCAAAAAAAATTCCAGGAGAAAACAGTTAGTACCTCAAAAGCAAAGGTTTTATAGGGTTAGGCATGCACCTGCAAGACAGGGACTAAGATTATAAGTGATGTGAATGGGACATAGTAATTAAAGGAATTTTTGTTACCATTGTTCCATGCATAGTGGTTGGGGTAGAGTGTTTTTCCATCACTGTTAACACGGAAGGGTCCAAGTTCTTCCATGGCTCCATATCCAAACAACAAGCATCCTAGCCCAATAGAATACCTTCATTAATAGTGGTTCGATCTTACTCTAAATTTTGGTGCATTTGGATGATGATCTTTAGAATCTCCATTCTGATTCATGAATATTCTAATTAATTTGGTATTGTAGAATGTAGATTGGTATCTGCATTATTAAAGTTCATAGGACTTACTACTGACTCACTTTTCTTTTTTTAATCATTAGCCTTATGCAGCTCTCAAAGCTAGAGAATATCTTGATAAGCTTGCAATACATGAGACAATGGTGAAGGTATGTAGATTATATCTTATATTTCCTACACAAATATAGACAACTGTATGCTGATGTCATTATGCAGGTTAGCGCTTATCTGCTTGGATAATACAGCCATCTTTTGGCCAGACGACCTGGGTGTAGCCCAAAGGACATTTTTGTCATTATACATGAGAAGCTTCCTACTGTATCGTGAGTATTTCTATTTCTATACATCTATGTTTTCTTTTGTGATCATCATCTATTTTTTTTTGTTTCTACAGGACTCCAACAATATCCATTCTTCTCTCAACATACGCAAAGATTTTGATGCACTCTCAACCACCAGATCCCGAATTACAAAACCAGATCTGGGCAATATTCAGCAAGTGAGTTTATAATAAATAGGAGCTACACTTTTTTTTTGTATATGCAAAATTTGATAATATTTAATTTCACACACATTGACAGATATGAAACATGCATTGATACTGAGATACAACAAAGAGTTGTACAACTATTCATTTTCAATAGCACACTTGCAAAAATTTTAAACTTTTAAAACCCATCTTAGAAGGACTAAAGGTTAGAAAGGAGAAGTAATGAAACTATGAGTTGAGAAAAGAGTAATCACAGCAAGGTCTCTAAAACAGACCTGCTGTTCAAAACGGATTTACTCCAAAATCTAAAACAGAAACATAGCTTTAACTAAATTTTATAGAAAACTATGATTGTTCAGGATTCCATAACTATAAAGAACTCCTTCTAACTCCAAAGGATGAATTAAATATGAATTTTACAAAAAGGTGTATCACTTCTATCTCCAACAAGACAGTCAAGTGAGGTTGGCCAATTCTACCCAACTTGTGAGTAGAATTCGTCCATACCAAAATTCAGAGAAGTAAAGGACATACAAATGAAAGTCTTAGAGTTGGAATTGAATGAAAAGAATTTCCCAAGCTCCGGATATAAAATTCACATTGTGGACAATCACAACACTAGTAAAAGCTGGTGACTGCCCACTGATCTGGAGTCTGGATCAATTCTAACCAATTTATAATTGGAAATAACACCCCATCTGCTCCAGATCTTAAATTCATAATATCAGGAACATATAGAAACTTGGAATCACTCTGGATCCTTTTCCAAGCCTTATAAATGATGAAAACAAAATGACATATCAGAACAGACCCGGATCAGACCTAACAGCAAACATTCCATTCTTGCACATAGATAACCTCCTTACCAGTGAAGTTGGGCTGCTTAAGAAAGTTAGCCAACTCAATTTGTGAACTTTGGGAACTGGTTTGGGGTCCGTTTGAGTTCTATAGCTCAAGGTATGATTTTTACAATATGACTATAGATTTGATGGAAAACAGAATCATAGCCACCCGTGATTCCTTTTTGGCTTATCCATCCTTCTCCATTGCTAAAAAAAAGTTCTACTAAGAACTGATACAGATACAAGACATGAAATCTAAGTAAACCATTGAGATGAACATGTAGTCAACATTTCATAGATGTAAACATGATATCCCATGCCTCTAACATGGAACATGATATACACATATCAAAACTTTTAATTGAATTTACAAATACATACACTAGCCAAAATCAAGGGATATCAAGTACCTTAGTTGATGACTTGAGTAGTGAACTACAGTCATTTTCTGTGCAATCCATCATGTAGATCATTGGAACTGGGTAAAAGAAGAATAAAAACCAATGAGTGGACAGAAAAAAAAGTAAACAGGTAAAAGGAGCTAAACAGAAAGTTATACGAAATGAAAATACAAATGCCATCTATGCCTTACCATTCCTTGAATGTCTGATATCAATATCATCAGAGAGTAGCTGGAAGCCTAAATCTTTAGCAAGTGAAAGAGGACATTTTGGGACCAAACTAAAAAAAAACTAGCTGCTCTCAGGGCCAGAAGTGTAGTTTACTATATCTTCTTTATAAACCATCATCTGGAATTAATTTTCACAAAATAAAAAAAAACATATAAGGTTTTCTCAAGTATCAACTATAAAAAGTAAAAACCAATTTCCACTAATCTCGATTGATGTTACTGCTATTCAGATGAAAGAAGAAGAGGAGAGAAGTAAAACAGAGAAAGGAAAAGAAGGAGCTACTGTGGATCTTATGCAAGTGCTTCTTGCCAGCACTAAAGAAGTTAAGGAACAAAATGATGGGTTTGTTGATGTGGTGAAGAAAACCAAAGGAAATAATGGAAATTTGTTTTCAAAAGAAGCTACAGGGGGGGAAAAACAGTTTTCGAGTCAGGGGCATCAAGGGAATTTCTCGAAAAATGAAGGTTCAGGGGTTTTTGCTGGAACGGTTGACTTGTTCTTTCAAGCTCCCCATCATCCCTCTCATGCAAATCATTCTTCTGTAAAACTACATGAACAGGTGTGATTCCAAATAGAAAACAAATTGACCACAAGATTAGGAAAAAACTCATTTAAGAAACGAGTTGGGTGAAATTAAATGGAAAATAGAAAACAACTTCTGGTACATGTACAGATGAGAAATATATAATGTAAAATTTCAAAGAACATTGAGGAAGAGTAAAGATTAGTGAGAAAAACCTACCTCCAACGATGGATTTTCATGTGCATTCATCTTTTAGGTCACCTATTTCAATGCACTCTCATTTTAATTTTTAAAACCTGTAAGCACATACAAATTAGGGTTTTTTCGTATGGAGAAAGAGGAACGGTAGTGGTGGTGCGGTGTGCATTGCTAATGGTGATGGTGTAGTGGCTGGTGTGATGGTGGTCATAAATGAGCATTTTAGAAAGAGAGAGAGAAGGGTGGTTGCAGTGGTTTAAGAGAGGAGCAACAATGACGATTTGGAGTGGTAAGTGGGTCTAATGGTGGCAGTGCGGTCGTCTGACGTATGAGGACCGACAATGGTGAGGGAGAGAGAGAGAGAGAAGAACGATTGAATGAAGGTAGAGGAGAGCATGGCGGGGTTTTTAATTTTTCAGAATTTCATTTCCCCCTTTCCCCCACTATTAAAGGATGGAACGCGCGTTCCATTAAAAAATATAAAGCGACATCCGTAGACGAACCGCATTTTATTATAGGTGCCCTCCGTGTTTTTTTTAGACACTAATTTAAGGGCGCGCAATAATGTGTGTCTTCTATCCTTAAATTTTTTGAAGAGATGACATTTTTCTAATGTCACTCTCATTTGCGTAACATAGATCAATGAGCGTCGTATTTTGCGCGTCGTAAAAGGCCTTTTTTCTTGTAGTGACTTAGAGAGATTTGGGAGAGATTTGACATACTTAGAGAGATTTCTCATACAAAGAGATATTTGGGAGAGATTTCACATACATAGAGAGATTTGGGAGAGATTTGACATACTTGGAGAGATTTCTCATACAAAGAGATATTTGGGAGAGATTTCACATACTTAGAGAGATTTGGGAGAGATTTGACATACTTGGAGAGATTTCTCATACAAAGAGATATTTGGGAGAGATTTCACATACTTAGAGAGATTTGGGAGAGATTTGACATTCTGGGAGAGATTTCTTATACAAAGAGATATTTGGGAGAGATTTCACATACTTAGAGAGATTTGGGAGAGATTTGACAATAGAGAGAGATAGAGTGAAAACGATTGAGAGCGGTTTCGTGTATGACGAATGTGAGTGTTCGGCTTCGCAATGCAAGGTCTGTAAACCCCGTTAAGCCTTGTTTAAGGATCTTGCATACTCCCGATGAGTATGCAACATTGTTTTATCGGTTTGGCTCGCCACGTACCACAGTTTTAGGTTAAGGAGATCTAGATGTACGCACCTTTTGATTTATGAACTCTCACTAGAATAGCGAGTTGTTTAGTAAATACATAACGTAAGCCCTAGTACACAAGGGTTAGTTGAGTTGACCGGTTTGACTTGTTGACTTTATTTGACTTTGAATTGACCAGAATTTGACGGTGGTCACATCATCCCCTCCTTAGAGGGAATTTCGTCCTGAAATTTGCATTTCGAGTGGGGATCCAAGAATTCAGAGGAAAGATGGGGGAAACTTTTCATAGTACAAGAAATTGATTATGGTGAGGAATAACCCGCCTGATGACACATGACGGTCTTGAAATTTCTTATTGTTTACGCTCTCAGTTTAATCCTTGGCATTACTATTATGCCTTCTTTAATCGATGCTAGATTTAACATATAAAGAAATTTAGAATTTAAACGTCGATGTTAGAAACACGTACTGATATTTGCGGGCAGTTCTGGGGTGGTCTCTCCTTCGGTGATCGCAAGCACCCTTCCACCACCACTGACATCTCTTGTTCTTGGGCAATCCCTTTTAAAGTGTCATGTTTCTCCACACTTGTAACATGTTGGGCTTACTCCAAAGCCAGGGACTTGGTTGATGGGTCGTGCTGGTGCCTTACAGAAACGGACAGTGTGCCCCTCTCTGTCGCAATTTTTGCAATGCATCTTCCGGCAAGCCCCAGTGTGATGGAAGTTACACTTGTTGCATTTCGGAAGGGTTCCAGCGTATTGTTTCATGGGAGTTGGCGTGGTGAGGGTTGTGGCAGCATGAACAACAAAAGTTGGCGTGGTTGTCGTAGTGCCATGGCCGGCACGATGGTCGATGAGTTGTTGTGCCAACTCTTTGGCGCTGTCGAAGGTAGTTGGTCTTGAGGCCAGTACGCTATCTTGAATTTCGGGGGACAATCCCTAGAGGTATCGCTCCAACTTTTTGTCTTCTGGGGTGACCATAGCGGGACAAAGGAGTGCTAGATCACATAATCGGTTGGTGTAAGTTGTAAGGTCGGAGCCTGCCATTCTGAGATTCCACAGTTCTTGCTCCATCTTTTGCACTTCGCCTCTTGAGCAATATTCCTTCAGCATCATCTTCTTTAAGTCCTCCCAACTAAACGAGTTAGCCACTGTAAGCGTAAGCGACTTAACTTTGCCATTCCACCAAGTATGAGCTCTTCCGATGAAGGTGAATGCCGCGTACTTGACTTTGCTCGCTTCGGGGAAAGCACAGATTTCGAAGATTGCTTCGGTTATCTCGAACCATTGAATTAGTGCGATGATGCCCCCACTTCCATTGAAAGAATCGGGTTTGCCATTTGTGAAGTCTTTGTAAGTGCACTCCTTTGTGCGTCCTGTACTATCACCGTGGTTAGAGTTTGTGGCTCCAGATCCAGCACCGCCAGCACCATTTGTACCAATTTGTGACATTGCAGCTGCCATGGCTGCTGTTACTGTAGCTTGGAACATTGTGGGATCAAACTGAGGAGGTGGCGTTGGAGATGGTGGTGCTGTGCTGCCGGAAGGTATGGGTCTTTTCCTTGGTGGCATAGTTCTGTCATAAATTAGCAAAAGAATGATCAGATGGTAAGTTTCTACTAGCAAAGACAAGTCAGTTGTTATAGAATTAGATTTTTCTGCATTATTCTCCGATTTAAGAATGCCTTATATGTAATTCATAAAGGAAATCCATATGAATGAACTTCATGAGTTTAGTAGGTTTTGTATCCAAGTGAAGCCTTATACTTGACCCAGGCTAGGTCCTTATTATGGCCAATTGAAGTATGTTCTCGAAGGTTTGACCTACATCCCTATGATGCAGTCTTAAATCAGAGTAGGAGTAAGTTCGGAGAATGATCTTATGACGTTTGTCATTTCAAAATCGGGTTCCATTGGTTGGTGAATAACATGATCCAACCTTGGAAGGAGAATTGGGAATGATTACGGAGCTAAATTACTTTAGTCCAACAACTTGACTAAAGTGGGTTTCAGATAGACTCCTATGGAAGTATTTGAACAAAGAGTGTCACAGAATTTATCCGACTAACAACGTCATTGATGTTTAAGATGTAACAGGCTTGGGAAAAATTGACTTTGTAGAGGGTCTTACATCACATCCGGAGCAAGAGAGTTTTGGCCGTCTAAAGGCCTAACCAAAGTACTTACAGTACAAGATGGTTTCATAGAGAATGCCACATAGTACATGGATAGGAAAAATGATTCCTTGTTAATTGGGAAAGAAAGTAAGGCATCAACTACTGGCGGCGGTCATCCTTTTGGTGAATCCTCAGTTCAGCTAGTTGCCGCTCCATATCAAGCATGTGCCTTTCGTACACCCTCTGGCGTACTCGGAGTTCTATGACTTTGGTTCGTGTTTCAGCCAGTGCTTGCAGCAAGGTTTCATGGTCTCTCTCGGACTTTTCACGAGTGTGCTCAAGGCGATCGGTGTGGATTGTATGTATTCTTGCCTTTGCATCAACCTCTGTGATACTATGGAGAGTTGTTCTGCCCTGAATCTCGTTTCGGGCAACTCTACGGACCAGAATTGGAAAAATTCTATCTGCTGAGCTTCCTTCGTTCCTGTTGTAGAAGCTTCGGTCTCCATTAAACGGCATAGGTTGGTCTTGCTCTTCGCTCCAGGTTTCCATGCATTCTATCGAAGGAGGCGTGGGCCTTGAAAAGCCGGTTGAGGGTTGGGATTTGGAACACGGGTCGTCGGGGATAGGTTCTCCACTTCAGGGTCGGAGTCAGAACCATCAGCATAGCCTTCAGCTTGGTGACCATCCACAGGGGTTGGGTGATCATTCTCTGGCTCCTCTCCGAGTCATTCAGTATTGTCGTGGTTAGGGTAGTACGGGTCGTCGTGGGGAAGGAAATCCAGCCATGATATCCACGCGAGAAATGGGGATATAAGAAATAACTAAGTAGACGTACTAATTAGATAATTATAAGATGATCTTTATCAGGTACTTCAATACATTGTTTAGTGCATACTAGTCATATGTATTTGGGACAGGATAGACCTTCGAATAAGCGACCCTAACTCTAAATCCCCAATCCAACGAGAACAGGAAGTAGAGCAAAGATCCACAGATTCTAAATCTATGACGTCCTGGATACATAAAATTTTAATGTATCCACTACGCAACTATTGACCTATTGATAAAAATCTATTTAGTTCTCAGATAAGTAATTATAATAACGCAAAATACCCCTATGGTATTTCATTGTGGTAGTGTTGGTAAGTTTTTAGAGTTGTTGCCATATCACAACCATTCTTGGGCATGTGCTAATCACTCCTCGGACCAGCATAGTTGATCAGGTTATGCCACTCCCAAGACTGACCATACATCCCCGAGCTTACCTGTGATATTCAACAATCATTACTTTTGTTTTGTTCTAGAATGATACTGACCTTAGTATGTATGCATGCATGTATACTTTTAATAAGAAACTATTTATTTCTAAAAGCATAGATGTTTTGAAAACTTTAAATCAGAGACTCTAGTCCCAATGCATTTATAGTTTGTATATCTTACGTGGTTCGGTATACTGAGTTCACTATAAACAATGCTCTGATACCAATCTGTCACACCCCCAAACCAAGGATGGCGGAAACGTCCGGAGGTGGAGGACTTCATGTACAGTATTACAACAACGAGTATAATAGTGCTCAAAGTAAATACAACCATCATAAATATAATTGAAAAAGTTACACCAAAGTATATGTTTACATGTTTCAAAATCAATTACATTATGATGACAAAAGTAAATTGTTGACGGTTTAACGTCCCATCCTCAAGGCGCTGTAATTTTTCCTGTTTCACTGATTTCCTGAGAATACAAGTAGTTTTGAAAAAGTGTCAACAATTAAGTTGGTGAGTTCATAAGAGTTTTGTTTGAGGTAGAAACCGTTTTCCTTGTAAAATCGATAGAGTTTGATTTCCAGAAAATCCAATATTTTCTTAGTTAAGTGTGAACAGAATATTCCTATATGATGTGTTAATGAACCCTAGAATGACCCGTAGATTTCCCCTATAATCGTCCAACGTATATAAGTTATATAAGATTTAAGTTAGATAAAACGTTGAATATAGTGGGTCTGCCCTAGGTCCACAACCCAACGAGGAACAGGAGATGAGGCGGGCCCCACCAATTCTAAGCCAATCAAGACCAAATTCTTATATGACTCAAGCATATACGCTCAACGATTATAGTTGAATTCTAACAATTCTAGACGAAATATAGTTTTAATATCATAATAACTATTTTATGTGAACCCGGTACTTTGTATCTGTACCCCTTTTTGTATAAAACCCGGTACTTTGTATCTGTACCCATTTTTGTCTAAAACCCAGTACTTTGTATCTGTACCCCTTTTTGTATAAAACCCGGTACTTTGTATCTGTACCCTTTTTTGTATAAAACCCGGTACTTTGTATCTGTACCCCTTTTTGTATAAAAACCCGGTACTTTGTATATGTACCCTTTTTTGTATAAAACCCGGTACTTTGTATCTGTACCCCTTTTTGTATAAAACCCGGTACTTTGTATCTGTACCCTTTTTGTATAAAAATCCGGTACTTTGGAATGTACCCCCTTATATGAAAACCCGGTACTTTGGAATGTACCCCATTCATGTGAAAACCTTATATAATGTAAATGATCATAAACTATACCTATTATAGTTTGTCAATATGTTTGAAATGTATATGCAACCTAACTATACCCATTATAGTTTAGTATGTTTATTTGTGGTGTACAAGAACCCTTTCTATATAAGTCCAAAAGTATAGTACAATATAGCTATGTTTAACTTGCTTTGTTTTGTACTAATGATTATAATGGAGGATTCTTATAAATTCAGTAAGTAATTTCCTATTATATGAATATATCATAACAAGAAATACATGTAATATATGAAGTTATCAAATGTTTAACACTTTGCTCAACATGTTACAAAGTGTTTTGAAAGTTAGAAGCTGTTAACTAATTCTTAACCTTTCTGCACTGTTTTAGAAAAATCATACGAAGTCGAAAACTAGATCCGTAAATTCTGAGAGTTCCTAAAATGAGTCTAGTTTACTCATAATTTTTATCATGATTTTTGGAAGCCTTTAACTTGTATTAAAATACTCATATTCCCAGACTGGTCCGGATTTGTGTTTGAAAAGACAGGATGTTTTGTAAAAATCACCATAAATTATAGAAAAATCGTGTGGAGATGTGCAAGTATTCATTTTAAAGCTAAGAAGTGGAACTACTTGCACCTAAAACAGTTTGGAAAACTAAAATGTTTATGTTTTCCAAAACAGTCCGTGAATGGAGTTGAACTTTTCTGATGCAGGCTGTTAGAAAAGTTTATTTATGTTCTTGGTGTTTTAACTTGTATTCCCCCCTTAAAAACTTGAGAAAACATAAAAATGTAGGGGTATGAACTCACCTTGAGTGATTTCAGAAGGTGGATGATGGAGAGAAGAAGTGTTCAACTCGAGAACACTTGAAGATTCGAAGATCTAGCAAGAAGGTGATGATGTTTGTGTAAGCAATCTATGATCTTGAGTAGGAGGATGTGTAATAATCATAAGAAAGATGATGATACTTACTAAATGAAGGAGAAAATTCTTGGAGTATGCCTTGAAGTTCTTGAATTTGAGAGAGAAAGATGAGAGAGTTTGGAGTGTGGTTCTTGGTGGAAAAATGAGAGAATGAATGAAGTGTGAGGAGAGAGGGTGGATGTTTCAGTCCTAAGGACGTGGGAATGGCTGAAAATAATGAGAAAGGACTCATGAAGTGACTAGGGATGGGCTGGTGGTGAATAGTGACATGGAATGGGTATGGGAGTGGTTGCTTGTGTCATAACTTAAAGGAAAGTCAACACTCCACCTTTGTACTTCACCCACTCTTTTGGATAAGGTTTTATCTTTAAAAATATGATAATTTAATAATTATGGGTCCTTATATGTTAAAATAAAGTTTTGGGTGAAAATCCCATGTTAAAACAATTAAAAACGGACCTAAAACGCAAATTTAGTCGAAAACCGGGAAGAAAAGCATTCCCAGCGAGACCTCTCGGTCCTAGGCCGAGGTTCGGTCCTTGCTGGTGCCGAGTCGGAAGCGAAAGGTGCGAACCAGAAGCGAGAAGCGAAGGGCGAGGGGTCAGTCCGAAGGCTCGGTCCGAAGCAAGTCAGAAGCGAACTAGACCGAGGGAACCTTGACCCGAAATGGACCGAAGGTTCGGGTTCGGGTGAGGCATGCGAGGTTCGGGCCCGAGAGGACCTTTCGGGTTCGGTTCAGCAGCCTTCGGCTCAGAAGGGTTCGGTTCCTAAGAGGGCTTTCGGGTCCTAAGAGGACTTTCGGGTCCTAAGAGGGGTTTCGACTCCTTAAGTCCGTTTTTCGCGTAGACTTCCGTTTTTGGGCTGTTTTCGCCAAATTCGAGGGTCGGGATGCCCCGAGTGATTATAGAAAGTTGAGAGAGATTCCACATACTTAGAGAGATTTGGGAGAGATTTGACATACTTGGAGAGATTTCTCATACAAAGAGATATTTGAGAGAGATTTCACATACTTAGAGAGATTTGGGAGAGATTTGACATACTTGGAGAGATTTCTCATACAAAGAGATATTTGGGAGAGATTTTACATACTTAGAGAGATTTGGGAGAGATTTGACATACTTGGAGAGATTTCTCATACAAAGAGATATTTGGGAGAGATTTCACATACTTAGAGAGATTTGAGAGAGATTTGACCTACTTGGAGAGATTTCTCATACAAAGAGATATTTGGGAGAGATTTCACATACTTAGAGAGATTTGGGAGAGATTTGACATACTTGGAGAGATTTCTCATACAAAGAGATATTTGGGAGAGATTTCACATACTTAGAGAGATTTGGGAGAGATTTGACATTCTTGGAGAGATTTCTTATACAAAGAGATATTTGGGAGAGATTTCACATACTTAGAGAGATTTGGGAGAGATTTGACAATAGAGAGAGATAGAGTGAAAACGATTGAGAGCGGTTTCGTGTGTGACGAATGTGAGTGTCCGGCTTCGCAATGCAAGGTCCGTAAACCCCGCTAAGCCTTGTTTAAGGATCTTGCATACTCCCGATGAGTATGCAACATTGTTTTATCGGTTTGGCTCGCCACGTACCACAATTTTAGGTTAAGGAGATCTAGATGTACGCACTTTTTGATTTATGAACTCTCATTAGAATAGCGAGTTGTTTAGTAAATACATAACGAAAGCCCTAGTACACAAGGGTTAGTTGAGTTGACCGGTTTGACTTGTTGACTTTATTTGACTTTGAATTGACCAGAATTTGACGGTGGTCACAACCGACTTGTGGAAGCTGCAAGCCGTCTCATCCACAATGCATGGTTTACTCAAATTTCCTACTGAGGAAGGGGACACGATAGTTCAAAACACCACCACAGGACCTCCTGAGCGTAGCCATGCTGTACATCCATAGTAAGCTGAGCCCATGGAAGAAGATGAAATTTTTTGGTAGATACAGAAGAGGTAGTTGTCAACGAAAACCACATGGATTAGACAATTAAAGTAGGGTTCAATCTTCCTAGAGTGTTGCAAGAGGGTTTGATGACGATATTGAGAAAATATCAAGATACGTTCGCATGGGCACCCGCAGATATGACAGGTATCCCAAGGTCAATAATAGAACATCACTTGAACATCAATTCCTCGTGCATACCAGTGAAGCAAAAGAAGTGTATCATGGCCAAAGAAAGAAACGAAATCGTCAACAAGGAAGTCGAAGCTTTAGTAAAAGTCGGAGTCACGAGTGCCACATAATTCCCGAAATGGATTGCCAACCTGGTGCTAGTAACAAAAGCAGATAGAACGATGAGAATGTGCGTTGATTTCACTGACCTCAATAAAGCTTTCCCGCAAGACAACTATCCCCTTCCAGAAATAGAGCAGAAGATCGAGTCATTAGGAGGATACCGATGGAAATCTTTCTTGGATGCATACAAAGGGTATCATCAAGTGAAGATGGCCGCGACTGATGAAGAAAAAAAAACTTTCCATACTAAGAAAAGGAATTTTTGCTACACAAGGATGCCTTTCGGACTGCGGAATGCGGGGCGACCTACCAAAGGTTGGTAGACAAAGTATTTGTGCAACAGGTGGGAAGAAACATTGAGGTATATGTAGATGATATGGTGATCAAGAGTAAGGATAATGATGATTTCCTGGCGGATGTGGAAGAGACTCTCAAGAGGCTACGACAGATCAACATGAAGCTTAACCCAAATAAATGCATCTTTGGAGCACAAAGAGGGAAGTTATTAAGCCATATTGTAACAGAAATGGGAATAGAGGCAAACCCTAAAAGGTTGAAAGTTTGTTGAAAGAGGAAACACCATGAACAGTGAAGGAGGTACAGAGCCTTAATGGAAAGTTAGCGACATTGGGGCGATTCCTGGCTAAGTCAGCAGACTAAACGATACCTTTCTTCCAAACATTGAAAACATTCATAGGGAAGAAAGATATACTATGGTTGGATGAGGCGGAAGAATCACTCTAGAAATTGAAGAGATGCCTCAAACAATTGTCGACCCTAGCAAGTCCTTTAAAGTAAGAATTGTTAACAGTATACCTATCGGCAAGTCAAAAGGTAATTAGTGCAGCGTTGATCGCGAAAAGAGGAGTGAAGCAAGTACCAGTATACTTTGTTAGTAGGGTACTGCAAGGGGCGGAACGAAATTAATCTAAAGTAGAAAAGTGGGTCTTATCTCTGGTATACACAACCAGGTGATTACGTAGATACTTCCAGGCACATCCCATCGAAGTATTAACTGACCAACAAATGAAGCAGATTCTACTACAACCCGAACGTTTGGGAAGAATGATGAAATGGGTGATAGAATTAGGAGAACATGACATCACATATAAATCTTGAATTAGCATAAAAGGGAAAGCTCTAGCATATTTCTTGACAAAAATGCCAGATGACCCGCTGCCATCAATGATGACTACTCCTAAAGATGTTGACGAACTTCCGAAAGCCCCGATCCAAGCAACTAAAGAAATGTGGGTGCTATATACTAATGGGGCATCAAGCAAAGACGACTCAGGAGCAGGTATTGTTCTTGATGGGTTTTGAGCAATACATCATTCCTATGGTGTACATGCAAACCCTAATAGCTTTTGGATCTAGTTTGTCTAATGAACATGCAATTGAATATCCAAAGCTATAAACCCTAGATCTAGCATACAATTAATGATATTAACACAAAATAGGGTTTAGATCTAACCTTTGATTGTTATATAGCAATAACAATCTAATCCTTGGCTTCAAAAAGCTTAGTGCCTCAAGTGTTGCACCTCTAATGGAGTTACAAACACCACTAAGCAACAAGATGAAGAAGAGAAGAGGAAGGAGGCTCCAAAACGTCCAGGAAACACTAAGGATTCAGTGACCACGTTTTTGGGGCTTAGTGGCTCCTTAAATAGGTAGACAATTAGGGTTATCTAACAAGGAAACCCTAATTTGACTGCTTAAGCCCTAAGCAGCCCATGGACCCCTTCTGGAACATGCCTTGGACGATTTCTAATGGGCTTCCCCATAGATTTCGTCCAACCTATTATTCCAAGGTGATCCATAGCCCATATATGTAACTACCTTATAATTACACAATAAGTCCCTTAAGTTTAATTAATCTCTTTTAGCCACAAAATTAATTCTTAATTAATTCTTGACTAATATTAATTAAACAATATGATTTCTCCTTTAATATATTATTCTTATAATATATTAATAAATCATAATTAAACCTTTCTCTCCTTAATTCATCCTACATACTGCTATGGTGAAGGCAACCCAAAAGGACCGTGCTCATAATCGGGTCAAGTACATACCAAAATAGTTATGGACTTAGACACTAATCCAACAGTCTCCCACTTGGATAAGTCTAATAACTATTTTGTATAACTTCAGAACCTGATCAACAATCGTAACTTTCAAAAGCCGTTGTCAACTCTGATCTTATCAGATATGCGTGTCCTTTAGATAAGGGATTATATATTCCTCCATTCTCAAGATATCGTATAGACATAAGACATGATTTTTAATCAATCTCTCTATACTGTTTCCCGATTTCCAATTCATGACGACTGACAACAGACTACAATTGAACACATCAACTTAGTCCTGGCTTGGCCAAGCGCTTAAGTGTCATCACTAAAGGGCTCACATATATCGCTTTTATCCCACTTCGGGTAAAAGGAATGGACAAACTTCAACTCAAATGCTCGCTTGCATTCACTGATTGAATCACACACAACAATAAGTTTTATAACACCAAGGTACTGGTGCGTTTACTTATTATCAATGTGCAACCGACCAACAAATAACAACTCGCATGTCTCGGTTTCAAGAACATACAATATTATCGACTCACAATCACTCGTGATATAATCCATGAAGTGATTCACGTGAGCGTGGGTTTAATCCAATACTCTAATCTTATCAAAGCATTCATGAACTATGCAGCATACTTGTGCTATGTCTAAACTCTTCAGACAATCTACAAACTCTTCATGACAGTCTTTCTTCATACCTACTTCCAACGTATGACTGACTGTGGAGGTTAGAATAACTCAGTTATTCTGGAAGTCAAAACATGAAAAGTGAAACACAATGATAATATTTAATCCTATATGGCCCCAAAATTTTTTGAGCATAAATAAAACACTTTTATTTAAACTCCATATTGATTACTCATTATTTCTTGTTTACTGTTTCAGAAAATCAACTTATTACTCAAATTACAACAATAGCTGTCCCATGCACCAAGCATGCACACTATGTTTCCTATGGTTCTTACTTTGTGAAATAGATCAATTGAAAAACTTTTCCAATGATGCTCATTTCATAATTCCCAATCCTTATCATTAGTGTAAGAACACAAGGTTCCTGTCACTATTAGAATATGCTAGATTCTAAGATTTTATGCTACGATCCATTCGTAAAGTCATAGCACAAAAGTCACCAAGACTTGGCCAATGAAATTACAAAGTACTCTATCAGAAATTGTTACAAGACAATTCCAAAGATGCGAAGTCTCACATTCAAAGTACATTCCTTTGAACATCCTTCTTGCATAAAAGTTTCTAATCTAGACATAGACTCTCAATATTCAACTCCCAATATGGAAACATTTCCATATTTGCCATATCACAACTCATTCTTAATAGAATCTTATATATTCATAATAATGTCGATATGGTCCATCCAATACCATACTTCCAACTACTCACAAGCGAACAATCCTCAGCGAACTTTGGATCGTCCTTTGATAGTTGTTTAATTATTTTAGTCGAAACCGATTCTAGTCCTTTTTCCCTCTTAATGCGCTAGACATTTGGAAAATTTTAGAACGGTCAAATATTATAGCATTTGCAATCGATCCTGTACCCAAAGCGTATGGGACACGATGCATAATGTCTTACATAAAGATATGATACTTTATCAATCTTCTGCCATAATATTTTATGTGTCACGTTCTCACAATTCGAACTATGAAGAGGGATGCCGTAATCATAATTGAATTTTGAGAATGCACTATGTATCCTTGACTAAATTTATTAACATTTCTTGATCTAAGCATTAGATTTTGAAACGAAGTATAATATTCTCTCCCTTAATTATAGCAAAACAACGTTTCAACCCCTACAACTTTGCAAAGTGAATCTTTGTTTTCTATAATTAATATTTCTAACTTGCAATACTTGCCATAATAATCATACAAGCATAACACTTTGCTCCCACTATCATGATGATTATTATCATATAAGCATAACACTTATGCTCCCACTAGTTTTCACATGTATTCAGAAAACAACTGAACTTCCAGAAAACAATGCTAATTGAATTCCACAAAATTCATATTTCTAATACCAGACGCTTCGATAATCCTTTATCTAAGCTTCTCAAACTCATACACTTTTCCTTAGATAGCTTACATGTGTGTCTTAACTAATTCAGAACTTATATCAATAAGTCCCAAATGTTAGACTAATTGCCAAATCTCACAATTCGAACTATGGAAAGGGATGTTGTAACCATAATCGAATATGAGAATACAATTTTCACAATTTCTATCTTCTTAAAATCTCTCTTAGTGAAAGCATTTCCTCACAGTCATTTTCATGAAGAAGGGAATCTTATGACACTTAGATTTTATGGTGTATGTGTTCCTATCCATGTGAATTTGCCACAGTTTGCGAAAAATCCAAACTCATATGGACCGAACTTCCTTAATCTTGATTTCTTGCCTTATGGTAACAAGAGTGCCCACCTTGTCTTCCAAGTAGTTTAGCAACTTATCCTTACATACCAATGTAATTTCCATCAATCAATGGTGCTTTGTCTTTATGCATTCAAATGAGAACTCATAGAACTCACATGCATAATTAACTCAATTGGAATGGCACATAAACAAAATAATGTCAACATGATAGGTTGTAAACCTCAAGTCGTGTGCTAGTGATGATCGATAAGGTTTATTCTTGATTTGTTCTTGAAACTTTTTCAAGATCATTAAAACTCCCACTGACCTCTTGACATATATGATTCTCTTGTCAGGAAACTTTCCTAGACAAAACAAATATTCAAGAGTTAGTGTAGTTCTTATCAAGGCAAAACGCTTAACAAAATTGGTCCTAGTTGGTCTTTTTCTTATCCAAGACATCACAACCTACCAACTTCAAATGTGCAAGAATAAGAAAACTTTTCCAAATTTCACATTTGATGAGTGTTATAAACCTTCTTGAGACTTGTCACTTAATTCACAATCTTGGAGTATAACTCTAAGACTTGATGTCGGAACGATGTATGATTGACTTCTTGATTTTAACCATTTCTACAATTCTCGATTCCTCTTCTTAGACATACACATGCACTAAGACTCACTTAGAGGATTAATTGAGATATGGTTCTTAATCATTAAGACTTATCATAAAACACAATAAAAGATACTCTCCCTTCTTCTTAGAATAGAGAAACTTTTATCTTTCTGCTTACTTGATTCTTCTTTATTCGTTCTGCTTTTAATTGAAACTCTTTCAATCAACTTAGAATTATATTTAATCTTATAAGTATAACCATATTTACTAAACTTTAGTAAATCATGACGAATATATTTTTCACTCTTGTGGTGGACTTGATCAACGCACAACCTAGTGTATTCGATCTCCTAGTCCTTCACTTGACACTTTGTCAAAGAATTAGTCTAATTTCCAAATATGAAATTTCTCATGCATCACGCAACCAAGTTAGTTTCTATCCAATTGAAACTTGGGCGATGAGAAACTCTCCCTATTTGGTAAATTCTCGAAAGTTCCACAAATAACATAATTAAGAATCAAATCCATTATTGCTAATACTAGACACCTTTAAACATCAATTTTTTCATACACGCCATTGCAAGGATAAATAAATAAGACAAAATCAAAGTTTATTTTATTGCGGAAAAATTTGTCCTTACAATGCAATTCAATTGAAAAACTATGTTATTACATATTTCTTAGCAATCTATTCTAACTCCAAGTAGTAACTCAAGAATCCAATCTTCAAGCAATGCGATCGAAATCCATTTCTTCACGATTAGATTCAGCTCACTTCTTCCCTTAAGCTTCCTCTCTTTTCTTCGATCCTACTAAACATCAAAATGTAATCTTATCACATCATGTATTAATAATCTAGAATAGGAACTTAAAAGAGTTAGTTAATGGATTTTACCTGAAGTAGAGCTATACGACTTAACTCTCCTATCTCTTAGATCTCTCAGGTAAATAGGGCAGCTTTGTCTCCAATGCCCCTTGTCTTGGCAATAAAAGCAAATGGACTCTTTTGGAATGTCACAAGGAACTACCTCAGAATTTACCTTTTTCTAGGTCTTCAATGTCACCATTTTCAATGTCCATTGAAGTTTGGGAGTTTAATTCACCAGAAAAATTTGCCTGAACAGCACGCCAAATCATTGCTGATTTAGCAGCTATAAGCAAATAGGTGAGATCAATGAGGGTCACGTCGTGATCCGTCATATAGTACTCTCTAACGAACACACTATATGATTCAGGAAGTGACTGAAGAACCCAGTCAACAACCAACTCCTTGGGGATGACAAAACCTAGCATACCCAACCTGTTAATGTGTGACTTCATCTCTAAGACGTGTGTACACATATATTTTCCATCTTCATGTTTACTTGCCAAAAGGGCTTGAGTGAGCTTGAACTTTTCAAGCCTTCGAACTTGTGGGTTAGGGAGAACAATTGGAGGAGGTGGAGGAAGTGAAGCATGATTTCTTGTTTCTCGATCATATCGTGGAATATCATCTTTGTTTGGAAAACTTGTTCCAAAGGATTTAGGAAGACCATGATTGTCAGAACTAGACATTTACAAAACGGGAGAAATTCAAGTTAAGTTGATTGGAATCCTTGATGTAACACCCAAATGAAACATCAAGGCTAGGATCCAACACAATACTCTACAACCTAGAAGAGGGATGCCGAAATCTAGTTGCATAATATTTGAAGGTAGGTAACTGACGATTTACCAATTTCCACCATGAAAAATGAAAAGGAAGTTTAAGTTTTAAATGAATTGAAACTCCTAGATCTTTCGAGATCCATTGAACTTTTCAATAGCATGTTTAATCTCGATTATGCCCTTCATTTGTGACTGGGATGCCGAGGATCACAAATAAGGTGTGAATATGTAACGCCCAGTTCCTGGTACGTATTTGTTTTGATTAAAGGTTCTTTTTGGAAGAGCTACTCGGCGAGTTGTAGCCCTTACTCGCCAAGTAGATGTCGAGATGGGTGCGGGCTTTAAATGATCTACTCGGCGAGTCCACGCCTGGACTCGGCGAGTAGGCCAATTAGGAGGAGACCCTAATCCTTAGGGTTTGCACCCTATTTAAATGTCCTTATAGCCCCATCTCAGCCTCTATCATCCTCAGAGCGTTCCTTGTTGAAACCCTAGCCTCCATTTGTAAGTTTGGGTGATTTGTTGCCTTGTGAAGGATTTTTGGGGCACATTGGAGCTAAGAAGGAGAAAAGAAGAGTTTGAAGAGTGCAAGAGAGGGAGTAGATCTGAAATCTACTTTGGGAGAAGTTTCCATTCAGGTAGTAAAGTCCCTACCTTGATCTTTAGTTCATTAGATCCCATTTTGTCCCAATTTGGTGGTTTTCAAGCCCTAAAACACCAAAATCCATGTGTTTGTGCTTAATAATCCAAAAGGACTTTAGATCTAGACTTTATGGACGTGTTAGAAGCATAAAGTTGTTGTGGTTGAAGTGATTGGGGACCCACATGGAGTGCATGACCTCTTAAAGAGCTTGGAATTGCATTTTGAGCTTATAGGGCCATGCATGCACGTAAAGTTTGCAACTTTACGTGATAAGCATGCCCTAGGATCATAGATATGTGGTTTTGAAGAGTTGCATGTCTCAGATTTGGCTCATATGGGAAATGGGTCAAGGGACCCGGCGAGTCCCAAGGTGGAACTTGGCGAGTTCTATGAATATGGCCTTAGACTCGGCAAGTTGGATGAACAACTCGGCGAGTCCTATGAAGATTGCCTGGTACTCGACGAGTTGTTCTTCAAACTCGGCGAGTTGTATGAACTGTATTGTGTACGAAGGGTTTAAGTGTCAGAAGTCCAACCCTTCGTGTTTGCACGTAGGATTAGCAATCTAACGTGTTCCGATAGTCCCAAAAACCCCAGATCCTCATGAAGGATGTTCGGATAAGGATCTGGAAGCGAGTGGGAAGTCTGCTCGCATGGACTCGGCGAGTTGTTCATGGACTCGGCGAGTCGGATCGCGAGCCGGTCCCATCGTCCCGAGTAGTGAGTTAAGGATGATTCAGTGAGTGGGAAGAAGGGGGCTTGTAGAGTGGAACCGGGTTAGTGGAGAAGGGCTCGACGAGTCGGTGCCATGACTCGGCGAGTCCAGTCAACTGGAAGTTGACCTCGACTAAGGAGTTGACCTGGGTCGAAGGGAGGGTCAGTCATCTGCCCTAAGGGTGTGAATGAGAAGCTAACCTATGTTTATGATTTATAGCCTAAGGATTTCTGATTCAGAAGTCAGGCGCTTAGCAAGCAGACTTCCGCAGTTACTTTCGAGGTGAGTTACCTTCCAGTAGCGGTGGGTCTACGGCTACAATGTCGGCCCACCAGTAGGAGTTGTATGTAGATGATTGTCTCTGTGATATTCATCTAGGAATTACTGCTCCCTGTGTTATGTTTATGTGCTAGTATGATATGATGCTATGTGCTAGTGACAGTAGGGGGAGATAGTCCCCAAGATATCCGGTCGAGAGCACCGAAGGGGAGGCCAGCACCCAGGTATGATAGGCAGTACCCGGTCGAGAGGACCGAAGGGGAGGCCAACACCTAGATATGCTAGGCAACATCTGGTCGAGAGGACCGAAGGGGAGGCCAGCACCCAGATATGCTAGGCAACATCCGGTCGAGAGGATCGAAGGGGTAGGTTGGGCACCCAGATATGCCTGACAATACATGTATGATATGTGGTTATATGGTATGTGGTACACAATGGGGGAACTCACTAAGCTTCGTGCTTACAGTTTTCAGTTTTGGTTTCAGGTACCTCTTCTTCGAAGGGGAAGGAGCTGGCACGGTAGCGATACGTCACACACATGCTTAGCTTTCCGCATCATGAGATCCTCCTGGGAAATTGTACTCTGACACGTTAATGTTATATAAAAATGTTTCTAGACATGCAGTATCTTTTGTGAAATGATATCATCATTGAAGCCTTTATTTCTAATGTTTTGCTGTGTACTTGTTTTTAAAAAATGAAATTTTTGGCTCGTATTTTTGGGATGTTACAAGTTGGTATCAGAGCCCTGGTTTGAGGGATTCAGACTCACCTTCTGGGGTGTCTGAACTCAAATCAAGGGATTAAAAGATTTTCCAAAAAGAAATGTTTTCTAAGAATTAAGAAAAGGGTTTTGAGAAAGAATGAAGTGTGTGATGTGCGCAACCAGTCGAGCTCAAGTAAGTATTCCCCAAAGTACCCATACAAGCTTATGTTATGTTTATCAGTTTCAGTAGAACAACATGCTAGAATAGGACTAAGGATCTAGGAGTGATGCCTTATGTGCCTGCTTTATGTGCTTCAGTGTATGAAAATCGCATGCTAGAATTGAGTAGACGGCAGTAGGATAGCCTGTTAGGTTATGCCTGATAGTATGAGTTTAGCTCTGTATGCTAGTTCTGTTTCTCTCTATGAGGGCAGATTTGCTTGAGATTGTTTCCTTAGTTCGAATGCTGCTTGCTTTGTGCTTTGTGGGACTATGAGTGGTGGGAGTTGGCCATTAGGTGAATACGTCACGTCACATGTGATCAGGGTTGAATAATCTTAGAGTGCTGGATTTGGCCCTATTGCGTAGCTCTCGTTTGAGTCTAACCGTTGTAGGGACGAGTCTGTTACTCGAAGGATTATCCGAGCCTCACCACATGTGATGGTATTTAGGTAATGGTTAATTGGCATTACGAAGAGGCCTTCAACAGCTGAGGACACGGTAGGGTGGAACCTGAGATTTCCCTAGGGAAAGCCTAGGATGAGTATAGCGGTGATCAGCAGTAGTGGAAGGGATCTGGTGGAGTCGAGGCAGTCCTTGAAGAAGGTACGGATAGATGTGGAAGGTAGTATGGGCTCGTACTACTGAAAGCAGAGGATCCGTACCCGAACCAAGGAAGGCCAAGATAAGACCAGGGGTATCCTTGAGTCGACCCCCATTATCTTCGGGTCGATCTAGGAGGGGATCATCGAGTTGATGGAAGATCGCCTTCGGGCATTCAGGAGCGACATGTCATCTGGCTAGTCAGGATCTCGCACACTGTCCTTTAAGGACTTTCGGGGCAGTGGTGCGCCGGATTTTCATGGCTCGAAAGACCCTATTGCCGCCAGACGATGGATTGCAGACATTGAGTCTGCACAGTTGACTAGCTTCTACCCCGAGGGGTCGAAGGTGAGGTATGCAGCAGGGTGTTTACGAGACCGAGCTCGAGACTGGTGGGAGTCAGTGGGTGACTTGTTGGGAGCCTCAACGATCGAGGCTATGACTTGGTCGGACTTTGTGACCAGATTCAGGGCAGAGTTTGCGCCGGCTATCGAGCTTCAGCAGCTGGCCACGGAGTTTTTAGACATGAGGCAAACGACAGAGACTGTGGCGGAGATCACCGCCAAGTTCTGGGAGAGGGTGTTGTTGGTGCCCCAATATGCGGGTGATGAGGACCCGCTATCATGACATGCTCCGAGCTGATATACGGGAGCACGTTAGTTTTTCAGCTTGCCCCACCTTGGACTCCATGATTTCCAGGGCGAGGGAGAGGGAGATAGATTTGGAGCACATCCGGAAACGGAAGGCAGAAGAGGGACAGTCAGGAGGGGCTTCGGGGAAGAAGCCCAAGGGATTAGATTTGGGGCCGAAAGGCTGTCACACCCCAAAACCAAGAACGGCGGAAACGTTCTGGGGCGGAGGACGTCATGTATAGTATCACAACACAGTAAATGTAAATAAGTAAGCAACATCATCCATTGCATTAAATATATAATTTTAATACAAGTGTGTTCTGTACAGTTATAGGCACCAAAACAATGTATAACAAAATAATATGAGATGAGTCTTGAATGCACTCCATCTTCTCAAAAGCTGGCCTCGGTACCTGTTTACTGATGACCTGAGAATACAAGTGATTTTGAAAGAGTTTATCAGCATTAAGCTGGTGAGTTCATAAGTATTTTAGTGTCAATGTTTCTTGTCAAAAAGTGTTTGAACCTGTCTCAATGTATAAGTTTGTAAAAATGTAAGCAAATGTTTGAAAGTGTTTGTAAAAGTTTGAATCTCTCAGAAAATCCTATATTTTCTATAAAAGTAACCTTCTACCAAGGCTAAACTGTTTTGTAAACTTGTCTGTTGTAAAAGTGTGTAATTACCCAAGTATAACTATCATTTGTTAAAAATATAGTTTGTACATTAATGTTTAAGTGATGTTATCACTAAAATATGTACTGGGTAAATCATTGTAGTACTGTAGCTTTGTATAATAAGACTACTACTGTACTAAATACTACTACCTTAAACCGGATTTACATTAAGGTATATTGTGATAAATTGCACCATGCTATCGACTGGTAACAACGACATAATGAATGGTCGTAATAAAAGAAATGACGTTTGGCACCCGCAGACCTGCAGGTCCGGCTGTAGCTAGCAGCAAGGTGTAGGATAGTCAATCCAGTATAGATCTATACGCAAACTCACGCTCTCCCTCCAAGAGAATTCTGGCTACAACTCGGGCCATGACATTTAAGGCATGCTCCGACACAGTGGATCACAATTGTTACGTATTCATGTATATGTACTTGTTTCTAGTATATCTGTATATGTATTGTTTCTAGTATATCTGTATATGTATTGTTTCTAGTATATCTGTATATGTATTGTTTCTAGTATATCTGTATATGTATTGTTTCTAGTATATCTGTATATGTATTGTTTCTAGTATATCTGTATATGTATTGTTTCTAGTATATATGTATATGTATTGTTTCTAGTATATCTGTATATGTATTGATCCTGCGTTACCCCGATGGTAACCAGCTAATGATGTACTGATGAGTATGAATATGGAAGTACTTTTCTGTCTATACATGTATATATGATATATAAGTAATATGGAAACGACCTTCGGATGGTCACCCGAAATCCCACCAGACCACATCCAAATCGAGGAAAAGGAAATAGGGCGGATGGCCTTCCTAAGCCCTTTGAACATTATTTATATATCTATACATATATGGGCATGCAATTGGATATATATAAAAGCATAAATAAGATTTCATAAAACATTTGAAGCATAAACATAATTTCAAGAGAAGATTGACTTGATGTCGATCTATAAATCATTTTGAAGGCATAAGTTGGTAAAACAGTTTAAGTATAAGAAGCATTTGTTTGAATCACAGTCTATAAATAAGTTTGGATAGTAAAACAGTTTGTAAAACATTTCAAAGTGAAGTAGTTTGAAAAACAGTTTGAACAGTGGTAAAAATCGTTGTTTTCCTAGTTATTAATCACATGTGATTAAATGAAATCACATGTGATTGAACAATAACTATAAGTATTTGACTTGTATTCCCCCCCATAAAGTGTTATAAAACATTTAAAATCATTTCAAAGGTTGATTCAAGGGGTATGAACTCACTTGTGGTGAGTCGTTTGAATTGCAGTGTCGGCTACCGTGCTAGGTGGCAAACGGAGACTGGTTTACACGCACGAGCCTAGTTATCATATAATAAGCATATATATATAACTAATTAGACAAATAATAACTTAATAAATAAGTTAATACACATAGGAAACATTTAAACACTTTTATGAGTGTTTAAGGTTCAAATGGTTGCATCTAAGTTGTTACGGGACAAGGCAAAAGGGTTTGAAACACCAAATGGCCTTGTATAGGAGTTCACCACCCAACAAACCCCACACCTTGGAGTTTACGGCCGTAAACTCATGGGTTTATGGCCGTGAACTCCTCAAAGGGTGGTTTTGGGTGTTTTGTGGTGCTATCTTGATCCTAGAACACTCCTAGCTTTGTTGGAATAACACATGAAGTAGTTTAAGGCTCTAGAACACTCCATATGGGAGTTTACGGCCTAAATTCCATTCACCCTAGAGTTTACGGCCGTAAACTCCTATGGGGTGATGGCTTTTAAATGTTTTGAGGCTCTTAAACATCATGGATGGCTTCCATGAATTTATCTAAGGCTAATGGGGACAAGAGGCACACTTTTGTGCCTTCACTTGGAGTTTACGGCCCAAGATATGTTCCTTGGCCGTAAAATCCTTTCAAGGAGTGGTTTTTATGTGTTCTACTCTCCATTCTAGTCCCAAGGGTTCAAGGTAAATTGTCTTAAGGCTTAAGGTGAGATTGGAAAGCATTTTACCCTAGTAAAAGGGTTTACGGCCCAAGAGGGGTTCTTGGCCGTAAACTCCTACTAACTTGTGATTTTTATGGGATTTTGATGTTCTAAATAAGCACAAGTATTAGTGGGTAAAGTCCTTAAGCATTAGGGGGAAGTTTAGGGCACATTAAGCCCTTGAAAAGGGGTTTACGGCCCAAGGAAGTTCCTTGGCCGTAAACTCCAATGACTTATGATTCTTGGATGATTTCTAGCCTATAAAGATCATACACAATGTCCTTGATAAGTTGTCTAACATGGGGATGGGTCTAGAAAGCATTAAAGTTCCATTTTGGAGTTTACTCCCTAAGAACGTTCTTGGGCGGTAAACTCCCGGGTCTTGTAATCTAAACATGTTATTGATGTTAATAACCATCTAACAAGTATTGAAACACATTTAGTAAAGTAGACTCACAATATGGGATGAAAACCCGAAGATCCGTCAGAGAGAATATAGCTTTTCTCTATTTGGAATTGTAAATAATGAATTAATTTAATTCAGAAAACTATTTATAGTCCTGGAATATTTTGGCAGAAAATATTTTTATTCCTGATATTGGACTGTAACATTATGAAACTTGAAATGCCCAAATTTCACAAAACCAGGAGTATCCACTCTCCTTATATCATCTAAAACATAAACCCTAATGAACACAAACTTGTTTGGAAAAGTATGAAAATCACTGAAACTGAACTAGCTTCTATTGAACAGATGATGTTCGTACAAATGGAAATTTCAGGTTGTCACATCATCCCCCCGTTAGAGGGAATTTCGTCCCGAAATTAGAATTTAAGCAAATAAAAGTTACAAACAATTAAGTGAAAAGATGAGGGTATTTCAACTTCATCTGATCCTTGCGTTCCCAAGTGAATTCCGGTCCTCGCTTGGCGTTCCAGCGAACCTTCACGATAGGGATACGGCTTTGTTTCGTCTGCTTGACCTCTCGGTCCATGATCTCTACAGGTTCTTCCACGAAGTTGAGGCTCTCGTTGATCTCGATCTGGTCGAGTGGAATTACGAGAGTCTTGTCGGACAGACACGTTTTCAAGTTAGATACGTGGAATGTAGAATGTACGTTACGCAGTGTGTCGGGTAGATCAAGTTTGTAAGCTACGGGGCCGACTCTGGCAAGAATCTCGAAAGGCTCTATGTACCTCGGATTAAGCTTCCCACGCTTGCCGAAGCGTATCAAGCCTTTCCAGGGTGAGACTTTGAGAAGGACTCGGTCTCCCACCTGAAATTCTAAAGGTTTTCTTCGTTTATCGGCGTAGCTCTTCTGTCGGTCTCTAGAGGCTTTCAATCGTTCACGGATCTGAATGATTTTCTCTGTCGTTTCCCGAATGATTTCCGGACCGGTGAGAGTACTGTCGGAAGCTTGCCCTCTTGCTAATTGGGTATCACCCACCTCAGCCCAGCACAGAGGGGATCTGCACTTGCGGCCGTAGAGAGCTTCGAATGGAGCAGCCTTGATGCTCGTGTGATAACTGTTATTATAGGAAAATTCGACAAGGGGTAAATGAGTATCCCACGCTTTCCCAAAATCAATCACACAGGCTCGCAACATATCTTCCAGTGTTTGGATGGTTCTCTCACTCTGTCCGTTGGTCTGTGGATGGTAGGCTGTGCTCATGTCCAGCCTTGTTCCTAGGGAATGTTGTAGTGATTGCCAAAACCTTGAGGTGAACCTACTATCTCTATCGAAGATAATGGAAATAGGTACACCATGCAACCGTACAATTTCCCTAATGTATGTTCTCGTAAGTTTCTCCATCTTGTCGGTTTCTTTGATAGGCAGGAAGTGTGCAGACTTGGTCAATCTATCAACGATGACCCATATGGTGTCACGTCCACCCGTCGTCTTGGGCAACTTGGTTATGAAATCCATAGTGATCCGCTCCCACTTCCATTCAGGGATCTCTGGTTGTTGCAGTAAACCAGAGGGCTTCTGGTACTCGACCTTAACCTTTGCGCAAGTAAGGCATTTACTCACGAAGGTAGCAATCTCTGCTTTCATATTAGGCCACCAGTATAGCTTTTTAAGATCCAGATACATCTTATCTGAACCTGGGTGGACGGAATACCGAGTGTTGTGCGCCTCGGTCATGACCAAGTTTCGGAAACCACCGTGTTTCGGTGTCTAGATCCGGTTCATGAAATATAAAGCTCCGTCACCCTTGGCTTCGAAGTTCTTGTCCATTCCTCTAAGGGATTCACTCGACACATTTTCAGGTTTCATGGCCTCACGTTGAGCCGCCTGAATTTGCTTAGTCAGGTGTGAATGGATGGTTATTGATAATGACTTGACCTTGCGACCAGAATATTCTTTCCGACTTAGGGTGTCTGCTACTACGTTGGCTTTACCCGGATGATAACGAATATCGCATTCGTAGTCACTGAGTAGCTCGACCCACCGTCGTTGTCTCATGTTGAGCTCCTTCTGATCGAAAATGTGTTGTAAACTCTTGTGGTCGGTAAAGATAGTGCTCTTCGTTCCATACAAGTAATGTCTCCAGATCTTCAGAGCAAACACTACTGCTCCTAATTCAAGATCGTGGGTCGTGTAGTTAACCTCGTGTGTCTTCAACTGTCTCGAGGCGTAGGCTATGACCTTACCTCGCTGCATCAGAACACATCTGAGTCCTTGATTGGATGCATCGCAATAGACTACGAAGTCTTCTATTCCTTCTGGAAGGGATAGTATTGGTGCGGTGCACAAGGATCGTTTGAGCGTTTGGAACGCTCTTTCTTGCTTCTCTTCCCAGTCAAAGGCCACGCCTTTCTGGGTCAGGGTCGTAAGAGGCTTCGCTATTCGGGAGAAGTTCTGAATGAACCTGCGGTAGTAGCCAGCTAGACCTAGAAATTGACGAATTTCTATAGGTGTCTTTGGTGCCGACCAGTTCTCAATGGCTTTTATTTTGGATGGGTCCACGTGGATTCCTTCTTCGCTTACCACGTGTCCTAAGAATTCGACTCTTCGTATCCAAAATTCACATTTTGAGAACTTCGCAGAAAGTTTCTCTTTCCGTAGTGTCTCTAGAACTTGTCGTAGGTGATCACCATGCTCTTTCTTACTTCGGGAGTAGATCAGGATGTCGTCAATGAAAACGATGACGAACTGATCTAAGTAAGGTCGGCATACTCTATTCATCAGATCCATGAAGACTGCGGGCGCATTGGTCAATCCAAATGGCATCACCACGAACTCGTAGTGTCCGTAACGAGTTCGGAAAGCTGTTTTTGGCACATCCTCCTCGAGCACTCGTAACTGGTGATATCCGGATCTCAGATCAATCTTGGAAAAATAGTTCGCCCCTTGCAGTTGGTCGAATAGATCGTCTATGCGTGGCAGAGGGTAACGATTTTTGATCGTCAATTTGTTGAGTTCTCTGTAGTCAATACACATACAGAATGATCCGTCTTTCTTCTTAACGAACAAGACCGGTGCTCCCCAAGGTGAGAAACTTGGTCTTATAAAGCCCTTGCTGAGCAGTTCGTTAAGTTGACCAGAGAGTTCTTGCATCTCGGCTGGTGCTAAACGGTAGGGCGACTTGGCTACTGGGGTAGCTCCTGGGACTAAGTCGATTCTGAACTCGACTTGTCGTTGCGGAGGTAACCCGGGTGGTTCTTCTGGGAAAATGTCGGGGAAGTCGCTCACTACTGGGAGGTTCTTTAGTTCTTTCGTTTCTAGGTTCGTGTCGACGACGTGAGCAAGGAATGCGTGGTATTCTTTGCGCAGATATTTCTGTGCTTGAATACTAGATATAATGCGAAGACTCGCACCAGGTTTGTCGCCGTAAATTATAAGGGTTTCGTTAGACGGGAGGTTTAGTCGGACTGCTTTCTCGTAGCACATGATGTCGGCGCGATGAAGACTTAACCAATCCATGCCGATAATAACGTCGAAACTTTTTATTGAGACCGGCATAAGGTCGATTGGGAATGAATGGTTATCTAAGGTTAGAAGACAACCTAAGTATATGCTATTAGTACTTTCAGTTTTCCCATTGCCCATTTCTACTGTGAATTGTTCATTAAGTGCGTGTGGTTGTTGCTTAAGCATGCGAGCAAATTTGTGGTTTACGAAGCTTCGCTCCGCTCCACTATCGAACAGAATGCATGCATAGGAGTTATCAAGGAGGAACGTACCAGTCACCACCGTCGGGTCAGCAACTGCTTCCCCGTGGCCTATTGCTAGTACCCTCCCTGCTCCTCTAGTATTCCTCGCCTTAGGGCAGTCCCTCTTAAAGTGGCCTGTTTCGCCACATCCATAGCAAGTTGGGCTCGCGCCTGAGCCAGGAACTTGGGAGATCAGTTGTGCCGGGAACTTACAGAATCGGACGGTGTGTCCTTTTCTGTGGCAGTTAGTACACTGCATTTCACGGCAGGCGCCGTTGTGGTGGAAGTTGCATTTGTTGCACTTCGGCAAACTTCCCGAATACTGCTTCCCCGGAGCAGTAACAGCAGTAGGGGCTACCGCAGCATGTACTGCTACGATTTGCTGTCTCTTTGAAGCTCGCTGCTTCTTCTTATCATCCGATAACTTCCGCTTGTTGCCAGCGGGTTTGGAGGGTTCTGGGATGGCTTGGGTGGTTATGGCTGCAGGGGTCTTGACTCCATGGTCAATGAGTCTTTGTGCCAATCGCTTGGCACTGTCGAAGGTAGCGGGGTTGGATGCTAAGACATTCCCCTGGTACGGAGGCATTAGCCACCATACATACCGTTCAATCTTCTTCCCTTCAGTGGGAACCATATTGGGGCATAGGGCCACCAATTCGCTAAAGCGGGCAGTGTAAGCGATCACGTTGGTGCCCTTCATGGTCAGATTCCAGAGTTCATGTTCTAACTTCTGGACTTCGCCCCTCGGGCAGTATTCCTCAGTCATGAGGTCCTTCATCGTTGCCCAGCCCATGGCGTTAGCCACAACGAGAGTTAGGGATTTGACGTGGCCGTTCCACCATGTTAGGGCTTTATCCTCAAAGGTGCACGCGACATATTTCACTTTAAATGCAGCAGGGCACGAACAGATTTCGAAGACTGATTCAGTCTTCTCGAACCATTACGAGAGAGCAATGACTCCGCCGGTGCCATAGAAAGGCTTCGGCTTGCAGTTTGTGAAATCCTTGTACGAGCACTCCCTTGAGCGCACAGGGATTTCGATCGGAATAGATTCCACAGGGGTTCCACCTCTGCTAGCATCTGATGAGTGATACTGAGCCATGGCAGTTGCCACTGCTGCAACTACGGCAGCATTCAGGGCTGCAATATCGATGACTGCAGGTGGTGGAGGCGGTGGAGGTACAGGATTATTCCTATTCCTGGGAGATTTGCGAGGAGGCATCCTTCAACTGTAAGTTTATAAAGACAAGAAGGATGATAAGAATCAATTTGTAAGCAACGTGAGAGTGACCCATGGACTAACTAACCATAGCCCAACAGTTGAATGAGTGTTTGAAATCACAATAAGAACTATTAGTAGGAATACACAAGTGTACAAATTTTTCCCACAGATTAGATAGATTTCAATAGTACGGGTATTACCGATGTAATAAGTTCAAGGAAAATCGACCTAACAGTAGGTCTTACATCATACCATAAGGACAAGACCGACAGTCCTAGATTCCTAATTAGGGTATCGAAAGTTAGGAATATTTTACAGACAAGTGCTACTTAGAGCACATAAGTTCAAGGCTATCGCTAAATCAAAAGACAGAGATGTACTAGACATCATCTAATGGCGATGGGAATTCCTCGGGCGAGCCCTGAGGTCGGACATTTGGCGAAACACCTCCTGAAGGTGTCGGTCCTGAGTTCTCTGACGAGCTCGAAGTTCTAAGACTTCAGCACGGGAGGCAGCCAGCTGTTGCTGCAGAGTTTCGTTGGTTCTCCGGGTCCGTTCCATGTCTTCTTCAAGACGGCGAATGCGAACTGTGTTGACACCTGAATTGGCATCAACCTCCATGACCCGGTCAATGGCTGCTCGACCTTGCTCGACATTACGAGCTATCCTGCGGATGATTACCGGCAGAACTCTGTCAGCAGAGCCACCATCGCTGACATTGTAAAAGGTTCGGTCCCCAAAGTATGGTAAGGGCTGACCCTGCTCATCACTCCAACGATTTAAGTCGTTTGCCCACATAGGAGTAGGCCCTGGAAACGCTGGTCGAGGATTGTTGTTCGGGGCTTAACCTACAAGCGGTAGGTTGTTGACTTCAGGCTCGGAGTCAGATCCATCTGAAAAGCCTTCTGCGAGGTGATCATCCAAAGGGATTGGATGATCATCTTCGGGCTCTTCATCGATCCACCCGACATTGCCTTCATTGGGAAAGTACAGGTCGCCATGATGAAATCCAGCCATTTAGATCTACGCGAGAAGAGAGGTATAAGAATATAGTATACGTGTAACTAGTAGCACAAAATACACCGATAGTATTTTAAGTTTAAGTTCTACTGATCTACTTGGGGTATTGTTGGTAAGTTTTTAGACTTGTTAACATATCACAACCATTCTAGGGCATATCCTAATCACTCCTAGGACCAGCATAGTTGATCAGGCTATGCCATTCCCAGGACTGACCATACATCCCCGAGCTCACTTGTGATATTCAACAATCGTAATACTTTTGTTCTTGTCATTGTGACACTGATTTTAGTATGAATGCAGACTAGTATACTTAATTAAATATTTTATTATTTAAAGTATAGACTCTTGGTCAGAGTGTTTTAGTCCCTTTTGGGTTTATAGATTAGTATATCTTTTATGGGTTGATATACTTGATTCACTATAAACAATGCTCTGATACCAATCTGTCACACCCCAAAACCAAGAACGGCGGAAACGTTCTGGGGCGGAGGACGTCATGTATAGTATCACAACACAGTAAATGTAAATAAGTAAACAACATCATCCATTGCATTAAATATATAATTTTAATACAAGTGTGTTCTGTACAATTATAGGCACCAAAATAATGTATAACAAAATAATATGAGATGAGTCTTGAATGCACTCCATCTTCTCAAAAGCTGGCCTCGGTACCTGTCTACTGATGACCTGAGAATACAAGTTATTTTGAAAGAGTTTATCAGCATTAAGCTGGTGAGTTCATAAGTATTTTAGTGTCAATGTTTCTTTTCAAAAAGTGTTTGAACCTGTCTCAATGTATAAGTTTGTAAAAATGTAAGCAAATGTTTGAAAGTGTTTGTAAAAGTTTGAATCTCTCAGAAAATCCTATATTTTCTATAAAAGTAACCTTCTACCAAGGCTAAACTGTTTTGTAAACTTGTCTGTTGTAAAAGTGTGTAATTACCCAAGTATAACTATCATTTGTTAAAAATATAGTTTGTACATTAATGTTTAAGTGATGTTATCACTAAAATATGTACTGGGTAAATCATTGTAGTACTGTAGCTTTGTATAATAAGACTACTACTGTACTAAATACTACTACCTTAAACCGGATTTACATTAAGGTGTATTGTGATAAATTGCACCATGCTATCGACTGGTAACAACGACATAATGAATGGTCGTAATAAAAGAAATGACGTTTGGCACCCGCAGACCTGCAGGTCCGGCTGTAGCTAGCAGCAAGGTGTAGGATAGTCAATCCAGTATAGATCTATACGCAAACTCACGCTCTCCCTCCAAGAGAATTCTGGCTACAACTCGGGCCATGACATTTAAGGCATGCTCCGACACAGTGGATCACAATTGTTACGTATTCATGTATATGTACTTGTTTCTAGTATATCTGTATATGTATTGTTTCTAGTATATCTGTATATGTATTGTTTCTAGTATATCTGTATATGTATTGTTTCTAGTATATCTGTATATGTATTGTTTCTAGTATATCTGTATATGTATTGTTTCTAGTATATATGTATATGTATTGTTTCTAGTATATCTGTATATGTATTGATCCTGCGTTACCCCGATGGTAACCAGCTAATGATGTACTGATGAGTATGAATATGGAAGTACTTTTCTGTCTATACATGTATATATGATATATAAGTAATATGGAAACGACCTTCGGATGGTCACCCGAAATCCCACCAGACCACATCCAAATCGAGGAAAAGGAAATAGGGCGGATGGCCTTCCTAAGCCCTTTGAACATTATTTATATATCTATACATATATGGGCATGCAATTGGATATATATAAAAGCATAAATAAGATTTCATAAAACATTTGAAGCATAAACATAATTTCAAGAGAAGATTGACTTGATGTCGATCTATAAATCATTTTGAAGGCATAAGTTGGTAAAACAGTTTAAGTATAAGAAGCATTTGTTTGAATCACAGTCTATAAATAAGTTTGGATAGTAAAACAGTTTGTAAAACATTTCAAAGTGAAGTAGTTTGAAAAACAGTTTGAACAGTGGTAAAAATCGTTGTTTTCCTAGTTATTAATCACATGTGATTAAATGAAATCACATGTGATTGAACAATAACTATAAGTATTTGACTTGTATTCCCCCCCCCCCATAAAGTGTTATAAAACATTTAAAATCATTTCAAAGGTTGATTCAAGGGGTATGAACTCACTTGTGGTGAGTCGTTTGAATTGCAGTGTCGGCTACCGTGCTAGGTGGCAAACGGAGACTGGTTTACACGCACGAGCCTAGTTATCATATAATAAGCATATATATAACTAATTAGACAAATAATAACTTAATAAATAAGTTAATACACATAGGAAACATTTAAACACTTTTATGAGTGTTTAAGGTTCAAATGGTTGCATCTAAGTTGTTACGGGACAAGGCAAAAGGGTTTGAAACACCAAATGGCCTTGTATAGGAGTTCACCACCCAACAAACCCCACACCTTGGAGTTTACGGCCGTAAACTCATGGGTTTATGGCCGTGAACTCCTCAAAGGGTGGTTTTGGGTGTTTTGTGGTGCTATCTTGATCCTAGAACACTCCTAGCTTTGTTGGAATAACACATGAAGTAGTTTAAGGCTCTAGAACACTCCATATGGGAGTTTACGGCCTAAATTCCATTCACCCTAGAGTTTACGGCCGTAAACTCCTATGGGGTGATGGCTTTTAATTGTTTTGAGGCTCTTAAACATCATGGATGGCTTCCATGAATTTATCTAAGGCTAATGGGGACAAGAGGCACACTTTTGTGCCTTCACTTGGAGTTTACGGCCCAAGATATGTTCCTTGGCCGTAAACTCCTTTCAAGGAGTGGTTTTTATGTGTTCTACTCTCCATTCTAGTCCCAAGGGTTCAAGGTAAATTGTCTTAAGGCTTAAGGTGAGATTGGAAAGCATTTTACCCTAGTAAAAGGGGTTTACGGCCCAAGAGGGGTTCTTGGCCGTAAACTCCTACTAACTTGTGATTTTTATGGGATTTTGATGTTCTAAATAAGCACAAGTATTAGTGGGTAAAGTCCTTAAGCATTAGGGGGAAGTTTAGGGCACATTAAGCCCTTGAAAAGGGGTTTACGGCCAAAGGATGTTCCTTGGCCGTAAACTCCAATGACTTATGATTCTTGGATGATTTCTAGCCTATAAAGATCATACACAATGTCCTTGATAAGTTGTCTAACATGGGGATGGGTCTAGAAAGCATTAAAGTTCCATTTTGGAGTTTACTCCCCAAGAACGTTCTTGGGCGGTAAACTCCCGGGTCTTGTAATCTAAACATGTTATTGATGTTAATAACCATCTAACAAGTATTGAAACACATTTAGTAAAGTAGACTCACAATATGGGATGAAAACCCGAAGATCCGTCAGAGAGAATATAGCTTTTCTCTATTTGGAATTGTAAATAATGAATTAATTTAATTCATAAAACTATTTATAGTCCTGGAATATTTTGGCAGAAAATATTTTTATTCCTGATATTGGACTGTAACATTATGAAACTTGAAATGCCCAAATTTCACAAAACCAGGAGTATCCACTCTCCTTATATCATCTAAAACATAAACCCTAATGAACACAAACTTGTTCGGAAAAGTATGAAAATCACTGAAACTGAACTGGCTTCTATTGAACAGATGATGTTCGTACAAATGGAAATTTCGGGTTGTCACAAAGGCCAACAGGGACGGGGCCGTTGTAGGAAATGCGGCAAGATGCACGAGGGGGCGTGCAGGTTGGGATCATCAGGCTGCTATAAGTGCGGCAAGTCTGGGCACTATAGCAGGGATTGCACTGCTCCGACAGCAGTTATTCAGATGACTGAGTTGCTGTGTTTCCACTGCAACCAGAAGGGCCACAAGAAGGCCAATTTCCCCCAGTTGACAGTTGCAGCGCCAATGAAGGCGCCAGCTCCAGCGAACCTGCGCATCACAGATGGCTGGCAGGGCAACACAGAGGCTCCAGTGGTGAGGAGCCGGGCATTTCAGCTGACCGCCGAGGAGGCACGCACAACACCCGATGTGGTGACGGGTATGATTCTTTCCCTCTCATTTATTTATATGAAGTTATGATATTGATATGTGCTCGGTATATGTATATATATGTGCTAGGATCGTTCCATGTGAACGGTATCCCAGTCCAGGTGTTGTTCGACTCGGGTGCTACCCGATCGTTTGTTTCCCTTGCGCTTAGCAAGAAGTTCACTGAGTCTTCAGGCATGTTGGATTGCCCTTTGGAGGTGGAGATTGCCGACGATCGATCAGTGCGAGCGTCATCAGTGTTCAGAGATTGTGTTCCGAGGTTATTCGAGGAGCGCTATTTGGTGGATCTGGTTCCCATTCCGTTGCGTGGGAACAAAGTGATTATAGGCATGGATTGGTTGAGCCCTAATGGGGCGGTGATAGATTGCGCGCAACAGCTAGTGCGAGTCAGGGCCCCAGGTGGGGGAGAGTTAGTGATTCATGGCGAGAGGCCGCAATATGGACCCGCAGTATGTTCAGCAGCGAGGGCTAGACGCTACCTTCAGCAGGGATGCGTAGGATATGTCGCGTACGTGATGGATACCCGGGAGGCGGGTAAGGCAACAGTGAGCGAGGTTCTGGTGGTGCGAGATTTCGCAGATGTTTTCCTAGAGGAGCTTCCTGGGATACCTCCAGAGCGACAGGTTGAGTTCAGGATTGACCTCGTTCCTGGTGCTGCTCCGATAGCGAAGGCACCATATCGGTTGGCTCCTCGTGAGATGTAGGAGTTGTCTACGCAGCTGCAGGAGCTGCTAGACAAGGGATTCATTAGACCGAGCAGTTCACCCTGGGGAGCCCTGATTCTGTTTGTGAAGAAGAAGGACGGGTCGCATCGGATGTGTATAGATTATCGGGAGCTGAACAAGGTAATGGTGAAGAACCGTTACCCACTCCCGAGAATTGATGACCTCTTTGACCAGCTTCAGGGAGCATCTTGGTTCTCCAAGATTGACTTGCGCTCGGGTTATCATCAGATGAGGTTCAGAGAGGAGGATGCGCAGAAGACCGCGTTTCGGACGCGCTATGGCCATTATGAGTTCGTGGTGATGCCGTTTGGGCTCACCAATGCTCCTGCCGCGTTCATGGACCTCATGAACCGCGTATACAGACCGATGCTGGATCGGTCTGTGATAGTCTTCATTGATGACATCTTGGTTTATTCCAAGACACAGGAAGAGCATGAGGAACATCTGAGAGAGGTTTTGGAGACCCTGAGGAGGGAGAGATTGTATGCCAAGTTCTCCAAGTGTGAGTTTTGGTTGCGCGAGGTGCAATTTCTCGGACACCTTGTCAACCAGAACGGGATTCTGGTCGACCCGGCCAAGGTTGAGGCCGTGATGAGATGGGAGGTTCCAAAGTCTCCATCCGAGATTCGGAGCTTCCTGGGATTAGCAGGCTATTATCAGAGATTCATTCAGGATTTCTCCAAGATAGTCGTACCCCTGACACGGTTGACGAAGAAGGCCGTAGGCTTTCGGTGGGGACCCGAGCAGCAGGCTGCCTTTGAGACGTTGAGGCATAGATTGTGCGAGGCGCCAATCTTAGCCCTGCCAGAGAGCGTAGAGGATTTTGTGGTTTACTGCGACGCATCCATTTCAGGGTTGGGCGCGGTACTGATTCAGAGGGGGCATGTGATTGCCTACACTTCGAGGTAGCTCAAGCCTCATGAGGCGAACTACCCGACGCATGATTTGGAGTTGGGGGCAGTTGTTTTCGCCCTCAAGATTTGGAGACATTACCTCTATGGAGTCCGGTGTACCATATACACGGACCATAAGAGTTTGAGGTACCTTATGGATCAGCCGAATCTAAACATGAGGCAGCGTCGATGGTTAGACGTGGTGAAGGATTATGATTACGAGATCCTTTACCATTCGGGCAAGGCCAATGTGGTGGCCGACACGCTTAGACGCAAGACAGCGCCACTTAGGGATATCTGTCTGAGGATGACAGTGGTAACTCCACTGTTAGTGCAGATTCGGGAGGCTCAGCGGGAGGCTATTAAGGAGGAACATCGGAAGAGCGAGCGTGTAGTGGGTCAGGTTTCCTACTTCGATTATGATAGTCGAGGACTATTGACATTACACCGTAGGGTGTGGGTGCCGTATCACGGGGGCGTGCGCCAGATCTTGATGGATGAGGCGCACAAATCCTGATTCTCTATTCATCCAGGGGCGACGAAGATGTATAGGGATCTTCGTCTAGATTATTGGTGGCCCTGCATGAAGCGGGATGTGGCTTGGTACGTTGAGTGGTGCTTGACCTGCATGAAGGTCAAGGCCGAACATCAGAGACCGTATGGCAAGATGCAGCCGTTGGACATCCCGTTGTTGAAATGGGAAGATATCATGGGGTGCCAGTATCTGTTATCTCGGACAGGGATGTGCGTTTTACTTCCAGGTTTTGGAAGAGGTTTCATGATGAGTTGGGCACTCGTCTGCATTTTAGCACCGCCTTTCACCCGCAGACAGATGGTCAGAGCGAGCAGACCATCCAGACTCTGGAGGATATGTTGCGAGCGTGCGTGTTAGACTTCGGTGGCAGTTGGGATACCTATCTTCCCTTGGTTGAGTTTTCGTATAACAACAGCTACCATGCGAGTATTGACCGACCTACTTTCGAGATGCTCTACGGGGAGAAAGTGCAGGACCCCGATTTGTTGGGGCGAGGTCGGTCAACACGTTATCGGGAGCACCGAAGTGGTTAAGACGATAGAGTTGATCCAGCAGGTTCGTAGCAGGCTGCAGATTGCGCAGAGTCGGCAGAAGAGTTACGCCGACAGAAGGCGTTCAGACTTGGAGTTTTAGGTGGGTGACATGGTCCTCCTAAAGGTATCACCCTGGAAGGGTGTCATTAGGTTCTGGAAGAGGGGCAAGTTGGGCCCCAGGTTCATTGGTCCTTTTAGGGTTTTGGCCCGGGTGGGTCGGGCCGCCTATAGGTTAGATCTTCCAGCAGAGCTTAGCCAGATCCACAACACTTTTCATGTTTCTCAGTTGAGAAAGTGTTTGGTGGACGAGTCGGCAGTTGTACGCTTAGAGGATATTCAGGTTGATAGCAACTTGAATTATGTCGAAATACCAGTTGCGATCTTAGATCGAAAGACGAATACCTTGAGGAACAAGGTGGTTCAGTTGGTGAAGGTGCAGTGGCAGCACCAGAGGGGTTCAGAGTGGACATGGGAGGCGGAGGAGGAGATGAGGGAGCACTACCCTGAGTTGTTTCGGGAGTCAGCAGACTTCGAGGACGAAGTCTAAGATAAGTGGGGGAGATTTGTAATGCCCAGTTCCTGCTACGTATTTGTTTTGATTAAAGGTTCTTTTTGGAAGAGCTACTCGGCGAGTTGTAGCCCTAACTCGCCGAGTAGATGTCGAGATGGGTGCGGGCTTTAAGTGATCTACTCGGCGAGTCCACGCCTGGACTCGACGAGTAGGCCAATCAGGAGGAGACCCAAATCCTTAGGGTTTGCACCCTATTTAAATGTCCTTATAGCCCCATCTCAGCCTCTATCATCCTCAGAGCATTCCTTGTCGAAACCCTAGCCTTCATTTGTAAGTTTGGGTGATTTGTTGCCTTGTGAAGGATTTTTGGGGCACATTGGAGCTAAGAAGGAGAAAAGAAGAGTTTGAAGAGTGCAAGAGAGGGAGTAGATCCGAAATCTACTTTGGGAGAAGTTTCCATTCAGGTAGTAAAGTCCCTACCTTGATCTTTAGTTCATTAGATCCCATTTTGTCCCAATTTGGTGGTTTTCAAGCCCTAAAACACCAAAATCCATGTGTTTGTGCTTAATAATCCGAAAGGACTTCAGATCTAGACTTTATGGATGTGTTAGAAGCATAAAGTTGTTGTGGTTGAAGTGATTGGGGACCCACATGGAGTGCATGACCTCTTAAAGAGCTTGGAATTGCATTTTGAGCTTATAGGGCCATGCATGCACGTAAAGTTTGCAACTTTACGTGATAAGCATGCCTTAGGATCATAGATCTGTGGTTTTGAAGAGTTGCATGTCTCAGATTTGGCTCATATGGGAAATGGGTCAAGGGACTCGGCGAGTCCCAAGGTGGAACTCGGCGAGTTCTATGAATATGGCCTTAGACTCGGCGAGTTGGATGAACAACTCGGCGAGTCCTATGAAGATTGCCTAGTACTCAACGAGTTGTTCTTCAAACTCGGCGAGTTGTATGAACTGTATTGTGTACGAAGGGTTTAAGGGTCAGAAGTCCAACCCTTCATGTTTGCACGTAGGATTAGCAATCTAACGTGTTCCGATAGTCCCAGAAACCCCAGATCCTCATGAAGGATGTTCGGATAAGGATCTGGAAGCGAGTGGGAAGTCTGCTCGCATGGACTCGGCGAGTCGGATCGCGAGCCGGTCCCATCGTCCCGTGTAGTGAGTTAAGGACGATTCAGTGAGTGGGAAGAAGGGGGCTTGTAGAGTGGAACCAGGTTAGTGGAGAAGGGCTCGGCGAGTCGGTGCCATGACTCGGCGAGTCCAGTCAACTGGAAGTTGACATCGATTAAGGAGTTGACCTGGGTCGAAGGGAGGGTCAGTCATCTGACCTAAGGGTGTGAATGAGAGGCTAACCTATGTTTATGATTTATAGCCGGAGGATTTCTGATTCAGCAGTCAGGCGCTTAGCAAGCAGACTTCCGCAGTTACTTTCGAGGTGAGTTACCTTCCAGTAGCGGTGGGTCTACGGCCACAATGCCGGCCCACCAGTAGGAGTTGTATGTAGATGATTGTCTCTGTGATATTCATCTAGGGATTACTGCTACCTGTGTTATTTTTATGTGCTAGTATGATATGATGCGATGTGCTAGTGACAGTAGGGGGAGATAGTCCCCAAGATATCCGGTCGAGAGGACCGAAGGGGAGGCCAGCACCCAGGTATGCTAGGCAGTATCCGGTTGAGAGGACCGAAGGGGAGGCCAGCACCTAGATATGCTAGGCAACATCCAGTCAAGAGGACCGAAGGGGAGGCCAACACCTAGATATGCTAGGCAACATTCGGTCGAGAGGATCGAAGGGGTAGGTTGGGCACCCAGATATGCCTGACAATACATGTATGATATGTGGTTATATGGTATGTGGTACACAATGGGGGAACTCACTAAGCTTCGTGCTTACAGTTTTCAATTTTGGTTTCAGGTACCTCTTCTTCGAAGGGGAAGGAGCCGGCACGGTAGCGATACGTCACACACATGCTTAGCTTTCCGCATCATGAGATCCTCCTGGGAAATTGTACTCTGAGACGTTAATGTTATATAAAAATGTTTCTAGACATGCAGTATCTTTTGTGAAATGATATCATCGTTGAAACCTTTATTTCTAATATTTTGCCGTGTACTTGTTTTTAAAAAGATGAAATTTTTGGCTCGTATTTTTGGGATGTTACAGAATAACCATGCAAATTAAAATGGTGCACTCAATGCTACTATCACCTAATCAATGTTTCGGTTAGCCACACACGCTCCATTGATCTATGATAAACATCGAGTCACCCTTCGCTACCAATGTCATCCCCAAATTAGTGTGCATGTTAACCACACACGCTCCACTAACGTTTGGCAAGGGTACGAAGTGTAATTCCATGGATTAGCATACAATTTCACATTTTCCCTAAAGTAACTATGATTTGGGAATTTGTAAAAACATTTAGTTACTTTGTACTTCATTATACTTATAATGGAAGGTTTCTGTCCTATCCTACCCGTTCGACTAATGACCCTGCACTAGTCAAGAGTGCGTTGGGTAAGAGTGGATATCCATTCAATCGTCATTTTATAGGCAATTTCCTTAAACACCCTTTATATACCAACTTCGTGAATGAGGCCTACTAACGGTAAGACTGACTCTTTACTCATATATATATATATATATATATATATATATATATATATATATATATATATATATATATATATACATACATATAATATTAGACTTTTAATGTTACATATATATAGTATAGGATGTATTTTACACTTTTAAAATACTAGGTGATTTTATTAACTTTGTCTTTTAATTAAACCTTTAATAAATTTAACAAAACCATGAGGGTGTAATTTGAACTTTTCAAAATACTAGGGTTTTAGAATTTAACATTTCAAAATTAAACTTTTAATTAACTTTTAAATTCCAACTTGAGGGAAAGTTTTGAAACATTTCAAAACATTAGGGTTTAGAATTTAAATCAAAATTAAACTTTTAATCAAAAAATTTAAATTCCAAAACTTGAGGGAAAATTTTTGAAACTTTTCAAAACATTAGGGTTTAACTATTTAAATTTCAAAAACAAAAACTTTTAAGTTCAAATTTAAACTATAAAACCAAAAGGGTAAAATTTGAAACTTTTTCACAAGATAATTCAAATCTAAATTACAAATAATCAATCTTTATCTAATAAAACAAAAGATTATCTAAATTTTGACAATTATCTTCTATTTTGGTAAGGATATTCACCCAAAATCAATAAAAATCGGATTTTATAGACTTAAAAACGTTTATGGTAAGTATCCCAAGCCAAAACAGCAAGAAAATCGCCAAAAAAACGCTACTAGACCCGCTGACTCGTCAAGTCAGCACTGGACTCGTCGAGTACCCAGTGGACTCGGCGAGTGCAGCCTCAAAAATCAAAAAATTTCATTTTTCAGTTAATTTTTGATCAAGTAAGCATCAAATTCACTAACAAACAACCCTAGGCTCTAATACCACTAATGGGTTTTGAGCAATACATCATTCCTATGGTGTACATGCAAACCCTAATAGCTTTTGGATCTAGTTTGTCTAATGAACATGCAATTGAATATCCAAAGCTATAAACCCTAGATCTAGCATACAATTAATCATATCAACACAAAATAGGGTTTAGATCTAACCTTTGATTGTTATATATCAATAACAATCTAATCCTTGGCTTCAGAAAGCTTAGTGCCTCAAGTGTTGCACCTCTAATGGAGTCACAAACACCACTAAGCAACAAGATGAAAAAGAGAAGAGGAAGGAGGCTCCAAAACGTCCAGGAAACCCTAAGGATTCAGTCACCACGTTTTTGGGGCTTAGGGGCTCCTTAAATAGGTAGGCAATTAGGGTTATCTAACAAGGAAACCCTAATTTGACTGCTTAAGCCCTAAGCAGCCCATGGACCCCTTCTGGAACATGCCTTGGACGATTTCTAATGGGCTTCCCCATAGAATTCGTCCAACCTATTATTCCAAGGTGATCCATTGCCCATCTATGTAATTATCTTATAATTACACAATAAGCCCTTTAAATTTAATTAATCTCTTTTAGCCACAAAATTAATTCTTAATTAATTCTTGACTAATATTAATTAAATAATATGATTTATCCTTTAATATATTATTCTTATAATATATTAATAAATCATAATTAAATCTTTCTCTCCTTAATTCATCCTACATATTGCTATGGCGAAGGCAACCCAAAAAGACCATGCTCATAATCGGGTCAAGTACATACCAAAATAGTTATGGACTTAGACAATAATCCAACAGTTCTCACCAACCCACATGGGGACAAGCCAACCTATGCCCTACGATTCAAGTTTAAGTGTTTGAACAATGAGGCAAAATACAAGGCTCTGCTAGCGGGATTACGGTTGGCAAGGAGCATGAACATCTCATATCTTGAAGTGTTCTGTGACTTAATGTTGGTGGTCAACCAAATTAAAGGAACTTACGAAGCGAAAGAAGTGCACACCCAAAAGTACCTGGCTCAAACATATACATGGATCGTGAAGTTTCAAACATTCGAAATCACATAGGTTCCATGATCAAAGAAAAAAGAAGCAGACACTTTAAGCAAACTTCCCTTAATAGTATTCAGTCACCTGTCAAAGACCGTCCTAGTAGAGGTGTTGGCAAAAAAGACTATTGATGAGCCGTAGATGGAAGCGATGGCGTTAGAGGAGGCAGCCTCATGGATGACACCCTATGTCCTTTTTCTGAAAAAATACATATTGCCAGAGGATGTGAAAGATGCAAGGAAGATACAATTTAATGCACCAAATTATACCATGTATGACGATCGGCTGTACAGGAGAGGTTATTCTACCCCATGACTAAAATGTATCACAAGTAAAGAAGAGGAAGTAGTAATGCGAGAAGTACACTCAGGAATCTACAGAGTGCATGGAGGGTCACGGTCAACCACCCAGAAGATCCTTCGAGCAGGATATTTCTGGCCTTCCATGACTCGCGACACATAAGCGTTCATCAAGAAGTTCCATGACTGCCAGATACATGTGAATGTACCAACACTACCACCACAAGATATGATCAACATCACAAGCCCGTGGCCATTCCTCCAGTGGGGAATTGACATTGTTGGTTCTTTCCATGAAGCACCAGGAAAGCTTAAATTCTGATCGTGGCAATAGATTACTTTACCAAATGGGTTGAAGCTGAGGCAGTTGCAGTCATATCCAGAGAAAGAATTATCAAATTTGTATGGAGATAAATTGTTTGTCATTTTGATCTACCCCACACCATCATAAGCGACAATGGCAAACAGTTTGCCAAGAATCCATTCACGAAATGGTGCCAAGAAAAGGGGATTCAGCAGAATTTCACCTCAGTAGCTCACCTACAGGCTAACGGTCAGGTAGAAGTAATTAATCGAACTTTAGTTAAAGGGATTAAGAAGCGGCTAGGAAAAGCCAAAGGGAATTGGGCTGATGAATTACAACATGTGTTATGGGCATACCGAACAAAGAAAGTCTCTTCCGTCTGGTGTATAGAACAGAAGCAGTCATTCCTATTGCAGTAATGATCTGGACCACGCGAACCAACTATCCACAGGTACGGTCAAACACAACGAACCTCTGGACAAATCTAGACCTATTAGAGGAGAAGCAGAATGAAGCAACCATACGACAAGCCAGTTATAAGGAACTGATGGAGCGATACTATAATGCTAGGGTAAAGAAATCATCGTGTAAAGAAGGTAATTTTCTTCTACGCAGGAACAAAGTAAGCATGCAAGAGCCTATTCGAAAACTAGGAAGGGCCATATCGAGTGATCAAAGTTCGACATAGTCGAGCTTATGATCTGGAAACATTGGATGGGACATGCTTACCATGAACATGGAACATGCACAATCTCTGTAAATTCCACTTTTGAAAGCGGTATGCAAGATAACCGGAGGGAAAGGAATCAAGCGTCGACGACATTTTAGAATTCATAACGTTTACTATTCGTTTTGGTGTAATTCTATTACTTATTCTGAAATGATATCTTTCATTCCTTTCAATCCTATCGATTACGAGTAGTCAAGTGTATATCCTACAAACATCACGATAATCCTCGAAATTATGGCTCAATGTTCTTATTACTTGAACTCGATGTTCTTATTACTTGAACCTTAGGCTCAGACCTAATGGTTCGATAAACTTACAAACATTACCATAATCCTCCAAATTATGGCTCGATGTTCTTATTACTCGAACCTTAGGTTCAGACCTAATGATTCGAGCAACTCACAAACATCGCCATAATCCTCCAAAGTATGGCTCGGTGTTCTTATTACTCGAACCTTAGGCTCAGACCTAATGGTTCCAGCAACTTACAAACATCGCCATAATCCTCCAAGTTATGGCTCGATGTTCTTATTATTTGAACCTCATGCTCATACCTATTGGTTTGAGCAAGTTACAAAGATCGCCATAATCCTCCATTTTATGGATCGATGTTCTTATTACTCGAACCTTAGGCTCAGACCTAATGGTTCGAGCAACTTACAAACATCGCCATAATCCTCCAAATTATGACTCGATGTTCTTATTACTCGAACCTTAGGTTCAGACTTAATGATTCGAGCAACTCACAAACATCGCCATATTCCTCCAAATTATGGCTCGATGTTCTTATTACTCGAACCTTAGGCTCAGACCTAATGGTTTGAGCAACTCACAAACATCGCCATAATCCTCCAAATTATGGATCGATTTTCTTATTACTCGAACCTTAGGTTCAGACCTATTGGTTCGAGCAACTCACAAACATCTCCATAATCCTCCAAATTATGGCTCGATTTTCTTATTACTCTAACCTTGGGTTTAGACCCAATGGTTCGATTAATATACTAAGCATACCATCCGAGTTAACGGATGGAGCATTTCAAGGTCTGAAGAATGCTTTAGTCAATACGAAATTAGACGCCAACCATTACCAATAGAAGAATAATCAAAATCACAAATAACTCTTAAAATAACACAGATAAGAAGAAAAGGGATTCGAGCAAATAGAGGAAGATCACATTGTCCTTTAGCAAAGTGTTATTACAAGATAACAAAAAAACTACCCCACAACACTGGCTAAATAAAAGTTTCGCTTACAAGTTCAAAAGATCAAATCAGAAGAAAAAAAACACAATTCCCGACCCATAGCCTGATCCAACTTCATCTGCCCCAGACGAATCCACAACCTTAACAATTTCTTCAAACCACCAACATCCATCTCCTCACTCTCCAGAGCAGACACTAATGAGTACTTGTAGGTTGTCATTTCAACAAAATGTTCCATGATCTGACGCTGCGCATCTGGGTACGAGTACATAACATTTTTACCTTTTAGCTCCTCGGAGTACCTTTCTTTCATATCCACACAAGCTTGATGGAGGCCAAGCTGGATAGAGGATGTCTGCAAGGCGACGTTCACAGTACCAAAGTCGCTCGAATCCAACAAAGTCCGAACAAAGGTGGGGATTCCATCCTTTATGACCCATCACAACTCCTCAGCCTTTTGATATGCTCTCGTCTGGCAACTTGTTGTATTCTGCTCCATCAGAAATTATGAGTCGGTCAAGTTGGCAATTCGATCATCTTTCTCCAACATCAGGAGCTTCGTCGCGGCTAACTCCTCCTCTAACAATTTAATACTCACATCTTTGCTAGAGCAGACGATTTCCAACTGAGAAACCTTCTCAATATATTGCGACTTCAACGAATGTTACTATTGAGAGATACCCTCGAGTTATTTGACGACAGATACGCGGCGGATCATAACATCATCCAATTTTCATTGCAGATCTTGATTCAAGTTTTTCAACTCCTCTTGCTGAACGATGGCTTGACTCATATCTCTCCCCAAACTTTGGTTTCTCCCTGAGAAACCGGCTACCTCATCCCTTAACCCCTTAGCTTCTTCTTTTGTTTGCTCATAAAGGGTCCAAAGTTGCTTCAACCCTTCCAAAGCTTCCTCAAACACAACTTGACACTGAGAAAGCTGCTCTGTATGTGCCCTTACGCGTGTAGACACTTCGTTCAACAGGTGCATTCCCTCCATCAAACATGATCGAGCCTTATCTAAAGCTTCTTCATCAGACATAACCCCCATCTCAAAAAGGCTCTTGGGAACACTTGTCATAGCAGAAGGATGTTGGAAATGGAGAAGTGAAGTAGCAAGAGTGACCATCGTTGGCATCATGGCCACCTTTCCTGTAATAACAATAGTTGCACAATCAATAAGAAAGTGAATCAAAACAAAGATCTAAAACACACAAAAAAGCAAACATCGACAAAGGGAGAAAGGGAACATACGACCTGTCGAGGGGGGAGGATTCAAGATACAAACTTCCATATCTATAGATTCTATTTCCACATGCTTTTTTGGGTCAATATTATGGTTTATACTTTGCTTTTCTAGAAAATTGTGTTTTTATGTAATATCTTATATGTGTTTACGACCAAGGAGGTGTTTGCGACCCATGTTTCCCGTGTGTATATATATGGGTGAGGGGTGTGAGGGAAAGAGGGATGAACACTAGAGGAGCTTAAGTGTGTGCATTTTAAGGTGTTCTAGAGAGAGAGAAAAGAGAGTGTGTGTTAGTGTGTGTGAATCTTGTATTCGGATCTTCATTCATATCAATACATACAAGATTCATTATCTTCTTCTTCTCCTTCTCTTCTATTTGATCTGACATCATCCGTTTGATTGGGATTCCGCACCATCAAACGGATCTGATTGATACACAAGCAGATTAGGGACTTACAATTGGTATCAGAGCTTGGTTGTATCAATCATTTTTTCAGATCTGGAGCTTATTTGATCTTATTTTGAAGATTTTTGCGTTTTTGGATAGATCTCGCAAAAATAAGGGGGGTTTGTTCTTCACGTTTTTCCTAAAAACGGGTTTTTGATCGAGTTTTGGAGCAAAAAGTGTGAAAAAACCGCTGTTTTTCGTCAAGAACAGCAATTTCGGCTTCGTCCTCGCATCAACAGCTCTTTATTATAAAAAGAAAGGGGATTTAGAGGTGCCAAGGTTCGAAATCGAGACCTCCAACATCTCAAACCGCAGCCTCGCACGTCCTCGCATTGCGTCATCAGCCTCGCATCGCATCAAGAGTTCGCATAGGTTCTCGCTTCGCATAAAAAATACGACGCTCTTTGGAGGTGCTGGGAATCGAACCCACGACCTCCAGCTCACAAAGACAACGTATTACCATCTCAGCTAGCAAGCACTTTGTGTCATTCCTCCGAATTTTAAAACATAACCCGTCTTTTTCGCTTCAAGTTTCGCATTTTTGACACTTTTAACCCAAAATTCAATTTCTTTTCGTTTTAAATTCCAATTTCAACCAAAAAAATTTAATTTTTAATTTTTGACTTTGACTTTAAAGTTTGACCTTTGACTTTAAACTTTGACTTTCTCGTTTGACTTTTAAATTTTCAAATTTAGCTTTTCGGTTTGACTTTTAAGTTTGATTTTTCAAGTTTGACTTTTGAGTTTGATTTTTTAAATTTGACTTTTAAGGTTGACTTTTGAGGTTTATAGTCAAAGGGCATTTTTAAATTTAAGTTTGACTTTTAAGTTCTAGTTGTGTTTTTAATAGTTTTGAAGTTTACAAGGGAATTGAAGACATGAGAGAGAGTCGTCAAGAGATGTTAAGACAAAACTTCAACATGTTCGATTATATCCCTGGAGAAACCCTGGAAGCTCAGTTGCAGCGATTTACCACACTCACTACTGAGATGAATATAGCTGGGATCTTCTTGACCAAATCTGAGATAAACAAAAAGCTGCTGAATGCACTTCCGAAATCATGGGATATGGACGTGGCTGACATCAAGAAGACAAAAGATATCAATCGCCTTAGTCTTGCTGATATAATTGAAGAACTTGACGCTTTGAATTGTCGAAAAGCAACGAGTTCCGCAAACCTTCCGGTCAATGAAGTGTCATGTTCTCATTCATGTGAAGTTTCATGTTCTCAATCATGTGAAGATACGATTAAATTTCTTCGGGATCAAATTGATTTATTAAAAAGGGAAGTTGAGGACCTGAGATATGAAGGATATCAACTCAGGAAAGGACAGAAACCCCTGAAGGCTGAATTAGAAGCAAAAACCAAAGACTTTAGGAAACTTCAGGAAGAGTATAGCAACAAGTGTGAAAATTATAACTATATTAAGAAACAACTTGCTGCTGTAACTGAAGAACTTGACGCTTTAAAAACTAAGTGTGGAAAAACAGACGTTAGTTTTAAAAATTATACTGCGTGAATTCAGACAGTTGAGTCCTTATTTGAAACCCAATTAAAATTCAAAGATAATCCAAACAAGGGTCTGGGGTATGACAGTGTTCCTCCACCTTTCAATCATAACTACACATCCATCCCAATGACACAGGAAGAAATTGACAGGGAGGCACATCTTCGATACGGCAAATCAGCTGGATTTGTGTCAGGAGGTATTCAGGTTGAAAATACTAATGTTTCTGCTTCATGTGCAGGTAAAGTAGCAGAAGATGAGAACATGGAGAACACCACTGAACAAACCAACATCTCCTTGAACTCTGAATCTGTTGCTTCGAACTCAACCGATTCTGATCAACCTGCCGTTGAGAAATACAGACCACCAATTCCAATGCAACAGAGTTCTTGTGGCAAGTATGCATGTGGGAACAACAAGAGACAAGGAAAAGATACGCCACCAGGGGCAGGAAGAAAAAACTTCACAGTGAAGAAAAAGACATGTTTTCACTGTGGAACACCTGGACACATTGCCAGAAGTTGTCCAAATCGCGCATACGTTCCCTACTATGCACAAGGCTGGCAGAACGCGCCAAGAGGGAGATACTTCAAAAGAAACCCCTCGAGATCACGATCAGACATTGACGAATGGAATGCCAAGAAGGCCAAGAATTCAACTCCCAAGGCCAAGAATCAAACCTCAAAGGACAAGAATCAAAATCCCAAGGGCAAGAAGGGAATGTCGGCCAAGAAGGGAATGTCGGCCAAGAAGCCAAATCCAAGAGATGCTCCCGTGAAGCCAAAATCAAAGTCATCTCAACGGCCAACATCAAGATCAAAAGCAAGTACTGAGCCACCCATCAGATCAAAAAAGAAATGGGTTAAACCCAACCACAAATGGGTTCCAAAGGCTCACTCTCCCAAATCTCCTAATGCTTCTAACATTTCTACATCTTCTGTTTGTGATAAACAGGATATGTCTTGGGAGAAAGTACCGTGCAAGGATGAAAAAGGTCAACCCAGTTTCAAAATGGATTGGGTTCCAAAGACCAACTAATCTCGCTCTGTGTCGGAGCAGCTATGGAGGTATATCATCAGACTTCGGTTTGTTGGTAGTGGCTGTTCCTGGCACTTGATAGGAGACATCTCTCAACTGTACAACACTCAGAACATTGTTTGGGAGAATGTGTCCTTTGCGGGAAGGGAAGAAAAGAAGTGATCACTCACAGGGTTTGTGCTTAATGACATGAAGAATTTTCGGATCTGTTCTGAGTTTACGCGTGCTGTTCTCAGACCTTCTGGATGCAAATTCAATCGGTGACTTACAGTTTGAGTTTTCTTCTCTATACTCCTGAGTTTTTTCTTAAGCTGATTCACTTTAAAGACTAATTTTGTTTTAGGATAGTTTAAATTTGCGCATTTACTTTCGTCTCTCTCCTATGCACAAATTTAGGGGGAGAAATAAAAACAAATCAAAAATTTTAAAATTTTAAAAAACTCCAAAAACATTAGAAAATCAAAAAATTAATATATATATATATATATATATATTGTTGCTAATAGTTCTGCTTGTGATTATCGTGTTGGGAAGTGATATTATCTAGTGATAACATGCAATCTAAGTCTACGTAACGTACTCAAAGTTGAAGGGTCTATGCTTTGGTTTGATGCGTCGGTAGGCACGAAAGATTCTAAATGGACATGACTAGGCAGAGTTGAACTTTGGAAATTTATAGACTTGACAAATCTTGACCTAGTTAGATACGTTTAGCCTAAAAATATGATGCTTGGATAGGTTGAGCAGGGAGATATATATGGGAATCCACTCGTCACATTAAATGAACCCGTACTTGGAACCGTGGTTTAACTTTTCCTCGATGTGCGGATTCTATCCTTAATTCTGGTTGGATGGGGCGACTGGTAAATTATGATAAATTAGGTCACTGGAAAATCGTTTTCTTTCTTTCTGTCTGTTAGTCATATGTTGTCTCCTTTGCATGACTTCCAATCCGACCTGGTACACAACATATGGAACTCGATTTCTCTGCATGTTATATATATGAAATTCCTTTTATCTGTTAGCCATATGCTGTCTCCTTTGCGTGACTTCCAATCCGACCTGGTACACAGCATATGCAACCTTCTACTTATCAACGCCCCTGAAACAATAAGTAATAACAATCTGAAACTGCTCTCTCTGTAAATAATTGTCTGCTCACCCGGTGTATGGAGTACTCTGGAAGTTCTTGATGGCTGATGCATATCAGGAAGCGGGAAACACGTTCCAGTACAATTAAAATTGAACACTCAAAGATTGTCTATAGATCTCGCTGCTCAATTTAGGTGGACAACAATATCCCTGGTCGTCGTCAGCTGAATGGTCCTTAAGATATAGTATCTAGGAACTTAGGATCAGATATCATATCTAGGAACTTGAGTTAACCTTGTCTTGTAACAAATAGTATGCCCTAAATTTGTCATAATTTTTCGTGTTTAAGTGGACAACAATATCGGCGATCGACCAGACAAAAATGTGAAGATGAAAGGTACCGACAAGCGGATAAAGGTTGTCTAAAAACTTTGATCCCAAATCATTCTTAAAGTTAGATATCATTTTATTTTTGTTAAATTTGTTCATAGTTTCTATTAATTTAAATATTAGGGGAGAATTAAAAATTTTAAAAACCAAACAAAAATCAGAAAATATGAAAAATCCAAAAATATTTTTGTTTTTGTTTTAATTTGTGTGCTAAGTTTTTCTTTTAGTTTTGTTTTATCTTGAAAAGTGATTTCAGGTATAGATAAAACTCATGGAGACTGTGTCGAAGATTTCTGAGCCAAGGCTTCATCCGTGAGCATCGAAGAATTCTCATTCGAAGGAGCAAGAAATGAAGATTATTCTTTCAATATTCAATCCTTCAACCCCAGAAGCAAGGTGAAGCTGCAATTGAATATTATGTGACAGATTGCATTGAAGCCTCCTCAATCAGTCTGTTGCTATCTTTGTACCTGCTGAAGTGATCCAGAAGATTTGTTCTCTCCGATGTTCTCTCTGAAGATTCTCAAGCTGAAAGCGCTATCTTTCAAGAATCAGTACATCAAGCCTCCTCACCCAATGTGAGTTCAATGCCAAATTTTGAAGAAAAGGCCAACTGCTCAAGATGAAGTCAATTATTGAAGCTGAAGATTAAAGCTGAAGCCAAAGCTCCAAATGAAGATTATCAAGAAAGCCAACTACTTTTTAGGGGGAGCTTGTTGGGTCATTTAAGAAAAGAAAAGAAAGCTATAAACCAAGGGGGAGATTGTTGGGTCAATATTATGGTTTATACTTTGCTTTTCTAGGAAATTGTGTTTTTATGTAATATCTTATATGTGTTTATGGCCAAGGAGGTGTTTACGGCCATAAACAGGTTTACGACCGTAAACCCTGTTTACTGCCCATGTTTCCCGTGTGTATATATATATAGGGGTGAGGGGTGTGAGGGAAAGAGGGATGAACACTAGAGGAGCTTAAGTGTGTGCAATTTAAGGTGTTCTAGAGAGAGAGAGAGACAGAGAGAAAAGAGAGTGTGTGTTAGTGTGTGTGAATCTTGTAACCAGATCTTCATTCATATCAATACATACAAGATTCATTATCTTCTTCTTCTTCTCCTTCTCTTCTATTTGATCTGAAATCATCCGTTTGATTGGGATTCCGCACCATCAAATGGGTCTGATTGATACACAAGCAGATTAGGGACTTACAAGCTCTTTATTCCCAGTTGCGGTATCGGATGGAATGGGAATAGGAATAACTACTGAGGGGTCGGTGGTTGATGCCATAAAGCAACCAATTTCGGACCTAAAAAGATTTTGTTGAGACACAGTTGCAACAAATAGACCCTTCGGGGTCTTCTTTATCTAAATGAGGATCCTCAAGGATCTTCTCCGGTTGGCCTCCAGTAACGGTCTCCGATTCCGGTTTTCCCGAGTGAGGCACCTCTGCATCATCTTCCACGCGCTTCACCTTGCTGTCCAGCTCAATTGGACATTCGTGAAAGACAACAAAAGCAGGATCTTCTGAGGTACGCTCAGAACTTACAACATCGGAAGCCAGAGGATCAAATAGATCATTCAGGCTTTGTCTTTTTAATTCGCAGCCAAAGCGCTTCCGTTTGGAAGGGGACATCCCGATTAGTTGATCATCTTGAGCACCCTCCGAACGCTTCCTTGAAACGAACCCTTTTGATGTAACCCTCGTAAACACCGAAGGAGGATTGCCAAAATCAGAGTCCAATTTTGTGCTCTTCGAGTGAAGGGTAAGAGGAATAGGTCTAGAATACTTTGCTTGAGAAACGTCTAGAGCAGAGTCTATGCTAGACTCTGACCTAGTCAGAGAATCCGACACTATCACCTCCTCCGTCACTAAAGCGGAGTTCACAGTCCGTCTCCAATGAAGTCAGTTAAGAAGAGTTACGTCTTTTACCTCTAACATCTCCACCGGCTTCTTACCTAAACAATTCCAATGGGGACTCATGCCATCCATACCCAGAATCACTTCATTGGGATCCACCCATCGAACAAAATTTTCCGATAACATCTCTGTTATCAGTTGCTCGTAGGATGATAGCTCGGAGATGGGGTCAACGACCTTGTCAGTGGTAGCGCCATAGGCCATGGGGCCCGATAAAGCAGACGCATGAACGAAAAAGAGCTCCTCCTTCCAATACTTTATGGAGGTTGGAAGACCGTCACAAATTTCCACCAAAACATGGCAAAGAGAGAAAGAAACCCAATTCCCGTTGGAAATCAGAATGTAGAAATAATGAAACAGGTTGATGGTCGGTGAAACATCCAAAGCGATGCATAACAGGGTGAAGCAAAGGATCTTGCGAAAGCCGTTAGGGGTTATATAGGTGATGTGAAGACCATAATAATCCAGAATAGTCTCTAGAAAATCAAAAGCAGGAAGCCACAACCAGGATTTGAAAAACACCCGGTAAACCCCCACAAAGCCTCTAGGGGCGTCGGTAATGGAATCAGTGGCCTCCGGCAGATGGGGATGGAATTTGGGGTCAATTTCATACTTTCAAACGAGCATACCCATAGTACGAATAGTTAACTTGGATTTTACCGTCCTAATGTGAGAAATCCCTATGTTCGCCATATCCAGAAAAGAAAAAGGAGATGAGAGAAAAGGTTGGCAGAAAAAGGAGAATGAGTCTAATTGAAAAGGTGAATGGTGAAACAGATGATTCAATACCAAATATTTATAATAAGTCTAGAACATCTGAGGATTAACGGGTAGACAATATGGTTGGTGGGTATTGTACCCCTATTAAAGAAAAAGTAACTGAAAAGATGGTTATAAGGATCATCAAGAGGACTAGCATAACCGTTAGAACGTCACGTCGGAGTTAATTCATGAGTTTTCACCCTTATTTAATTACAACGGCTATAATGTTGTTCCTTCCAAAGTTTGCATCCTACTCCATTGATTACATAGAGATATAAACTGGGGGGACTTAATAGGATATAGTATGGAAATACCTATATCCTTCCCAAATGTACCGAACCAGCATGTTGCAAGGTCACTCGAAGTTACCTACCCCATATGTCTCAAAGTTGCCCACTTATATACCGAATTGGCACAAAGACTCGAAAGGAAAAGAAAGACCAACGAGAAAGTACAAAGTGACGTCAAAATAGTAGCAATAGCACATCAAAACCATGAGAATACAGTCTGTACGAGGACGTGTGGCTGACGGATCCTGGAACAACCATATGACATGTGTGTAACGGCATACAAAGTACAACTAGTCGTACCTTCGAGCATAATGCCATAAATGTGATAAGATGGCATGACAGGGTCGATACGGGAAGAACTTGTTACCTCTTCCTTCTTTTCTATAAATAGGTAACCTGACTAGTCAAGGAGGTACGTACACATAATTCATACTTATCTCACTTGCCTAACTCTCTACTCCTAGAATCGATCGATAATATATCCTTTCACTAACTTAACCATCAGATCGTTGTCCAGGATCCTATCCCGACCGACTAGCTTATGGTTTGTTTGTATCATTCATGTCAATCTATTTGCTTGGGTGGAGCTAATCCAAGGGTGCAAGATGGAAGATGGACCAGATGGTACATCATCCATGAAGAACATCAAAGATTTACCCAAAAGATTGCATGTTGAAAATGTGTCTTAGTAGAGTAAATCCATTGGATATGGTAAGAAAGAAGAGGAAACTAACTAGTGCGTGTGTAGAGATGAAACAACCAATGAAACTAAGGAAAAATTAGCGCTCAATCTACCTTATTAGCTAGAAAGTTTACTAAACTAAGATAAAAGGCAAACTAAATAAGTAATCTCATTGAAGTTGTTATAATAGAGGTAGATCAAGATTGTCTCTATTCCCCTTCTCTCTTTTTATAGACGAGGGTTTTAAAACCCTAAGAGGAGTTACCATTAAAACTTGTTGGTGATTTGTTATCATCAATATTATTTAAGTGTAATGAGATTACTTTGTTGACCAAAAGTGATCTTGATAAATATTAAACAAGTAAGGAAGGTGTGGAGTACACACTTGTTTAAATTTGATCAAGTTCCAAAGTACACTGTCATTTAGGGGCGAAACCCCTAAACGAACGGGGGTCCGGGGCACTACCCCTGGGAGCAGTGTCCAAGGGGCAGAGCACCTGGCTAGGGTCGACCTTCCAGGTCAGCGCGAGAATTTTTTTATAGGGTATGTTACTATATTAAAAATGCATCAGAAAATCGGATTTTCAGAGAATTGACCATTGTTTGACCCTTATCCAAACTTCCGTTTTTATGTCAGTTTTTATAGTTTTATGATAGTTTGAAACTGTCATATGGCAGTTTTAGACAAAGATCATAAAGTCGGTTTTGGTCTCATTTCTGGTACATACGAAACTATCATCAAAACATTCGAAGTTCTTGTCTCTCTGAGTCCTATCCGATTAAAGAATATTGGGAGTACCACCCAGATGCTTTAATCGGAAAGTGTTTAACACAATTCTTAGAATTCCAAGACTTTCTATACCCCAATTTCTAACAAAACTTTCCCTCATTTCAAATTAAGACATAATAGTTCCTTAATTCTACACTCCCATAGCTTAATATTAATCATATACAATTCCCATTAAAATTGTTAATTAACACAACTTACCTCTTACGTGTAATTAATGAAAGTTATAGCTTAGGTCATAAAATGGCATTATGCTTGATTACCACATACCATGAATTTCTTTTTTCAAAGGCTTGCATCTTTAATCGTCATTGTTTAATGCTTATACATAATTCCTTATAAAACAAGCATTAAATATAAATGGTTAAACTATAGATAAGGTTAAAACACGTGAGCATCGTTTCCGAGTGTTATAAAGAACTTGAGGAGACACTTTATATTCATCAACCATTAAGTCCTAGAGAACCCACCTACCCAAATGAAACTTGTCTACTAAAAAACTCATTGTATTAGATCAAGAAAGATGCTTAAGCATGGTAGGTGTGATTTGCACCCTTGGTTTACTCTATTTGAATTTCATTATATATATATATATATATATATATATATATATATATATATATATATCTGATAATTATGTCCTTATATATTTTCGTAGTGCCAGTATACCCTATATTCTTTTGTATATGGATGTATTTTCCTAATCGATTATCCAAGTATATCATGTCCTTTCTTGGATACAAATTTCTTATGAAAGACTTGGGACTATTGTGTTACTTTGTGGGTATTATTGTAACTAATCATTATAACACCCAGTTTCAGGTAAGCACCATTTTGGAAAATTTTATCTATTCCTAAGGTTTAAACCCTTGTCACGACATGAGCACTAAGGTGTCACAACGTGACCCTGATTGGAAGAAACACACATATTCTTGATTATCACGACGCGCACCCTTATGGGTCACGAGGTGAGACATGGTTGCGAGGCAAACCCTAATTTTGGGGGGATTTATTATGTATTTAAAGGAAGTGAGGGCTAGGGTTATCCCACCCTTAGCTTCCATCACATCCTAACACTCCCATTTGAAACTCTAGCACCCCATAGTTTTTTTGAGTTCATTTGTGGTGATTTATAGCAATGAAGAGGAAGAGGAAGAGCATCTAGTACTCCATCTTTATGATGCTCTTACGTAGATAAGATATTCTTGAAGTTTTGGTTGCTTGTCTAAAAGGATTAAGAGCTTATTCAACCAAGTGGTTCAAAACGATTCTCACGACATGAGGACTGGTGTCTCACAACGTGAGAATGGAGAAACACGATTATTTCATCTTATACTCTTATTAGGTCACAGGGTGAGCTATATATGATCATGACATGATGGATGGCTGTATGACCTTTGAGTGAGGATTTTGACCGTTGACCACTGTACTCGTGGGTCGAATGCACCATTGTTAGCTCACTAGATTGTGTTATGTATCCTGGTATATAGGATATGCTATGCTATAGTAACTTGTTAGACTGGTAGAATTATATGATTACATGTATTTGCTGATTATGGTTTATCTGTTGCATATGTCAACATATTGGTGGTTAGGGTGAAGCGAGAGGCCAATAAAGTCGGGATGGGTGGGTTGAGGTGGTACTACTTTGTTCGGTAGACTAACAAACCAGGATGGTTGAGTTGAGGTTGTAAATCAACAAACTTTAGACGGTTGGGTTGAGGCCATGGGTAAACAAACCCTATTTGCATGTATTGTACTTATTAGTATTGTGTGGGGTATTTTGGGAGAAACTCACTAAGCTTTGGCTTATAGTTTGATTCTTGTGGTTTCAGGTACATCTGAGGATAAGGGCAAGACGAAGGTATTTTGGGAAACTCTGATTACGTTTATAACTTTTTGGAAACTATGTTTTGAATAATTTATGGATTTTGATATGGTTTTAAAAATGAAAAAATTTGTCATGCTTTTTTGGGATGTTACAATCATATAAGTGGATTATTCTTATCTAAAAAAGATTATGTTGAATAGATCTCATAAATCAAGTTGGAATATTTACGTGTTAACCATCTTCCCCATCAGTTGATGTTCATACCATATTAAATCCGAGTGCTAATTAATTCGAGCACATATTCTATTGACTCTCATACTAACATAGCCTGACATGAGCTGTACAATAACTTATATGTATAAGGACCAATATCTCTTATGTATTGTATCATATATGCATATTTATGCATGATCGAAGGGAATAGCCCATACAAGACTTCAACCTAACGTATCTCATGATCACATCAATTAGCTATAAAATGTTAATTAGGGTGGGTGCATTGGCACCCGACGTTCAATTGGCTACTATGTTTTTATGGGGAAAACTTGATCTTTTGGTCTATCAAACTTCATGCCACCTTGTCTTGCTATAAACTAAGGCTCAGTACCGATGGGTCATCAATGTGGTCTCTTTGTGGTATTGACCATAAAACCTACTTTTACTGCTTCACCATCATATTTAAAAAAGTCACATTAACCTATTTTGATAATGTCAATATATACAATTTGTTTTTATGGAAATTTAGTTTAGCAACACATTAAACACATCAAAATGAATTTTCATTTTTTCGCTAAAAATTCGTTATCATATTGATATGATAAATAATCTTCACGAGGGGCATATAGTCAACCCTTTTTGATGACTTCAACCAGAGTATCTAGCCACCTCCTATTTTGACTAGGAGGATGTCATAGAATATATGTAAATACTTTTTAAAATATTTTCTACTTTGTGTACTCCGGTAAGGGAAAAGTTCAAATATGAACTATAAAAATGTTAGAAACTGTGAAAAAAATAATAATGTAACTACGTAAGTAATATTTACAATTTAATATAGTTCACTTTGTTAAGTTGATGTTTTTGTCTTTAAAATTCATAAATATTAATATATAACTATTAGAAATAAAAATTTATTAACTTTAATATGTTTGATTATGTTTTTGGATAATAAAAAATGCTAAAATTGAAAAAGATAAAGTTATTAAATTATGAATAATCAATTTTCACAATTTCTAAATTTTTTGGGTACTATTTGGAGAGTGATTTATTGTTAGAAGAATGAGTATAAATTATACCGAGTTATTTGTATTTTAATCATTTAAATAATTCAATAATCAAAATAATTAAGTAACCATCTATAATTAATATGAAAGGGTATATTAGTGATAGTGCTAGTGATAGTGCTAATCACAGTTTTTGGAAATAGTCATCTTCAATAATCATTTAATTGTGGAAATGATTTAACTGTTTATGATTTGATTATTTTTTAAAACATAATTTAATATTCTTCAATAGTTTAATATACATGAAGAATACATTAAGTGGAAAATTTAATCCACAAATTGAATATACTTGGATAATTACATAATTCATTATTATTTTTCTCATGATAAGTTTATTTTTCCTTTTATATATATATATATATATATATATATATATATATATATATATATATATATATATATATATATATATATATATATATATATATATATATATGAAAACTCATTTATTTCGGGTCGAGTCCGTTAACATCATGTCAACTTTTGTCGCCTCTTGTATTGAACCCAATTTTGGTCTTTTCTTCTATGTTATATTCCTTTTTGCTAGCCATTGGCTAGTATTTAATAAGTTTGTCACTCAAAAAAATCTAAATTAATATATTAGCCATTTTTATTGAATGTTGAATTGATCATTTTCTCAAATAATTAAAGATTCATATATGCAACAATGTTTTACCCGTGTATGATTCTTAATAACTTGCAGTCAAACACCATTCAAGTATCACTCAAAAAGTTATTTGGTATGTCATTCCATATTATTACTTATTATCCAAATTGCAATAGAAGACCATTGTCTAGTTGTTGGAAGGAATCCTGTTTACCAACAACAACATACACGAGACCATGGCAGACAATTAGGGCGATGCCCACAATATTCTCTACAATCTTCAGGAATCGTGCAGGCTGGAGGAGGGCATACGTCACGATCTCCAGTCCTATGGCATGAATTTGGAATGCAAGATGGAGTTGAGCTTCTTTCCCCTGTAGCTAACTGTACATTAAGACCATACAGAAGATACATTATATAAATATAAGCAAATATTAATGGAGTAACTTCTATATAGCCCTCGATGTAAAACAAAAAAAAAAAGTAAATTGATGGGATAATGCTGACGAACATCTAACTAGTACCCAAAAATGTTAAATATATAGTTGTATTGCAACTTGCAAAACCCATAATTATAACACTTTCGTAGTAATTTTGATAGAGATTATAACTTTTATTCACAGTTCTAAGATTTTAAGATATAAATGTTCATTAAAAAAATAATAAATAAATAAATGTTCATAAATGGTCATCAGAAATCCGTGATAATATAATTTAGCTTATGTTGAGTTTTTATTCACAGTTTCAAGTACCGAATATTCTATAACCAATCATAAGAGAAATACATAATGTCTTAAAAAGTTAAAAATAAGGAAGGTAATACTCAAATTTAAAACATGGATCTTACTAATATGTAGATTCAAATATTGATCCTAACTACAAGAAAAAAAACACACAATGTGTACATGCTTAAAAAAAAATTGGAATGCCGGAAAATTAATTAGAAAACAACGAGCAAAAAAGAAAAATATTAACTTTTGACTTCTGAAAACGCAAACGACTTTTATCTTTTGAACGGCAAAAAAGAAAAATATTAATAAATAAAATAGAAAACGCAAACTACTTTAGTTAAATGGTAATCCATTGATATTACTCCTCTAATATACACATGAATCATATTAAGAGAAGAGTAAATTACACGAATGGTCCCTATGGTTTGGGGTAATTTGCGCGTTTGGTCTCTAACTTATTTTTTTAACTCGAAAAGTCCCTATTATTTGTTTTTGTTACACCATTGGTCCCTACTGTTTGCTTTTGTTACGCTCTTGGTCCCTATCTTACCTAAAAATACTACTATTTAAATAGAGAAAAATGGTGGGGTAGGTAAGGTAAGGTGAGGGGATGAGGTTGGTAGTGTGTTTATTTAAATAAATTAAAAAATCAAGGGAAAATAGGGTTTTTAGGTAAAACAGGGACCAAACGCGTAACAAAAACAAACAGTAGGGACATTCCGAGTTAAAAAAATAAGTTAGGGACCAAACGCGCAAATTACCCTAAACCATAGGGACCATTCGTGTAATTTACTCTTAAGAGAATTTAAAAGAGATGGCACACCTCCGATTTCAAAGAGACGACACGTCCGGCCATTAGTAATATTGCAAAGATTAGAAATTTGAATACAACCATTTTCACCATGTCTTTGTGCAAAACAAAATACATTCAAACCTATGCATATAGATATCATAGCGCACTGTTTTTATACCAACATATGCAAGCTAATATTGGAATGTTATTAATGTATATATATTCTAACATATACGGATTTTAGTCATTAATGTAATAATAATAGTATCGTACGAGACAAACATATTTTATGAAACAAGGGACTAAATCTTGACCACCAATCTTAAATAATCTCAGGTTAAGAATAAAAACATAAAAAAAAGATGACGAAGCGGTGTCAATTTTGAAAACATGTCAACCTTTGGGATTTATCCATGGATGAGGAGGGATAGTCCTGCCATTTTGCACTCAAATCATATGGAAACTGATTCTTTTCGGTCGTGATTTTTTTTTCTTCTTTCTCATCAAAACTCTTCTCGATCTTGATTTTTCTCAATCATGATTCCAGAAAAGGTGAAATCGTTCCAAATCTTCTTAATCTTATTCTACAAAACACCAGAAATCTCCCTCACCAATGAGAAATTGCAGCAAAACCATAGTCATAACCCTAATTAATGAGATGTAAAGCTTCAATACATCAATTTATTCAAATCAACTATCGATCATATGGTTGTTTCAAACACAAAAACCTCTCTAGATGAGGAAATTACTTTTGTTACAGGGTTTCTTGATTTTATATTTTGATAAATTAATTCTTATCTTTTGTTAATATCTTATTTGTATATGGCATGCCTCTTTGATGAATAGTTTGTTGAAATTATGATGCTAATGTGTCCATTGATAACATAATCTACCAATACATTAACAATATAGGGTTTGACAGATTAGCATTTTAGATATTTGTTTTGATGAAAATATTTCCTTTTTTTTGTTTGTTTGTTTAAGATAGCGTGTAATGGAATCTATTAGTTATGCAACATAATAAATTACTTGAGGATATTATGGTTTTATGCTTATTAATACACATAGAATGTTAGAAATCTTTTATATTGTAACACCCCGTTTCAGGTTAACATTTCTTTAAAATTTATAGTCAATTTTTTGGGTTTAAACCCTGGTAGCGACATGGACACTTATGTGTCAGTTGGATGGTACTAACAAAATTGTGTGTCACAACGTGATTATGTTTGAAGAAACACACATTCCACTTAAGTGTCACAACGTGACAGCTGTTGCGATCCAAAACCCTAATTTTGGGGATTGCCCCCTATTTAAGGGAAGTGAGGGCTAGGGTTAGCTCACTCTCAGCCTCCATCACCTTCCTACATCCTCCTTGAAACCATAATTCACCATTTTAATTGTAAGCTCCATTTTGGGTGTTTTATAGCCAAAAAGTAGAAGAGATAGAGTTTTGGTGCATTAACTCAGCTTGTAAGCCTCACCATCCTCTTTTCTCACACATTCTGGACCTTTTTGAGTATTCGAGATCCATGACTTATGATCTCATATGCATAGATCTAGGTTTTTATGTGTTTTTCTCCATGTTTAGGTTAGTTAGAGCATTAGGGTTACATAAAGTTGCCAACTTTATGGATCCCCAGAGTTCCTTTTATGAATAGAGACATGTATATGAGGTTTAGTAGAGTTTTGAACCCCTGCATGAGATCTTGACCTCATTTTACATCATTTTGGACCTAGATTGTGTTTGGGACATTTATGTCTAAAAAACTATGATTTTTAAGGTATTCTGAAGTGAATAAGGCATTCTGGAAGTTTTGGTCGCATGGCTTAATAAATTAAGAGCTTTAGGAATTAGTTTGTCCAGAGCGTTCCTCATGACGTCACACTAGTTGTCACGAAGTGACGAGGGTTCAACCCGTGATTATTTTGCCTTATTATGCAACACCTGCAGATTCGAGCTAGTCAATTAAAATATAATAAACATTAAAAATGACTTTCTGATAGAAAGTTATTTAAGATAAATAACCTTAACCAAAGTTATAGTATATGTGACAATGATTCCGTACATATAAAGAACGTTGAATCCATCCTCGTATGAAGAAGTTATGCTTCTTCGATGTTTCACGATTAAACTGACACGACTTCGATTATTGTAAAAAGTGAATTTTTGATAAATTACTTTTTAGCCTATGCAATCTAAATGAAAGTCGTAGTAGTCGTACAACCGAGAGCGTGCATATAGACAATGTCCAAATCTGATTTCGTGAGAGGAAGTTACGATTTTTTGATGTTTCAGCGTAGCAGTACGGGCACATAAATCGAAATTCAAATCGTTTGATTGTTAGTTGAAACAATCTAAACGAGAATTGAAGATCTCGTGAATATGAACGTGTTGACATAAAGAACGTCGAAAATGAAGCTCGTCTACAAAAGTTATGGCCGTTCGAATATTTCGGGAAAATACATGATGCGATGATTTGGTGGCATCGGAGTGCGCCATGTGGCAGAAGAGGCACTAGACACTCCACTGACTAGCCAACGTGGCACTACACAGTTGCAACATGTGGATCCATGAGAATCGGCCACATGACATGTTCTAGAATGGTAGGATGTGGGCAAACTTAAGCTTGAAACGTGGCAGAAGGCTATAGGAGCCAGCAAGGTCCGAGGGCACAACGTGCTCCCCCGTATCCAATATATACCCCTTGATTTTCATTATTTCTCCTCACAAATTCATTCTAAACCTCTCTAAACTCTTTAACTTTCGAGTTAGTTTTCTTCCCAACTTTTAGAATATTTTAGTGGTCTCTAGAACTCTAGGAGTTCCACGTGAAGGAGTATTCGGGTCAGAGATATGTCCGTGTAATTTCTCATTTTTTGCTAAAATCCCTGTAAGTTAAGATACACTCATTTTATTTCAAGTGTAACTTGTATTTATGTTCATAGTCGTTATTATGAACCTATAAATAAGATTTATCAATGATTCCAAGTTGTAATACTGGTTGATCTACTTATGGGAATGATGTCTAGGCTGGATGTTTAAAGTAGGATTTCCAAATAGAACAGGGATTGATTATGTAAATCAATGATAGTTGCAGTATTGGGCTGATAGACTCTATTGAAAGGGAGTGGACGAAATTCTGTAGGGCTTGCTATAGATTTTCGTATAGTCCTTTTCAATAGAGTCCATCAGCCCAATATTACAACTATCACTGATTTACATAATCAATCCTTGTTCTTTTAATCAGTTCCTTTAACCACAAAATTAATTCTGAATTAATTTCTGATTAATACTAATTAAATAATATGATTTCTAATTAATATATTATTCTTATAATTTATTAATAAATCATCTATTATCCTCTTTCTCCAAAAGTCATCCTGTCAAGTTGCTTTGGTGAAGGCAACCTAAAAGGACCATGCTACAATCAAATCAAGTACATACCAATTATAGTTATGGGCTTAAACACCTAATCCAATAGTCTCCCAATTGGATAAATCTAATAACTATAACTGCAAGTATGACATTAAAATCCGATTAGCAATCGTAGCTTTCAAAAGCCGCTGTCGAACTTTGACCTAGCCAATGATGCGTCCTTTAGATAAGGGATCATATAATCCTCCGTTCTACAAGATATCATGTGGAAAAAGACATGGAATAGAATCATTCTCATTGTCCAACAGTTTTTTTCCCGATTTCTGATTTGTCTGACAATGAACTTAATTGAACACATCAATTCAGTCCGACCGGGCCCGACACATAAGTCAACACAAAATCATCGAGGGGTCCAAGATATCGCTTTTATCCATTGAGATAAAAGGAGCATATAAACTTTGACTTATATACTTGTACTATTTACTCTACAAATCGTACACAACAATGCATTTTATAACATCAAGTTACTGATGTGTTTACACATTATCAATGCACAACCAACTCGTAAACAACAACTCATATATCTCGGTTTAAAGACTATATGATATTATTGTCTCACAATTACTCGTGATATATTCCATGAAGTAATTCAAGTGAACATGGGTTTAATCCAATACTCAAATCTTATTTCAAGAGTACTCATGAACGTTGCGGCAAACCTTTACTATGTCTAAGCACTTAGACAATCTACAAGCCAATTCATGATAGTCGTACTACATTAATTACTTCCAAAGTATGATCGACTGTGGATAATTGAACAATCCAATTATTCGGGAAGTAAAACATGCAAAAGTGAAACACAAAATCAACAACTGATAAAAGATATTAAACTTTACTCATAAATAAATCTTCCATTACTTAATCATCAAATGTCAATTACATTTATAATGTTACGAGTTTCTAACTATCTATCTAATCACTAAAACTAATATCATCCTTCAGACCAATGCTCCTTGCTTGTTGAACTTGCTTAAACTTACTTAGACCCTTTGTGAGGGGATTTGCAGGAGTCTCTTCTGATGATACCCTCTTGACCACGAGGAGTCCTTATTCTACCCAATGTATGATGAAATGATATTTTATGTCGATGTGTCTGGATCTACCATGATCCCTTGATTCCTTGGTTAAGGCAACCGCTCCTTCGTTATCGCATAAAATCTCCATGGGCTCCTTTATGGTTGGTACAACTCCAAGGTCTCCAATGAAGTTCTTCAACCATATTGCCTCCTTTGACGCTTCTCTTGCAGCTATGTACTCTGATTCGCACATTGAATCAATCACGGTCTCCTGCTTGGAACTTTTCCAAGTTACTGCTCCTCCATTCAGGGTAAAAACTCAGCCTGACTGAGAGCGGAAGTTATCTTTGTTGGTCTGAAAAATGGCATCATTGTATCCTATGACTCTTAAGTCATCACTACCACCAAGCACAAGGACCCAATCCTTAGTCCTTCACAGATACTTAAGAATATTCTTAACCGCTATCCAGTGAGCTTTACCCGGGTTTCCTTGATATCGAATTACCATGCTCAAAGCAAAAACCACATCATGGTGAGTACATGTCATAGCGTACATGATCAAGCCAAAGGCATAAGCATATGACACTCTACTCATTTCTGCTATCTCTGCATCGATACTCGGACTCTGAGTCTTACTCAGCTTGGTATTGCTTTGGATAGGAAACTCCCTTCTCTTGGAATTCTCCATGCTCAAACGTTTCAACACTTTATCCAAGTAAGTACTTTGACTAATTCCTATTAGTCTCTTACTCCTATTACTCAAGATCCTTATTCCCAGAATATAGGCAGCCTCTCCTAAATCCTTCATAGCAAAACATTTTCCAAGCCAGGACTTAACCTCCTGCAAGGTTGGAACATTGTTTCCTAAGAGTAGTATGTCATCAACATACAACACTAGAAATCTAACTATACATCCACTAGCTTTTACATACACACAAGACTCATCCTCACTCCTAGAGAAACCAAACTCTTTAACTTTCTCATCAAAGCAAAGATTCCATCTGCGAGATGCTTACTTCAATCCATAGATGGATTTCTCAAGCTTGCACACTCTATTGGGGTATTAAGCATCCACAAAACCTTCTGGCTGACATATGTAAACATCTTCAGCTAACTTCCCATTAAGGAAAGCAGTTTGAACATCCATCTACCAGATTTCATAATCATGAAACGCATCGTTGGATAACATAACCCTAATGGACTTGATCTTGGCTACTGGTGAGAAGGTCTCATCATAGTCAACCCTCGGGGTTTGAGTAAAATGCTTTTCAACCAGACGTACCTTGAATGTGTGCACCTTACCATCCATGTTGGTCTTCTTCTTGAAGATCCACTTGCAACCAACTATCTTACAACCTGGTACATTGTCAACCAAGTTCCGAATTGGATTGTCATACATGGACTGGATCTCGCTGTCCATTGCCCCTTTCCACTTGGTAGACTCAAGACCCGCCATGGCTTCTTTGTAGTTAGTATGCTCATCCAAATTTACCAGTGTGCTATCCCTGATAAAAGTATCATCTTCTGTAGTAATATGAAAACCTTAAAACTCAGGTGCCATTCTAACTCGGTTGGAACGCCTAAGAGGTAACGACTCATCAATAAGTTCAACATTAATCTCTTCCTCAGGTTGATCACTAGTGTTAGAGGTTCCTTCACCGCTTGATGCTTGAATCTATTCAAGATCAATTGTCATCCCACAATCCTCTTGGTATATGATTTCTCTCTCACGAAAGACTCCCCTTCGTGCTACGAAGACACGTTCTCATTAGCTCTGTAGAACAAGTATCCAAAGGATTTCTGTGTGTAACCAATGAAAATACACCGCTTACTGCGAGGTTCAAGCTTGTCGTGAGTCTCTCATCTAACAAAAGCTTCACAACACCAAACCTTGATATGTGCCAAGGAGGGAACCTTCCCTGTCCACATCTAGTGAGGTGTTTTGGCAACCTTCTTTGTTGGGACTAGATTGAGGATATGGGCGGCAGTCTTTAAGGCATACCCCCAAAACAAGATTGGTAGCGAAGCTCGACTCATCATGGAACGAACCATGTCTAACAAGTTCGATTATGCCTCTCTGCTACACCATTTAGTTGTGGTGTCCTAGGAGGTGTCAATTGTGAAACAATTCCACATTCCTTAAGACAGTCGTGGAATTCGATACTAAGATACTCACCACCTCTATCAGATATGAGCACCTTTATCTTCCTGCCCAATTGATTCTCTACTTCTTGCTTAAACTCTTTGAACTTTTTAAAGGTTTCTAACATATGCTTGATTAAGCAGATATGTAGTACCTGGTTCTTGGTACCTATTCTTTGTAATTAACTCTGTAATTAATTGCAATTTGGCCTTTGACTCGGCGAGTTGAAGGACCAACTCGCCGAGTAGAAGCGGGATAAGACGCGAGGTTTAAGCTATGGACTTGGCGAGTCGGTCCCCGGACTCGGCGTGTAGACCTTGTCTGGACAAAAACCCTAATCCGAGGGTCTGCCCCCTATTTAAACACTTTAACCCGGCCTCCTTCATCCCATTTACTCCCAGAAGACTCCTATAGCAAACCCTAGCCGTTTTTGAGCAAATCTAGGGCATTTGAAGTGAGTTGGTGTTCTTATGATCCAAGGAAGGAAGAGAAGCTTGAAGGAGCAATATAGGACTAAAGGGGATCTGCATTTGTGCATCATTTGCAGCTCATTCAAGGTAAAAAGTCTGTACCTTGATCTTCCAAATGCTAGATCCCATTTTGTGTAGTTTTAGGGCTTTATGAGCCATTTTAGCTAGTCAACCATGAATGCAAACATAGTTGGGGCAAAAGGGTCGGATCTAGGACCCTTGAGGGGTCACAAGGCAGAAAGTGGGTGCTTTTCCACCCAAAAAAGACCTCATGCAACCCAAGAACTTGTTTTAGGACATTTTGAGCTCAAAGTCCCATGCATGCATGTAAAGTTTATAACTTTACATGCTAGATCGACTGTAGAAGCATAGATCTATCTTTTGATCAAGGGTTGCACACCTAAAGTCGAAGATTTAGTTAGAGGATGTGATCGACTCGACGAGTCCATTCTTCGACTCGGCGAGTCCAAGATTGAGTCCCAAATCAGTTGAGGGTCAAAAGGACCCAGTTGAGTGTGGAAAGGTTTTAGGGAGTCTCGGGGAGTGACCCAACGTTTTGGACTAAGCCATTGTTCGGGATATTCATGGGACTCGGCGAGTGCATGAGCAGACTCGGAGAGTCCAAGGATATCTTCATATGGATGAAGATGAACTCGACGAGTTGTTCATACAACTCGGCGAGTCAAGGGCAGGACCTGTTTATCAGTTGAAGATGAATTCGACGAGTTGTTCATACAACTCGGTGAGTCGGATGAAGATTCATTCGATGTTCATTTAGAAGGAAAACTCGTCGAGTCATTGCCTAACTCGACGAATAGAGTCGGGTATAAGGAAAAATGGAGGGATAGGGACTCGGCGAGTTGGCGACCCAACTCGGCGAGTCAGGTCAACTGGAAGTTGACTTGGACCTTGAGTTTGACTTGGTAGGGGTAGGATGGTCATTTTACCCTAAGGTCAGTTAGCAGTGTTTGATTAAGTGTTTTGTGGGAAGTACAACCGGAGGATTTCCAGAGCAGCGGCAGCAGATAGACAGTTCCCGTGCAGATCGACAACTACTTCGAGGTGAGTTACCTTCCAGTAGTGGTGGGTCTACGGCCACAATGCCGGCCCATCAGTAGGAGTTGTATGAGTAGATGATTGTCTATGTGATATTCATCTAGGTTTCCTACTACCTGATATGTTTATGTGCTAGTATGATATGATGTTATGTGCTAGTGACAGTAGGGGATATAATCCCCAGAGTGCCGGTCGATAGGGCCGAAGGGGTAGTTATGCCTAGCCATGCTAGACAGATTATGTGATAGTTGTTATGTGGAAGTAGTAGAGGTGTGAAATAGTCCCCAGTATCCGGTAGAGAGGACTGAAGGGGAGACCAGCACCCAAATATGCTAGTCAGTATCCGGTCGAGAGGACCGAATGGGAGGCCAACACCCATATATGTTAGCCAGTATCCGGTCGAGAAGACCGAAGGTGTAGGTCGGGCACCCAGATATGCCTGACAATATATGTATGTTCTGTGATGATATGGTGTGTGGTATTGTGGGGGAACTCACTAAGCTTCGTGCTTACAGTTTTCAGTTTTGGTTTCAGGTACCTCTTCTTCGAAGGGGAAGGAGCTGGTGTGGTAGCGGCACATCATACACACACACACACTGTTTTTCCGCCTTCCGAGATTCTTCTAGGATTTGTACTCTGACTTTTGGTTGATTTTCTATTTTGGTTTTCAAACACGATGTATGGATGCGAAATGATTTGATCAGACAATGTTTTATTTACAAATGTTTTGCAAAGTGTTTAATTAAAAATGAAATTTTTGGACGTGAAATTTGGGTCGTTACAGCAGTCCCTCACCTCTTTCACAAGTACCATTGAAAAGTGATTTAGTCATCTTTCCAAGCAAACAAGACTCGCATATGTCATTTGATCTTAGGTCAAATGACTCCAACACTCCATCCTTTTGGAGTTGGGCAATACGCTTCTTATTGACATGTCCAAGACGACAATGCCACAAGCATGCTTGTCTAAACCATTAGATGAATCAATATACAACACATTATTTCCTAAGTTATCTACAACCATCACAGTTTCATATACACCATTACAAGACAATGCTTCAAAATAAAAAGTACCATTATAATAAGCATTAATAGAACCAGTTTCATTATTAAACGAATATCTAAAACCTTTTCTGTACAAACCATGAAAAGAAATAATATTCCTCGTCATTTCTGACGAGTAGCAATAATCATTCAAATCTAATCCTAACCCACTACTAAGCACTAAAGAATAAAATCCGATCTTGGTAACATGAGACTATTTCCTATTTCCCATTATCAGTTCATCTTCCCATGCTCCATATCCCTAGTTCTTCTTAGTCCCTACAAATCAGAACAAATGCGAAAACTACATCCTGTATCAAGAACCCAAGAACTAGCATGTGAAGAGTTTTTATATAGAATAGTATAAATACCTGCGAAGGTGGGCTTTATCTTCCCATCCTTGATGTCCTGCAAGTATTTCAGGCAGCTTCGTTCTAATGCCCCTTATCATGACAATAGAAGCACATTGCTTCTTTAGGATCGGACGAAGGAGGGGCAGGACCAGTTTTTACTTTGGATCCACTTGAAGAAGATCCATCATGAGACTTTCCCTTATGGTTCTTAGAGGGAGCTTTCCTCTTCTTTCCCTTCCCATGTCCAATAGCCAAGACAGGGGCAGCAACAAGGGTAGACTTCACACCTTTTTCTTTTAGTCCACTTTCAACAGTTCTTAACAAACCTTGAAGTTTGCTCAGAGAGACTTCCTCCTTGCTAAGATGATAAGTTTGTTGGATTAGGTGTCTAAGCCCATAAGTATAATCGGTATGTACTTACCCCGAGAGTAGCATGGTCCATTTAGGTTGCCTTCACCAAGACAATTTGATAGGATGGAAATTTGAGAAAGAAGTTATTTATGACTTATTAATATATTATAATTTCTAGTATATTGATATGAATCATATGATTTAATTAGTATTGATCAAGAATTAATTTGGAATTGATTTAGTGATCAAAAGAGACAAATTAAATATACAGGGGCTGATTGTGTAAATCAATGATACATATAGGTTAAGCTAATAATCCATGGTGGATTATTAGTGGTGGGCTAAGCTTATGTAGGTTCCATAATGTCTTAATCCATTACAAGCCCAAGTGTAGGAATTAGGGTTATACATGACTCTTGGATTTCTATACTATAAATATGTAACCCCTTGGCCTAAAATGTGACTAGTGATCTTAGAGATACTATACACGATTTTGGTGCCTAGAAACCTCTCTCTCAAGTCCACCATTGGTTCATGGTGTTTGTCCGCCTTCCGAGATTGTTCTGGGATTTGTACTCTGACTTTTGGTTGATTTCGTATTTTGGTTTTCAAACACGATGTATGGATGCGAAATGATTTGATCAGACAATGTTTTATTTACAAATGTTTTGCAAAGTGTTTAATTAAAAATGAAATTTTTGGATGTGAAATTTGGGTCGTTACAAGTTGGTATCAGAGCCCTGGTTTGAGGGATTCAGACACACCTTCGGGGGCGTCTGGACTCAATCCGAGGAATTAAAAGATTTTATAAGAAAGTGGTTTTCTAAAGAATAAAATAGAAAAGTTTTTGAGAAAGAACAAGTGTGTGATGTGCGCGACCGGTCGAGCTCAAGTAAGTATTCCCCAAAGCACCCATACAATGTTATGCTATGTTTATCAGATTCAGTAGAACTGCATGCTAGAATAGGACTAAGGATCTAGGAATGATGCCTTATGTGCCTGCTTTATGTGCTTCAGCTTATGAGAATTTCATGCTAGTATTGAGTAGACAGTAGTAGGATAGCCTATTTAGGTTATGCCTGGTAGTATGAGCTTAGCATTATATGCTAGTTCAGCTTCTCGTTATGAGGAGGTATTTGCTTAAGTAGTTTTCCTACGTCCAAATGTTGCTTGCTTTGTGCTTTGTGGGACTCTGAGTGATGGGAGTTAGTCATTAGGTGAATACGTCACATTACATGTGATCAAGGTTGATTAATCTTAGAGTGCTGGATTTGGCCCTATTGTGCAGCTCTTGTTTGAGTCTAACCGTTGTAGGGACGAGTATGTTACTCGAAGGATTATCTGAGCCTCATCACATGTGATGGTATTCAGGTAATGGCTAACTGGCATTACAAGGAGGCCTTCAGCGGCTGAGGACTGGTTTGGGTGGAGTCAGAGATTTTCCCTAGGGCAAGCCTAGAATGGGAATAGAAGAGGATCAGTAGTGGTGAAAGGGATCTGGTGGAGTCAAAGCTGTCCTTGAGGAAGGTACAAATAGATGTGGAAGGTAGTATGGGCCCGTATTACTGAAAGCAGGGATCTGTACCCGAATTAAGGAGGTCTGAGGCAAGACCAGGGAACTTGTAATAGATGTGATCCCTTTAGAGGTATCAGTATCACTAACAGTTGGTATTATGTATTGTAGAATGGTGGTACTACGTCTGAGGCCAGCAGTTGGTAGTTCAGGAGAGTGATCGGGTTTGGGATCAGGTTCCGAGATAGTAGACGAGAGGCTACGTGAGTTCATCGCGTCAGAGATCACCAGAGGCATCCTTGAGTCAACCCCCATCATCTTCAGGTCGATCAAGGAAGGGATAGTTGAGTTGATGGAGGATCGCCTCAGGGCGTTCAGGAGTGACCTGACATCTGGCCAGTCAGGATCTTGCACACTGTCCTTCAAGGACTTCAGGGGCAGTGGTGCATCGGATTTTGATGGGGCGAAGGACCCCATAGCTGCCAGACGATGGATTGCAGACATTGAGTCTGCACAGTTGACTAGCTTCTGCCTTAAGGGATTGTAGGTGAGGTTTGCAGCAGGGTGTTTGAGAGACAGAGCTAGAGACTGGTGGGAGTCTGTTAGTGACTCATTGGGAGCCTCGGCTGTTGAGGCTATGACATGGCCAGACTTTGTGACCCGGTTTCGAGCGGAGTTTGCCCCTGCGGTGGAGCTCCAGCAGTTAGCTAGAGAGCTTCTGGATATGAGGCAGACGACAGAGACTGTGGCAGAGATCACCGCCAAGTTCCGGGAGAGGGTGTTGTTGGTGCCCTAATACGTGGGTGATGAGGATATGAGGAGGACCCGCTATCATGACATGCTACGAGCTGATATTTGGGAGCATGTCATTTTTTCCGCTTGCTCTACTCTGGAGTCCATGATTGGCAGGGCAAGGGAAAGGGAGATCGACCTGGAGCACATCCGGAAGAGGAAGGTTGAGGAGGGGCAGGTTACGGTGGCTTCGGGGAAGAGGCCCAAGGGACCAGACGCAGGGCCGAAACGCCAACAGGGGTGAGGCCGCTGCAGGAAATGCGACAAGACGCACGAGGGAGCGTGCAAGTTGGGATCATCAGGCTGCTATAAGTGTGGCAAGATGGGGCACTTCAGCAGGGATTGTACCGCCCCTGCATCTATGATACAGACATCAAAGTTGTTGTGTTTCCACTGCAACCAGAGGGGCCACAAGAAGGCCAATTCCCCCAGTTGGCAGCAGCAGCGCCAATGAAGGCGCCAGCTCCAGCGACCTTGCGAATTACTGATGGACGGAAGGTCAAGGAAGAGGCTCCAGTGGTGAGGAGCCGGGCATTTCAGTTGACTACCCAGGAGGCAGGCGCCGCACCCGATGTGCTAACAGGTATGATTCTTTCCCTCTGATTTATTTATATGATGTTATGATATTGATATGTACTCTGTGTATATGCGTTTAGGATCGTTCCATGTGAACGGTATCCCGGTGCAGGTGTTGTTTGACTCGTGTGCCACCCGATCGTTTGTCTCTCTTGCGCTTAGCAAGAAGTTCACAGAGCCCGTGGGCATGTTGGATTGCCCTCTAGAGGTAGAGATTGCTGATGATCGCTCGGTGCGAGCGTCAGTAGTGTTCAGAGATTGCGTTCTGAGGCTATTTGAGGAGCGATACTTGGTAGACTTGGTTCCATTCTGTTGCGTGGGAACAAGGTGATTATAGGCATGGATTGGCTTAGCCCCAATGGGGCAGTGATAGATTGCGCTTAGCAGCTGGTGCGGATCAGGACCCCAAGTGGGGGAGAGTTGGTAGTTCAGGGCGAGTGGCCACATCGAGGGCCAGCGGTATGTTCAGCAGCGAGAGCTAGGCGCTACCTTCAGCAGGGTTGCGCAGGATATGTCGCGTATGTTATGGATACCCGTGAGGCGGGTAAGGCGATGGTGAGCGAGGTTCCGGTGGTGCGGGATTACGCAGATGTGTTCCCGGAGGAGCTTCCTGGGATACCTCCAAAGCGACAGGTAGTGTTCAGGATCGACCTAGTCCCTGGTGCGGCTCCGATAGCCAAGGCACCGTATCGGTTGGCTTCTCTTGAGATGCAGGAGTTGTTTATACAGATGCAGGAGCTGTTAGACAAAGGATTCATTAGATCGAGTAGTTCACCCTGGGGAGCCCCGATTCTGTTTGTGAGGAAGAAGGACGGGTTGCACCGGATGTGTATAGATTACCGGGAGCTGAACAAGGTAACGGTGATGAACCTTTACCCACTCCTGAGGATTGATGACCTCTTTGACCAGTTGCAAGGAGCATCTTGGTTCTCCAAGATTGATATGTATTCAGGATATCATCAGATGAGGGTCAGAGAGGAGGATGTGCAGAAGACTGCGTTTCAGACGCGCTATGGCCACTACGAGTTTGTGGTGATGCCCTTCGGGCTAAACAATGCTCCTGCCGCGTTCATGGACCTCATGAACTGCGTGTGTAGACCGATGTTAGACCGGTCTGTGATAGTGTTTATTGATGATATCTTGGTTTATTCCAAGATGCAGGAGGAGCATGAGGAGCACCTGCGGGAGGTGCTAGAGACTTTGAGGAGGGAGAACTTGTATGCTAAGTTCTCCAAGTGTGAGTTCTGGTTGCGCGAGGTGCAGTTCCTTGGTCATCTCGTCAACCAGAACAGGATTTCAGTGGACCCGGCCAAAGTGGAGGCCATGATGAGATGGGAGGTTCCGAAGTCTCCATCTGAGATTCGGAGTTTCCTAGGATTAGCCGGCTACTATCGGAGATTCATTCAGGATTTCTCCAAGATAGCCGTACCGCTAACCAGCCTAATGAGGAAGGCCGTGGTGTTTCATTGGGGGCCTGAGCAGCAGGCCGCATTCGAGACACTGAGACATAAATTATGCGAGGCGCCAATCTTAGCCCTGCCAAAGGGCATTGAGGATTTTGTGGTGTATTGCGATGCGTCCATCTCAGGGTTGGGCGCAGTGCTGATGCAGAGAGGGCATGTCATCGCCTACGCGTCGAGGCAGTTGAAGCCTCACGAGGCGAATTTCCCGACGCATGATTTGGAGCTAAGGGCTGTTGTGTTCGCCCTCAAGATTTGGTGTCATTACCTCTATGGGGTTCGTTGTACCATCTACACGGACCATGTGCGCCAGGTTCTGATGGAGGAGGCACACAAATCCCGATTCTCCATTCATCCCAGGGTGACGAAGATGTATAGAGATCTTCGTCTAGACTATTGGTGGCCCTACATGAAACGGGATGTAGCTTGGTACGTTGAGCAGTGTTTGACCTGCAGGAAGGTCAAGGCCGAACACCAGAGACCACACGGCAAGATGCAGCCATTGGATATACCGCTGTGGAAATGGGAAGACATCACGATGGATTTTATCACTAAGCTTCGCAGGACCACACGTGGAGTTGATTCGATATGGGTCATAGTGGATCGGTTGACCAAGAGCGTGATTTTCATACCGATTTAGGAAAGCATATCGGCTGAGAAGCTGGCCAATATCTATGTGTGCGAGGTGGTGGCACGACATGGAGTGCCAGTTTCGGTAGTATCGGACCAAGACGTTCGTTTTACTTCCAGGTTTTGGAAGTGGTTTCATGACGAGATGGGTACTTGTCTCCATTTCAGCACCGCTTTCCACCCCCAGATGGACGGGCAGAGCGAGAGGACTATCCAGACTCTCGAGGACATGCTTCGGGCATGTGTCTTAGATTTCGGTGGCAGTTGGGATACGTATCTTCCATTAGCGGAATTTTCGTATAACAACAGCTACCACGCAAGTATTGACCACCCTCCTTTCGAGATGCTCTACGGGAGGAAGTGCAGGACCCCGATTTGTTGGGGCGAGGTCGGTCAGCGAGTCATCAGGAGTACCGAGGCGGTGCTCAAGACCACGGGATTGATTCAACAGGTTCGTAGCAGACTGCAGACTGCTCTGTGTCGGCTGAAAAGTTATGCCGATAAGAGCTGATCAGACCTGGAGTTCCAGGTCGGGGATATGGTTCTCCTGAAGGTGTCTCCATGGAAAGGCATTATTCGATTCAGGAAACGGGGCAAGTTGGGCCCCAGGTACATTAGTGAAACAACTCAAAAATATGGCCCAAAAATTTCGTTTTTTATCATAACCAAAAACCATAATCTGAGTGTCATATCATAAACCATACATGATGTATCTCAAAATAATAATAAAACACTGTGCGGAAAACTGTATCATATCCATGTCATATAAAAATCAAGAACCAAATCAACTCCCAGGATAAAAGCTGAAGCGGTGGTGTGTGCGATGCCATCATCCCGAGCTCTTCCCTCTACAAGCGGAAGTACCTGAAACCAAAACTGAAACTGTAAGCACGAAGCTTAGTGAGCTCCCCCAAATTACCACATACCATAACATATATATCAAGCACATACTGGGCCTTGCCCCCCTCCATCAGACCGAAGTCCGAAGCTGACTGACTGGGACCTTGTCCCCTACATCGGACCGCAATCCGAAGCTCACATCAGACTGAAGTCCGAAGCTGACTGGGACCTTGTCCCCTACATCGAACCGAAGTCCGAAGCTGACATCGGACCGAAGTCCGAAGCTGACATCGGACCGAAGTCCGAAGCTGACTGATCATAACATAAACGTATCACTTAACATGAACACACATAACCCTGTCTGAGCCACGAAGGCATCAAACATGCTAACTACTGCATCGGATAATAATCCGGATACTACTGCTAGCTAAACGGGCCGGCATTGTGGCCTTAGACCCGTATCTACTGAAAAGGAACTCACCTCGTGAACTGGCTGCTGAGTGAATAACTCTGAGGGCTAACTGCTGCTGCTCTGGTATCTCCCTGGCTACAAGTCCATAAACACACTCAATCAAATACTAAACACTGCACTGGGTAAAATGACTCTTTTACCCTTGGCCAAAGTCAATTCTCGGTCAAAGTCAACCCACAGTTGACCTGACTCGCCGAGTTGGGCCGCCAACTCGCCGAGTCCCTATTCTCACTCCTCGACCCTACTCGCTGCTACTCGTCGAGCATGGCATCGACTCGACGAGTACTCATTCGATCCAAGAACTCAGACAATCTTCATCCGACTCGCCGAGTCATATGAACAACTCGACGAGTTGTTCTTGAACTTAAGAAGATTGCCTTGGACTCGCCGAGTTGTATGAACAACTCGCCGAGTCCCTCCATCACTGAGTCTACCCTCGAACTCGCTGAGTCCACTCCACAACCCACTGGGCCCACTCGACATCGCTCAAAAGGAAGAAATCGGGGACTCGCGACTCGACTCGCCGAGTCGTTCTTCCGACTCGCCGAGTCACCGCCATGCAACTATTCTACACTCGATTCTGCTCGAATCCAATACATACAAATGATAGATCTGGGTCCAATAAGCTGATTTACCACGTAAAGTTTCCAACTTTACGTGTACAAACACATGAACAAGGGAATAAAGGCTAAAAAGGCACATAAAAGGGTAGATCTAGGGTTATGATGCACAATGGCTCCATAAAGACAATAGATCTGGGCTCTACAACCCCTAAATGAACAGATCTATGGATATCTCGACATAAAATGGCTTCCATATCAACATAAGGCTTGAGAAAGGCATCAACTAGATCTAAAGGGGATTTTAAAGCATAAAAGGGAAGGAAATCTGAAGAATACCTCAAAGAACTCTTGCTTTCCCTTGAATCTTCGCTCTACAATTCTTCTCCTTGCTCCTTTCTTCTTCTCCTTCTTCAAGCCTTCACAATTAGCACACAAAATCACTTAGAACACTCAAGAACGAATTAGGGTTTTACTCACAGCTTTAGAGGGTGAAGGAGGCGAGATTGGGGGCTATAAGGTGGCTTAAATAGTGGGCAACCCGGGGGTTTAGGGTTTCTCCCAGACGGACAGACTCGCCGAGTCCAGAATATGGACTCGCCGAGTCGCCAGCTAACATGTGCTGGAGATCCTGTCCCTACTCGGCGAGTCAGGCTATGAACTCGCCGAGTCCCTTTACAAAACTTCAAAATAAATACCAAGGAATCATCATACCGGGAACGGGTCGTTACAATTCTCCCCCACTTATCTCAGACTTCGTCCTCGAAGTCTGCTACGGCTGAATCTGCAAATATCTCTGGGTAGTGCTCTCTCATCTCCTCCTCAGCCTCCCACATCCACTCAGACCCCTTCCGGTGCTGCCACTGCACCTTCACTAACTGAATTACCTTGTTCCTCAAGGTCTTGGTCTTCCGGTTCAGAATCGCGACCGGCCTCTCAATATAATTCAGGCTACTATCAACCTGAATATCCTCTAGGGGAACGACTGCTGATTCATCCACCAAACACTTCCTCAACTAAGACACATGGAAAGTGTTGTGGATCTGACTAAGCTCCTCAGGAAGATCTAACCGATAAGCAACCCGACCCACCCGGGCCAAAACCCTGAAAGGACCAATAAATCTGGGGCCCAACTTGCCCCTCTTACGGAACCTGATGACACCCTTCCAAGGTGAGACTTTCAGAAGAACCATATCCCCCACCTGGAACTCCAAGTCCGAACGCCTCCTATCGGCGTAGCTCTTCTGCCGACTCTGAGTAGTCTGCAGTCTACTACGGACCTGCTGGATCAACTCAGTCGTCTTGAGCACCACCTCCGTGCTCCCGATGACCCGCTGACCGACCTCGCCCCAACAAATCGGGGTCCTACACTTCCTCCCATACAGCATCTGAAAGGGAGGTCGATCAATGCTCGCATGATAACTGTTGTTATACGAGAATTCCGCTAACGGAAGATACGTATCCCAACTGCCACCGAAATCTAGGACACATGCCCTAAGCATGTCCTCGAGAGTCTGGATCGTCCTCTCGCTCTGCCCGTCCGTCTGAGGGTGGAAAGCGGTGCTGAAATGGAGACGAGTACCCATCTCGTCGTGGAACCGCTTCCAGAAACTGGATGTGAAACGGACATCTCGGTCTGACACCACCGATACCGGCACTCCATGACCTGCCACAATCTCACGCATATAGATATCGGCTAACTTCTCCGCCGATATACTCTCCTGGACCGGGATAAAATGGGCACTCTTCGTCAACCGATCCACTACTACCCATATCGAATCCACTCCACGTGCGGTCCGGGGAAGCTTGGTGACAAAATCCATGGTAATGTCCTCCCATTTCCACACGGGAATGTCTAACGGCTGCATCCTGCCGTGAGGTCTCTGGTGCTCCGCCTTGACCTTCCGGCAGGTCAGACATCTCTTGACGTACCAGGCGACGTCCCGCTTCATACAGGGCCACCAATAATCAGGTCGAAGATCTCGATACATCTTCGTCGCCCCTGGGTGGATAGAAAACCGAGACTTATGAGCCTCATCCATCAACACTTGCCGTACTCCACCCCAGTACGGTACCCACACTCTCCCGTGAAGCGTCAGCAAACCACGACTATCATAATCGAACGAGGCTACTCGGCCCACGATCCTCTCACACTTCTGTCTTTCCTCCTTGAGGCCCTCCACCTGAGCCTCCTTGATCCGCTCCAACAACAGAGTGATCACTGTCATCCTCAAACATAGATCTCTGATAGGGGTCGCCGACACTTTGCGGCTCAGGGCATCGGCCACCACGTTGGCCTTCCCTGGATGGTAAAGGATCTCACAATCGTAATCCTTTAGCACATCCAACCACCTCCTCTGCCTCATATTCAGACTCGGCTGATCCATAAGGTACCTCAAACTCTTGTGATCCGTGTAAATAGTACAACGGACCCTATAAAGGTAATGCCTCCAAATCTTGAGGGCTAACACAACTGCCCCCAGCTCCAAATCATGGGTAGGATAATTAGCCTCGTGAGGCTTCAACTGTCTCGAGGCATAAGCTATCACATGGCCTCGCTGCATCAAAACTGCTCCCAAACATGTGATCGAGGCATCACAATAGACTACAAAGTCCTCTACTCCCTCTGGCAAGGTAAGGATCGGAGCCTCGCACAATCTCTGCCTGAGGGTCTCGAATGCTGTCTGCTGCTCCGGACCCCAACGAAATACCACTGACTTCTTGGTCAGTCGGGTGAGCGGCACTGCTATCTTGGAGAAATCCTGAATAAATCTCCGATAATACCCTGCCAACCCTAGGAAGCTCCGAATCTCAGATGGAGACTTTGGGACCTCCCACTGCATCACGGCCTCTATCTTGGCCGGATCTACTAGAATACCCTTCTGGTTGACGAGGTGACCAAGGAACTGCACCTCGCGCAACCAGAACTCACATTTGGAGAACTTTGCGAAAAGTCTCTCCCTCCTCAAAACCTCCAGCACCTCCCCAGGTGCTCCTCGTGCTGCTCCTGCGTCTTGGAATATACCAAGATGTCATCTATGAACACTATCACTGACCGATCCAGCATCGGCCTACACACGCGGTTCATGAGATCCATGAACGCGGCTGGAGCATTGGTGAGCCCAAATGGCATCACCACTAACTCGTAATGACCATACCTGGTCCTGAAAGCAGTCTTCTGTACATCCTCATCTCTAACCCGCATCTGATGATATCCGGAGCGTAGATCAATCTTGGAGAACCAAGACGCTCCCTGAAGCTGATCAAACAAATCATCTATCCTCGGGAGTGGGTAACGGTTCTTCACCGTTACCTTATTCAACTCTCGGTAATCTATACACATACGATGCAACCCATCCTTCTTCCTCACAAACAGGATCGGCGCTCCCCAAGGTGAACTGCTCGGCCGAATGAAACCCTTGTCTAACAGCTCCTGCAGCTGTGTAGACAACTCCTGCATCTCAGGGGGAGCTAGTCGATACGGTGCCTTGGCTATCGGAGCCGCACCAGGAATGAGTTCGATCCTGAACTCAACCTGTCTCTCAGGAGGTATCCCCGGCAAATCCTCGGGAAACACGTCCGGGTAGTCTCGAACAATAGGAACATCATCAACTGTCGACTTGCCCTTCCCCCGGGCATCCAAAACGTAAGCTACAAAACCGGCGCAACCCTGCTGAACATAGCGCCTCGCCCTTGCGGCGGAACAAAAGGTCGGTCCTCGCTGTGGCCTCTCGCCCTGAATCACCAACTCTCCCCCACTGGGAGTGCAAACCCTCACTAGCTGAAGCTCACAATCAATCACCGCCCCATTGGGGCTTAGCCAATCCATACCCACAATAACCTTATTCCCTCGCAGGGGAATAGGTACCAGATCCACTGAAAACTGCTCATCAAATAACTGAAGAGAACACCCTCTATGCACTCTACCGACCCTCACGGTCCTATCATCCGCTATCTCAACCTCTAATGGACAATCCAGCTCCCCTGGAGCTCTACTGAATCTCTTGCTAAGCGCAAGTGATACGAATGATCGGGTAGCCCCTGAATCGAATAATACCATAGCAGAAATGCCGTTCACAGAGAGTGACCCTGAATAAAACATTCAATCATAAGCAATATACAATCAATAATAATAAAGAGATAAAGGGAAGATACATACCCGTCACCACATCAGGAGTCGCTCGCGCCTCCTCTGCTGTCATCTGAAACGCCGTATTCTTCGCCACTGGCGCATCATCTCGGCCCTGCCGGCCATCTGTAATCCTCAAAGTAGCAGGGGTAGGTGCAGCCACCTTCCCTGCTGCAGCTAAACCCGGACACTGGGACTTTTTATGTCCCCTCTGATTGCACTGAAAGCAAATCAGATCTGATGCTGCAACGGCAGTAGCAGGAGCCGTACAATCCCTACTCAAATGTCCAATCCGACCGCACTTGAAGCAGCCGGAACTCCCTGCCTTGCACGCTCCTTCGTGCATCTTCCCACACCTACCACATTGACCGTGGCTCGGCTGTCCCCTGGACCTGTGATCTGAAACCCTGGGCTTTTTGCCCGAACCGCCTGAACCCGAAACCGCCTCCGGTTTCCTCTTCTTCTCCATCTCAAGATCAATCTCCCTCTCCCGAGCTCTAGCAATCATATCTTCCAGCGTTTTACAGCTGGATCGGCTCACAAACTGGCGGATATCGCTCCGCAACATCTCATGATAACGGGCCTTCATCATTTCCTCATCAGCTACATACTGAGGAACGAGAAGAGCCCTTTCCCTGAACTTGGCGGTGATCTCCGCCACTGTCTCTGTAGTCTGGGTGAGGTCCTGAAACTCCCTAGCTAGCTGTTGCACCTCAATGACCGGTGCAAACTCCGCCCTGAACCTGGTAGAGAAATCAGCCCAGGTCATGGCGTCCAATGCTGCATCATCCCCAATGGCATGCCCGACCTCCTCCCACCAATCTCGTGCCCTGTCCTTCAGAAGACAGGACGCCAATCTGACCTTGTCCCCCTCGAGACATCTGCTAGTACGGAAAGCGTTGGCCACATCCGCCAACCATCTGGTGCTCGCTATGGGGTCTCGCGCCCCATGATAGTCCGGAGCTCCACATGCCCTGAACTCCCTGAAAGTAAGGGTGCGCGACCCCATCATGGCCGCCACCTCGGCACGGAAGGTGCCCAATCTCTCATCCATCAGCTCTAGAATCCCCTCCTTGATCGAACCGAAGATCACAGGAGTCTGCTCTATAATGATGCGCGTAATCTCCGAAGAAAGAAACTCTCGGGTCTGCTCATCCATGCGCTCATCCCTCGAACCTGAACCTGATCCCTCCCCGGCACCTCCGCTGCCGGCTGCTGGTCTCGAACGCAAAACCACCATTCTGAAACACATCACAACTACATCAGAAAACAGAAATACCTCAAGGGATCATTGTTACTACAACTAGCTTCCTGGTCTTGTCTCAGCCTTTCTTGATTCGAGTATGGATCCTCTGCTTCCAGTAGTACGGGCCCATACTACCTTCCACATCTATCCGTACTTTCTTCAAGAACTGCCCTGACTCCACCAAGTCACTTCCACTACTACTGATCTCTGCTATTCTCATCCTAGGCTTGCCCCAGGGAAACCTCAGATTCAACTCAACTAGTCCTCAGCTGCTGCAGGTCTCCTTGTAATGCTAATTAACCACCACCTGAACACCATCACATGTGACGAAGATCAGATAATCCTTCAAGTAAAAGACCCGTCCCTATAACGGTTGGACTCAAACAAGAGCTGCGCAATAGGGCCAGTTCCAGCACTCTGGGATTATTCAACCCTGATCACATGGGGTGTAACGTGTTCACCTAATGGCTAACTTCCATCACTCAGAATTCCCACAAAGCACGAAGCAAGCAGCATTCGGATAAAGGAAACATACTCAGGCAAAACTATTCTCAAAACGAGAAACTGATCTAGCATACAGTGCTAAGCTCATACTATCAGGCATAACCTAAATAGGCTATCCTACTGCTGTCTACTCAATACTAGCATGCAATACTCATAAAGCTGTAACACATAGAGCAGGCACATAAGGCATCCTCCTAGATCCTTAGTCCTATACTAGCATGTTGTTCTACTGAAACTGAAACTGAACAAATAACTTGTATGGGTAATTTGGGAGTACTTACTCGAGCTCGGCTGATCGCATGCACCACACCCTTATCTTGTTTAAAAATTTCTTTCTTTCTAAGTGCTTTCAAAATTCTTTTAGAAAACATTTTCCTTTTAAAAATCTTTTTATTTCCCCTTAGTTTGAGTTCAGATACACCCGGAAGTGTATCCGAATCCCTCAAACAAGGGCTCTGATACCAACTTGAAACGACTCAAAAATATGGCCCAAAAATTTCGTTTTTTATCATAACCAAAAACCATAATCTGAGTGTCATATCATAAACCATACATGATGTATCTCAAAATAATAATAAAACACTGTGCGGAAAACTATATCATATCCATGTCATATAAAAATCAAGAACCAAATCAACTCCCAGGATAAAAGCTGAAGCGGTGTGCGATGACATCATCCCGAGCTCTTCCCTCTACAAGCGGAAGTACCTGAAACTGTAAGCACGAAGCTTAGTGAGCTCCCCCAAATTACCACATACCATAACATATATATCAAGCACATACTGGGCCTTGCCCCCCCTCCATCGGACCGAAGTTCGAAGCTGACTGACTGGGACCTTGTCCCCTACATCGGACCGCAATCCGAAGCTCACATCAGACTGAAGTCCGAAGCTGACTGGGACCTTGTCCCCTACATCGAACCGAAGTCCGAAGCTGACATCGGACCGAAGTCCGAAGCTGACATCGGACCGAAGTCCGAAGCTGACTGGGACCTTGTCCCCTACATCGAACCGAAGTCCGAAGCTGACATCGGACCGAAGTCCGAAGCTGACTGATCATAACATAAACGTATCACTTAACATGAGCACACATAACCCTGTCTGAGTCACGAAGGCATCAAACATGCTAACTACTGCATCGGATAATAATCCGGATACTACTGCTAGCTAAACGGGCCGGCATTGTGGCCTTAGACCCGTATCTACTGAAAAGGAACTCACCTCGTGAACTGGCTGCTGAGTGAATAACTCTGAGGGCTAACTGCTGCTGCTCCGGTATCTCCCCGGCTACAAGTCCATAAACACACTCAATCAAATACTAAACACTGCACTGGGTAAAATGACTCTTTTACCCTTGGCCAAAGTCAATTCTCGGTCAAAGTCAACCCACAGTTGACCTGACTCGCCGAGTTGGGCCGCCAACTCGCCGAGTCCCTATTCTCACTCCTCGACCCTACTCGCTGCTACTCGTCGAGCATGGCATCGACTCGACGATTACTCATTCGATCCAAGAACTCAGACAATCTTCATCCCACTCGCCGAGTCATATGAACAACTCGACGAGTTATTCTTGAGCTTAAGAAGATTGCCTTGGACTCGCCGAGTTGTATGAACAACTCGCCGAGTCCCTCCATCACTGAGTCTACCCTCGAACTCGCTGAGTCCACTCCACAACCCACTAGGCCCACTCGACATCGCTCAAAAGGAAGAAATCGGGGACTCGCGACTCGACTCGCCGAGTCGTTCTTCCGACTCGCCGAGTCACCGCCATGCAACTATTCTACACTCGATTCTGCTCGAATCCAATACATACAAATGATAGATCTGGGTCCAATAAGCTGATTTACCACGTAAAGTTTCCAACTTTACGTGTACAAACACATGAACAAGGGAATAAAGGCTAAAAAGGCACATAAAAGGGTAGATCTAGGGTTATGATGCACAATGGCTCCATAAAGACAATAGATCTGGGCTCTACAACCCCTAAATGAATAGATCTATGGATATCTCGACATAAAATGGCTTCCATATCAACATAAGGCTTGGGAAAGGCATCAACTAGATCTAAAGGGGATTTTAAAGCATAAAAGGGAAGGAAATCTGAAGAATACCTCAAAGAACTCTTGCTTTCCCTTGAATCTTCGCTCTACAATTCTTCTCCTTGCTCCTTTCTTCTTCTCCTTCTTCAAGCCTTCACAATTAGCACACAAAATCACTTAGAACACTCAAGAACGAATTAGGGTTTTACTCACAGCTTTAGAGGGTGAAGGAGGCGAGATTGGGGGCTATAAGGTGGCTTAAATAGTGGGCAACTCGGGGATTTAGGGTTTCTCCCAGACGGACAGACTCGCCGAGTCCAGAATATGGACTCGCCGAGTCGCCAGCTAACACGTGCTGGAGATCCCGTCCCTACTCGGCGAGTCAGGCTATGAACTCGCCGAGTCCCTTTACAAAACTTCAAAATAAATACCAAGGAATCATCATACCGGGAACGGGTCGTTACAATTAGGACGTCCAGGGTTATAGCCCGGGTGGGCAAGGTGGCGTATAGGCTGGATTTGCCAGCCGGACTCAGTCAGATACACAACACTTTCCATGTTCCGCAACTGCGGAAGTGCCTGGTGGACGACACCGCAGTGGTGCCTTTAGAGGACATCCAGGTTGATGGCAGCCTGAACTACATTGAACGACCGGTGGCAATCCTTCACCGGAAGTCGAAGGATTTGAGGAACAAAAGAGTGGAACTCGTGAAGGTGCAATGGCAGCACCGGAAGGGGTCGGAGTGGACTTGGGAGCCGGTGGAAGAGATGATGGAGCACTACCCCGAGCTGTTTCAGGAACGAGCAGTAGACTTCGAGGACGAAGTCTAAAATAAGTGGGGGAGATTTGTATCACCTGGTTCTTGGTACGTATTCCTTGTAATTAACTCTTTAAATAATTGCATTTTGGCCTTGGACTCAGCGAGTTGACGGACCAACACGCCGAGTAGAAGCAGGATAAGACGTGGGGTTTAAGCTATGGACTCGGTGAGTGGGTCCCCGAACTCGGCGTGTAGACCCTGTCTGGACAAAAACCCTAATCTGAGGGTCTACCCCCTATTTAAACACTTTAACCCGGCCTCTTTGATCCCATTTACTCCCAGAAGACTCCCATAGCAAACCCTAGCCGTTTTTGAGCAAATCTTGGGCATTTGAAGTGAGTTGGTGTTCTTGTGATCCAAGGAAGGAAGAGAAGCTTGAAGGAGCAAGAAGGGACTAAAGGGGATCTGAATTTGTGCATCATTTGCAGCTCATTCAAGGTAAAAAGTCTATACCTTGATCTTCCAAATGCTAGATCCCATTTTGTGTAGTTTTAGGGCTTTATGAGCCATTTTAGCTAGTCAACCATGAATGCAAACATGGTTGGGGCCAAAGGGTCGGATCTAGGACCCTTGAGGGGTCACAAGGCAGAAAGTGGGTGCTTTTCCACCCAAAGAAGACCTCATGCAACCCAAGAACTTGTTTTAGGACATTTTGAGCTCAAAGTCCCATGCATACACATAAAGTTTATAACTTTACGTGCTAGATCGACTGTAGAAGCATAGATCTATCTTTTGATCAAGGGGTTTTCGCCTAAAGTCGAAGATTTAGTGAGAGGATGTGATCGACTCGACGAGTCCATTCTTGGACTCGGCGAGTCCAAGCTTGAGTCCCAAATCAGTTGAGGGTCAAAAGGACCCAGTTGAGTGTGGAGAGGTTTTAGGGAGTCCCGGGGAGTGACCCAACGTTCTGGACTAAGCCATTGTTCGGGATATTCATGGGACTCAGCGAGTGCATGAGCAGACTCGGCGAGTCCAAGAATATCTTCATATGGATGAAGATGAACTCGATGAGTTGTTCATACAACTCGGTGAGTCAAGGGCAGGACCTATTTATCAGTTGAAGATGAATTCGACGAGTTGTTCATAAAACTCGGCGAGTCGGATGAAGATTCATTCGATGTTCATTTAGAAGGAAAACTCGTCGAGTCATTGCCTATCTCGACGAGTAGAGTCGGGTATAAGGACAAATGGAGGGATAGGGACTCGGCAAGTTGGCGATCCAACTCGGCGAGTCAGGTCAACTGGAAGTTGAATTGGACCTTGAGTTTGACTTGGTAGGGTTAGGATGGTCATTTTACCCTAAGGTCAGTTAGCAGTGTTTGATTAAGTGTTTTGTGGGAAGTACAGCCGGAGGATTTCCGGAGCAGCAGCAACAGATAGTCAGTTCGCGCGCAGATCGGCAGCTACTTCGAGGTGAGTTACCTTCCAGTAGTGGTGGGTCTACGGCCACAATGCCGGCCCATCAGTAGAAGTTGTATGAGTAGATGATTGTCTATGTGATATTCATCTAGGTTTACTACTACCTGATATGTTTATGTGCTAGTATGATATGATGCTATGTGCTAGTGACAGTAAGGGATATAGTCCCCAGAGTGTCGGTCAATAAGGTTGAAGGGGTAGTTATGCCTAGCCATGCTAGACAGATTATGTGATAGTTGCTATGTGGAAGTAGTAGAGGGGTGAAGGGGAGATCAGAACCGAGATGTACTAGTCAGTATCCGGTCGAGAGGACCGAAGGGAAGGCCAACACCCTGATATGTTAGCCAGTATCCGGTCGAGAGGACCGAAGGGGAGGCCAACACCCTGATATGTTAGCCAGTATCCGGTCGAGAGGACCGAAGGGGTAGGTCGGGCACCCAGATATGCTTGACAATATATGTATGTTTGGTGATGATATGATGTGTGGTATTGTGAGGGAACTCACTAAGCTTCGTGCTTATAGTTTTCAGTTTTGGTTTCAGGTACCTCTTCTTCAAAGGGGAAGGAGCTGGCGTGGTAGCGGCACATCATACACACACACACTATTTTTCTGCCTTCCGAGATTGTTCTGGGATTTGTACTCTGACTTTTGGTTGACTTCGTATTTTGGTTTTCAAACACGATGTATGGATGCGAAATGATTTGATCAGACAATATTTTATTTACAAATGTTTTGCAAAGTGCTTAATTAAAAATGAAATTTTTGGACGTGAAATTTGGGTCGTTACAAGATATATCCATATCTGCTATAATCATCAGTAAAAGTCAACTAGAAGTGATTTCCATCCCTTGTGGTGGATCTGAAGGGCCCACATACATATTTGTGTATGAGATCTAACAGTCCCTCAGCTCTTTCACAAGTACCAGTGAAAAGTGATTTAGTCATCTTTCCAAGCAAACAAGACTCTCATGTGTCATCTGATCTTAGGTCAAATGACTCCAACACTCCATCCTTTTGGAGTTGGGCAATACGCTTCTTATTGACATGTCCAAGACGAAAATGCCACAAGCATGCCTTGTCTAAACCATTAGATGAATCAATATGCAACACATTATTTCCTAAGTTATCTACAACCATCACAGTTTCGTATACACCATTACAAGGCAATGCTTCAAAATAAAAAGTACCATTATAATAAGCATTAATAGAACCAGTTTCATTATTAAAAGAATATCTAAAACCTTTTCTGTACAAACCATGAAAAGAAATAATATTCCTCGTCATTTCTGATGAGTAGCAATAATCATTCAAATTTAATCCTAACCCAGTACTAAGCACTAAAGGATAAAATCTGATGATAAAATCTAATCCTAACCCACTACCAAGACAATTTGATAGGATGGAAATTTGAGAAAGAAGTTATTTATGATTTATTAATATATTATAATTTCTAGTATATTGATATGAAATCATATGATTTAATTAGTATTGATCAAGAATTAATTTGGAATTGATTTAGTGATCAAAAGAGACTAATTAAATATACAGGGGCTGATTGTGTAAATCAATGATACATATAGGTTAAGCTAATAATCCATGGTGGATTATTAGTGGTGGGCTAAGCTTATGTAAGTTCCATAATGTCTTAATCCATTACAAGCCCAAGTGTAGGAATTAGGGTTATACATGACTCTTGGATTTCTATACTATAAATATGTAACCCCTTGGCCTAAAATGTGACTAGTGATCTTAGAGATACTATACATGATTTTGGTGCCTAGAAACCTTGCTCTCAAGTCCACCATTGGTTCATGGTGTTTGTGAACCATTTGAGGCATCACACTTGAGGTGCTATGTTGTTTATGTCAATTGTATGCTAGTTGTAGGCTTAATGCTTCGGAAACATTATTGCATGTATAGTTAGAGAAAACATAGATCCAAAGCATTTAGGGTTGTAGGTGCACCATAAGATGATGTAGTATACAAAACCCATCACTGGTATCAAAGCCTAGGATTGTTTTCTGTCATACTTGATGCTTGTTAATTTTTCAAAGCTGAAAAAATCAATTTTCTGGCCTCTGACTGATGAACTCGCCGAGTCCACTGGCTGACTCGACGAGTCCACTCAGTAAAAGGGCAACTCGACGAGTCATGATCATGCACTCAATGACTTGATGCCTTTAGTTGCAGAATTTTGAGTTTTTTTTTTTTTTTGGCCAGAATTGGATTTGGATCATTACCACAAAATGTTTTAGTTCATAAAATTTGATTTTGTTGGTATGGTAATGATCATACTCATCCAATTAATAGATAATTGTCCAAATTTCAAGATTTGTATTAGTTTATATGATAGGCTAATGTCTTGTAAATTGTTGATGTGAATTATCTTGACTTATGAGTTTAACTAGAACATGAAAATCATATGATAATTTTTCTTCGAGAAAATTGGTCTTAAATGGTTTTAAAGTCTTCCATAACTTGTCCTCAAGTTATGGAAAATGAAAAGTTGTTCATAAATGTTTTTAACGAACTCCATAACTTATCCTCAAGTTATGGAAAAAGAGTCTTTTCATAAAAACCACATTAACTCATAAGTTAATGAAATCAAGAGTTTTGAAAAGTTTCAAAACTTGTCCTCAAGTTTTGGTATTTGTAAATGTAATGTCTCACTTGTGAAACGTTTAATTCCAAAACCTAGAATTTTAAAAGTTTAAAATTCAACCTTTATACTATTATAATATTATAATTTTAATACTTATATATATATATATATATATATATATATATATATATATATATATATATGTATGTATGTATAAGATAAGTCATTCTTACTGTTAGTAGGCCTCATTCACGAAGCCGGTCTATAAGTTGGTATAAGGTTATTGCCTATAAAATGGTGGTTTAATGGGTGTCCACTCTCACCCACCGTTTCCTTGACTGGTGGAGGGTCGTTAGCCGAACGGGTAGGATAAGACATTAATTGTCATTATAAGTATAATGATAATTATAAAGTAACTAAACTTTTATTAAATTCCTAATCTTAGTTACTTTAGGAAAAATGTGAAAATGGTGGTATCCCATGAAATTGCACTTTGCACCTTGTTAAGTCGTTAGTGGAGCGTGTGTGGTTAACCGACACACTAATATGGTACTGACAGTGCGTGAAAAAGGGTAACTTGATGTTAATCGTAGATCAATAAAGCGTGCGTGGTTAACCGGCACATTGATTAGGTGAGTTGTAACATTGAGTGTACCAAGCTAATTTGCATGGTTATTCAGACCTTGTTTGTGACCCTCGGCATCCTAGTCACAAACTTGATGGACACAATCGAGAGTAAACATGCCATTAAAAAGTTCAATGAATCTCAAAGGATCTAGGAGTTTCAATTCGTTTAAAACCTAAAATTCATTTTTGTTTTTATTGTGGAAATTGGTAAATCGTCATTTACCTACCTTTAAATAATTTGCAATTGGATTACGGCATCCCTCTTCCGAATTGTAAATTATTGTATTGGGTCCTAGCCTTAATATTTCATTTGGGTGTTATATTAAGGACTTAAATCAACTAAACTTGAATTTCTCCCTTTTAGATGTTTAGTTCAGACAACTATGGTCTTTCCGAATCTTTTGGAAAAAGCTTTCCTCATGAAGATGATGTTCCCCGAAATCATACTTCACTTCCTCCACCTCCTCCAATTATTCTCCTTAACCCACATGTTTGTCGACTTGAAAAGTTCAAGGTCACTCAAACCCTATTGGCTAGCAAAGATCAAGATGGAAGGTCTGTGTGAGCACATGTCTTGGAGATGAAGACACACATTGACAGGCTAGGAATGTTAGGTGTCGCGGTGTTGAGGAAGTTGGTTGTTGACTTGGTTCTTCAATCACTTCCTGAGTCATATAGTGAGTTCATTAAGGATTACTATATGACATACCGTGACGTGACCCTTATCGATCTAACCTATTTGCTAAAATGTTGCTGAATCAGAAATGATTTGGCACACTGGTAATGCAAATTTGATTGGAAGATCTACTTCCCAAACTTCCATGGACATTAACAATGGTTGGAAGTCCAAAAAAGTCTTCTCTTCCTAATGGAAAGGGATCGGCCATAGTCAACCCGGTTGACCAAATGGTAAAGAGAAAGGATAAGTCTGAGATTGCCCTGTCTGCCATTCCAAAAGAGTATGTTTGCTTGTACTTCCAAGAGAAGGGGCATTGGTTGCGAAGCTGCCATATCTACTTAAAGGATCATAAGGATGATAAAGTCAGAGTTTATGACTCTACTTCAGGTAAGTCCACTATCTAACTCTATCATGTTCCTATTCGGAGATTCTTAATACATGATGTAATGTAATTACATTTTGATGTTTTGTAGGATCAAAGAAAAGAAAGGAAGCTTAAAGGAAGAGTAAGCTGTATCTGATCGCCAAGAGATGGATTTTGAACGCATGGTTCGATGGTCAGATTTTGAGCTGCTGCTTAGGAGTTATGATAGATTGCTTAGAAATATGTAGTAGCATATTTTTCATTTATAATTTCATTGTAAGGAAAAGTTTTTCTGCAATTTTATAAAATAAAGGAAATTTTGAATTTTACATTATTTTATATTTCCTTGCAATGGCTTTTGTGAAAATTGATGTTTGTATGTTTCTAATTTTAGCAATATGGATTTGATTCTTTCATTTGTGGTAGTGTCAAAATTTACCAAATAAAGAAATATTCTCATCACCCAAGTTTCAATTGGACAGAAACTTGGAATCATGCAACTTGTATGGTATGATGAATGAGAACCTTCATCTTTGGGAAATTAAGACTAATGCCTTGTTCACATGTATATGTGAGTCAAGTGAAGGACTAAGGGATCTAGTACACATTGATGTGAACTGATCAAGTCCACCACAAAGAACGATAAGACTATTCATCATGATTTACTAAAGTTTAGAAAATATGGTTATACTTACAAGATTACGTGTAATTTTGAACCATTGGAAAGGTTTCAATGTATAGCAGAACGAATAAGAAGAATCAAATTAGGCAGAAAGATAAAAGTTTCTTCAATCTGAAAAGGTGGGAGAGTACTTCAGTATCGTGTTTTATGATCATCTTAATGATTATGAAAACCATATCACAATTGATCCTCTAAGGACATCTTAGTGAATTTGTATGGCTAATAAGAGGAATTGTGAATCGTTGAAAGGATTAAATCAAGAAGATGAGTCATACTTCGTTCCAAAATCAATCCTTAGAGTTATACTCCAAGATTGAAACTTGAGTGACATATCTTAAGAAGGATTATACCACTCATCAAATGTAGAGTAAAATGTTTCTTACTCTTGTACATTTGAAATTGGTAAGTTGTGATGTTTTGGATAGGAGAAGGACCAACTAAGGGCAATTGTGTGAAGTGTTTATCTTGATAAGAAACTACACTAACTCTTGAATATTTGTTTGTCAAGGAATGATCCTTGATAAGAGAATCTTATATGTCAAGAGGTCAGTGGGAGTCTTAAAGATCTTGAAAGTTTCAAGAACTAATCAAGAATAAACATATAGTTTATCACTAGCACACGACTTGAGGTTTGTAACCTATCGTGTTGACATATTTTTGTTTTTGTGCCTGTTCCAGTTAAAGTTGACTACGCATGTGAGTTCTATGAGTTCTCAATTGTTTGCATAAGGCAAAGCACCTTGATCAGTAAGGGTGATCTGCTCAACAACCTGGAAGACATGGTAGGCCCTAGGGCTGCCAAGTGGCAAGAAATTAAGATCGAACAAGTTCAGTCCATATGAGTTTGAATTTTCATATACCTTATCCTATGGTAATGGTTTGAAATGAAAAATTCACATGTATAGGAACACATACACCATAAAATCTAAGTGTCATAAGGTTTTTCTCTGATTCATGAAAATGATGGTAAGGAAATGCTTTCACTAAGTAGATTTTAAGGAGATAACATTTGTGATATTTGCATTCTCGAATTCGATTATGATTACGACATCCCTCTTCATAGTTCGAATTGTGAGAAATGGAAAAAGGTCTAAACATTTGAGGCTTATTGCTGTAAGTTCTAAAATTATTTAGACACACATGTAAGCTATCTAAGGAAAGGTGTATGAGTTTGATAAGCCTAGATAAAGACTTATCGAAGCATCTTGTATTTGAAATATAAACTTTGGTAAGAAAGTCAGCAAGTATTGATTTCTAGAAGTCCAACTGATTTCTGAGTATATGTCAAAGCTAGTGGGAGCATAAATGTTATGCTAGTAACAAAATAATTGTTATACTAGTGGGAGCATAATTATTATGATAAGTTTTGCAAGTTAGCAATGTTAATTATAGAAAACAAAGTTTTCAATTCGCAAAGTTGCAGGGTTGAAAAGTTGTTTTGCTATAATTAAGGGAGAGGAACTTATACTTCATTTCAAATTTAAAAGCTTAGATTATGAGATTTTAATAAAATTTAGTCAAGGATATATATGAATATTATGTTGAAAGGATTCGACATAAGGAAATTCTATATATGGAAATATTATAGCAAAAGACTGGTCTAGTATCATGTATTAATGTAAGACATCATGAATCGTATCCCATATGCTTTGGGTATAGGATCAATTACATGTGCTATAATATTAACGTGTTCTGTTTTTTCCAAATGCCTAGGGCATTAAGAGGGAAAAAGGATTAGAACCGGATATGACTAAAGTTTTTAAACAACTGTCAAGGACGATCTGAGGTTCGCTAAGGATTGGTTGCTTATGGATAGTTGGAAGTATAGTAATGAATAGAACATATTGACATTATTATGAATAGACAGGTTTCTATTAATAACGAGTTGTCGTATGGCAAATATGGAATGTTTTCATAATGGGAGTTGGATATCAAGAATCTATGAGAAAGTTAGAAACTTTTATGCAAGGAGGATGTTCAAAGGATTGTACTTTGAATTTGAGACTTTGCTTCCTTGGAATTGTTTTGTTATCAATCTCCATTGGAAAAGTTTTGTAATATCGTTGTCAAAGTCTCTATGACTTTTGTACCTCGACATTACAAAATGAATGATTTCATAATAGTTTAGAATCTAACACATTCTAATAGCATTTAAGAGATCTTTAAACACATAGGTTATGAAAATGTGAAGAGTCTTTTCCAAAAATGTTTTTTATGAACTCCATAGCTTGTCCTCAAGTTATGGATTTTCAAGATTCTTTTCATTAAAGCCTATATTAAACTCATAAGTTATGGAATCCAAAAGTTTTGAAAAGTTCAAAAACTTGCTCTCAAGTTTTGGAATTTGTAAATGAAAAGTCTTATTTAGAAACATTTAGTTCCAAACCCTAGAATTTTAATAGTTTAAAATTCAACCCTTATACTATTATAATATTATAGGTTTGATATTTATATATATGTATAACAGTAAAGTCAGTCTTACTGTTAGTAGGCCTCATTCACAAAGTCAGTCTATAAGGGGGTAAAGGTTACTGCCTATAAAATGGCAGTTTAATGGGTGTCCACTCTCACCCACCGCTTCCTTGACTGGTGGAGGGTTGTTAGCTGAACGGGTTTGACAAGACATTAATTTAATTAAAATTATAATGAAATACTAAGTAACTAAACACTTATAAATTCCCAATCTTAGTTACTAAGGAAAAATGTAAACTTGGTGCTAACCAATGAAATTGCACTTTGCACCTTGTTAAGTCGTTAGTGGAGCGTGTGTGGTTAACCGACACACTAATATGGGACTGACAATGCATGCCAAAGGGTAGCTTGATGTTAACTGTAGATCAATGGAGCGTGTGTGGTTAACCGACACATTGATTAGGTGGTTGTAATATTGAGTGTACCAAGCTAATTTGCATGGCTATTCACACCTTGTTTGTGATCCTCCGCATCCCAGTCACAAACTTGAAGGGTACAATCGAGATTTAAACATGCCATTGAAAAGTTCAATGAATCTCAAAGGATCTAGGAGTTTCAAATCCATTTAAAACATAATGTTCAATTTCGTTTTTCGTAGTGGAAATTGGTAAATCGTCATTTACCTACCTTCAAATAGTTTACAAGTTGGATTACGGCATCCCTCTTCCAACTTGAAAATTATTGTGTTGGGTCCTAGCCTTAATATTTTATTTGGGTGTTAGATTAAGGACTTAAATCAACTAAACTTGAATTTCTCCCAAGAGATGTCTAAGTCAGACAACTATGGTCTTCCCAAATCTTTTAGAAAATGTTTTTCTCATGAAGATGATGTTCCCAAAATCATACTTCACTTTCCCCACCTCCTCCAATAATTCTCCCTAACCCACAAGTTCAAAGTCACTCAAACCCTATTGGTTAGCAAACTAGATGGAAGGTCTTTGTTTGTGCATGTCTTGGAGATAAAGTCACACATTAACAGGCCGAGAATGTTAGGTGTCGCAGGGTTGAGGAAGTTGGCTGTTGACTGGGTTCTTCAATCACTTCTCGAGTTATACAGTCAGTTTATTAAAGACTACTATATGACAGATCGCGACGTGACCTTATCATTTTGCCTATTTGCTAATGGCTGATGAATCAAAAAAGATTTGGCACACAGGAAAAGAAAATCTGATTGGAAGATCAATTTCCCAAACTTCCATGTGATGGGTTTTAGCCATAAGAACTTTCCTATGTGCGCATGCAAAACCCTAATGCTCGGATCTAGGCTTTCTAATTAAACATGCTTTGAATCCAAGACTTCTAATGACTATTTAGGAATAAGAACAATGTTAAAACATATATAGAATCATACCTTTGAATTCCTTGTTGATCTTGTTGTCTTGGAGCTTCTAGAGTCACAATTGTCACTCCTCTAATGGCTTACAAACACCAAATATCAAGGAGAATGATTTGGGAGAGAGGAGAAGGGAGGAAATCGGCCAGGGGTTCTCTACTTTTGATGAAGTGCCAATTTCCCTTTGCCATAGGGTCTATTTATACTTGTAGACTCCTTAAGGGTTACAACCTAAACCCTAATTTGATAATCTTATCTTAAGGCTATCCAAATCCATTCATTAGATAACTCTTGGACGATTTGAGCTATCCTTTAGCTTCTGGAATCCGCCCAATCCATATCTATATGGATTTACAGTCTAAAGTTTAACTATCAAACAATTGACAGTTTATACCCTCTTATTTAATTAATCTCTTTAAGTCACCAAATTAATTCCAATTAATTCTATGACTTATATTAATCAAATAACAATTTATTATTCTTTATATTATTCTCATAATATACTAATAATATTTACTCTCTCTTAATAAATCATCCTATCAAGTTGCTATGGTGAAGGCAACCCAAAAGGACCATGCACAACCGGATCAAATACTTGCCTAATATAGTTGCCGCCTTAGACACTATTCCAACACCATGGACATTGACAATGGAAACATTGGATGTCCAAAAAAGTCTTCTCTTCCCAAGGGAAAGAGATCGACAATAGTCAACCCGGTTGACCAAATGGTAAAGAGAAAGGCTAAGTATGAGATTGTCCTGTGTACCATTCCAAAAGAAATATGTTTGTTTGTATTTCCAAGAGAAGGGGCGTTGGTTGCGAAGCTGTCGTGTCTACCTGAAAGGTCATAAGGATGGTAAAGTCAGAGTGTATGACTTTGCTTCAGGTAAATCCATTATCTAACTCTATTAAGTTCCTATTTGGAGATTCTTAATACATGATGTGACTAGGTCACATCTTAATGTTTTGTAGAATCAAAGAAAAGAGAGGAAGCTTAAATAAAGAGTATGTTGAATCTGATTGCGAAGATCGATTTCGATTGCATGATTTAATGATCAAATTCTTGAGCTGCTTCTTAAGAGTTATGATAAATTGCTTAGAAATATTATGTAACATAGTTTTCATTTGTAATTTCATAACAAGGAAAAGTTTTTCCGCGTTTTATAAATAAAATAAAAGTTTCTTTTTATCTTATTTTATATTTCCTTGCAATGGCAATTGTGAAAATTGGTGTTTATGTATATATTTTTAGCAATAAATTGAATTTGATTCTTTCATTTATGGTAGTGTCATAATTTACCAAATAAGGAAAGATTCTCATCACCCAAGTTTCAATTGGATAGAAACTTGGAATCATGCAAGGTGCATTGTATGATGAATGGAAATTTTCATCTTTGGAAAATTAAGACTAATTCCTTGATCACATGTATATGTGAGTCAAGTGAAGGACTAAGGGATCGAGTACACATTCTTGTGCACTGGTCAAGGTCGACCACAAAGAACGATAATACTATTCGTCATGATTTACTAAAGTTTCGTAAATATGATTATGCTTAGAAGTTTGAATATAATTCTGAGTCATTGAAAATTTACAATGTATAGCAGAATGATTAAGACGAATCAAATTAGGCAGAACGATAAAAGTTTCTCCAATCTGAAAATACGGGAGAGTACTTTAGTATCATGTTTTATGATCATCTTAATAATTATGGAACCATATCACAATTGATCCTCTAAGTATGTCTTAGTGTATTTGTATGAATAAGAAGAGGAATCGTGAATTGTTGAAATGGTTAAATCAATTAAGATGATCACAAAATCAAATCTTAGAGTCATACTCCAATATTATAGTTTGAGTGACATATCTTAATAAAGGTTTAAAACACTCATCAAATGTAGAGTAAAATGTTTGCTACTCTTTTACATTTGAAATTGGCAAGTTGTGAAGTGTTTGTCTTGATAAGAATCCGCAATATCTCTTGAATACTTTTTTGTCAAGGAATGGTTCTTGGAAAGAGAGTCTTATATGTCAAGAGGACAATGTGAGTCTTAAAGGTCTTGAAAGTGTCAAGAACTAATCAAGAATAAAACCTATTGTTTATCACTGACACACGACTTGAGGTTTGTAACCTATCGTGTTGACATATACTTGTTTCTATGCCCATTCTAGATAAAGTTGACTATTCATGTAAGTTCTTTGAGTTCTCAAGTTTTTGCATAGGGCAAAGTACATTGGTCAATGGAAGCTTCATTTATCAGTCTGGGTGAGTTTCTTAACAACTTGGAAGCAATGGTAGGCCCTTGTGCTGCCAAGTGGCAAGAAATTAAGATTGAACAATTTCAGTCCATATGTGTTTGGATTTGTCACTAACCTTGTCATGTGATCATGGTTTGACAAATTCACATGGATAGGAACACATACACTATAAAATCTAAGTGTCATAAGGTTTCTCTCCGATTCATGAAAATGATGGAGAGGAAACGCTTTCACTAAGTAGATTTCAAGAAGATAGTGGTTGTGATATTTGCATTCTCAAATTTGATTATGATTACGGCATACATTTCATAATTCGAATTGTGAGATATGGGAAAAGGTCTAAACATTTGAGACTTATTGTTGTAAGTTCTTAAATTGTTTAGGCACACATGTGAGCTATCTAAGGAAAGGTGTATAAGTTTGAGAAGCCTAGATAAAGTCTTATCAAAGCATCTCATATCAGAAATCTGAACTTTGGAAAGAAAGTCAACAAAGTATTGATTTCTAGAAGTCCAGCTAATTTCTGAGTACATGTCAAAGCTAGGGGGAGCATAAGTGTTATGCTTATAAGGATGTAATAATTATGCTAGTGGGAGCGTAATTAATTATGGTGAATGTTGCAAGTTAGCAGTGTTAATTATAGAAAACAAAAAGGTTTTGGAAATTTGTTTTGCTATAATTAAGGGAGAGGAAATTGTACTTCATTTCAAATCTAAAAGCTTAGATTGTGATATTTAATCAAATTTAGTCAAATATATTTATGAATGTTATGTTGGAATGGTTCAACATAAGGAAATTCTATATATGAAAATGTTAATTGCGTTCTCAAAATTCGGTCATGATTACGGCATCCTTTTTCATAATCTGAATTGTGAGAACATGGCAAATAAAAAAAATTATAGCAAATGACTGGTCAAGTATCATGTCTTTATGTTAGACATCATGAATCGTGTCTCATATGCTTCGTGCATGGGATCGATCACAAGTTCTATAATACTCATCCGTTCTAAATTTTCCAAATGCATAGGGCATTAAAAGGGAAAAAGGGATAGAACCAAATATGAATAAAGTGGTTAAACAACTGTTAAAGGACAATCTAAGGTTCGCCAAGGATTGGTCGCTTAATGACAGTTGGAAGTATAGTAATGGATGGACTATATCGAAATTATTATAAATAGAAAGGATTCGATTAATAATGAGTTGTCGAATGGCTAATATGGAAATGTTTCCATAATGGGACAGTTGGATATTAAGAATATGTGGTTAGAAACTTTTATGCAAGAAGGATGTTCAAAGGAATGTACATTGAATATGAGACTTCGCTTCCATGGAATTGTCTTGTAACAATATCCAATGGAATACTTTGTAATATCGTTGGTCAAGTCTCTGTGACTTTTGGTACCTAGATATTACAAAGGAATCATTGCATGATAGTTTAGAATCTAACACATTATGGCAGTAACAAGAATTTAGAATTCTTACACTTGTGATAAATATTTGGAATTGTGAAATGAGTTTCATTGAAGATGTGTTCAATTGATCTATTTCACAAAGTAAGTATCATAGACAAACATAGTGTGCATACTTGGAGCATGGCAAAACTATTGTTTGGACAAACACAGTGTGCATGCTTGGAGCATGGCATAACTATTGTTTTTAGTTCAAGTATTAAGTTGATTATTCAAAACACTATATAATGAAGTATGAGTAATCAATATGGCTCAAGAGTTTTTGGGTCATATAGGATTAGTATTATTCTTGAGTTTCACTTTGCATGTTTTGAATTCCCGAATAACTAGGTTATTCAAACCATCCACAGTCGATCATACTTTGGAAGTAGGTATTGAGGCAAGACTGTCATGAATGGGTCTGTAGTTCGTCTAATGGCGTTTAGACACAGCACAACTTTGCTTGCAGTGTTCATGATTACTCCAGGAATAGGATTCGAGTATTGGACTAAACCCACACTCATTTGAATCACTTCATGGATTTTATCACGAGTGATTGTTGAGACGATAACATCTTATATTCTTGAAACGGAGAGATATGAGTTGCAGTCTACAAGTCGGTTACACATTGATGATATGTAAACGCACCGGTAACTCGGTGTTATCAAACATATCGTTGTGTGTGATTTGATGAATAGATAGAGCAAGCATATGAGTCGAAGTTTATCCATTTCTTATACCCATTGGAGGGATACAAGCGATATCTATGGGCCCCTCGATGATTTAGTGATGACAACCCAAAGTGCTCGGCAGGGCCTGGACTGATTTGATTTGTTAAATTAGCCGGTCTTCATAAATCGGAAATCGGGAAACAACAGATGGATAGAGAGAATGATTATAATCCATGTCTCAGTCCATATGATATCTAGAATGGAGGAATATATGATCCCTTACCTAATGTACGTATCATTGACTGGGTCAGAGTTCGACTACGGCTTTTAAGAGCTACGATTGCTAGTCGGATTGTAGACTCGTACTTGCAATAATAGTTATTAGACTTATCCAAGTGGGAGACTGTTGGATTAGATGTCTAAGCCCATAACTATTATTAGTATGTACTTGACCCGAGAATAGCATGGTCCATTTGGGTTGCATATCATCAAGACAATTTGTTAGGATGGACTTTTGAGAAGAGGTTATTTATGATTTATTAATATATTATAAGTTATGATATATTAATATGAAATCATATGATTTAATTACTATTGATCAAGAATTAATTTAGAATTAATTTAGTGATCAAAAGAGACTAATTGAATCAATGAGGACTAATTGTGTAAATTAGTTATATTTATATGTGTTGGGCTTATGATCCATGTTGGGCTAAGTTTATGTATGAATACATAAAGAGTTGGGCCACATGGACCATGGATCATAAAACCCATGGGTATGGATTATGGTTAACCCATGACCCTTCCAATCCTACATATAAATATGTTACTTCATGACCAATTTCGTGTGCTTCTATTCTTAGATAAAGTTGGACGATTTTGGGGCAAGGCAAACTCTCTCAAAATGTCATCCTTTGTCCTATATGTGTTATGACTCCATTTGAGGCATCCACATTATTGGTGCTAAGCTTTTAAAGGCCAAAACTACAAGCTACTACAAATAGGTATGTCATCTAACTCATTTTTATGTTGATTATGTCAAATGCATGCTAGTTGTAGGCTTAATGTCTTGGAAACAATATTGCATGTATAATTAGTGAAAACATAAATCCAAGGCATTTAGGGTTGTATGTACACCATAGGATGTTGTACTATACCAAAACCCATCACATATAGCACGAAAGGGCATAAAGTTGACAACTTTATGCCCAAGGACGTCTTAATGAGCTCAGATTTGATATTTGATGTTGGAACATCAAGTATTAAGCACTTAATGGAAGTGGTGGTTAATTTGTTTGTACGTTGGGCGTAATTTAGTATACGCAGTGTGTACAGCCAAGGACTCAGTACGCTAAGCGTATTGAAGTGGTACGCTTGGCGTATGCACCCCATGGGCTTTGAACTTCGTGTGGGCTTGTAGACTCTTTGGGCCTTAGTCAGTTTTGGGCCTAATCATATTTTGGGTTAGTGGCCCGATTAATATGTTTTAGGCCATGGTTGTTTTTGTTGGGCCTTGTTGGGCCGTGTGGCCCATTAATAGTTTTGGACATGGACTTGGGGCCCATTAGCAAGGGAAGATTATCTGGCAATTATGAAAGGACCTGGGCTTGGGTACTTGGGTTCTTTAATTAAATTATATTCAATCCAAATTTTGGGTTAATGGTATTTTGCTCAGCGTGGGTGGTTTCAGATTGTTAGGCGAGAAGCTTTTTTGTTCAACAGTTAGAGGTGAGTCTCCTCACCATACCAATGGGTTGAAGACACCAAGGCCGGCCCATTTAGTTAGTTTTGTATGTGATATGTGGTATGCTAGTTGTTTATGTGATATGTGTTATCCTAGCTATCTTGTGATATTTGCATGGAAGACCCCGGGGGGAGCTCGAAGCACTTGGATATAAGACCATGTAGGGGAACCCATGACATTCCAGGTAAAAACCATGGGGGGAGCCATGACACCTGGATATCAGACCATGTGGGGGAGCCCATGGCATTCCATGTAAGACCATGGGGGAGCTCATGGCACATAGGTATAAGACCCTGTGGGGAGCCCACGACAGCCTGGAGTAAGACCCTGGAGGGAGTCCATGGCATCCGTATATGTTTGTATGCATGGCTTATATGGTTGACATGGTTTATATGTTTATATGGATTGCGGGGGCTATGTTAGGGGAACTCCCTAAGCATTACTTTACAGTTTGTTGGTTGTTTCAGGTACTTTAGGATCTAAGGGCAAAAGCCCAACGTGATGACACGACATGCACTCTCTGGCGTTTTGTTTGGGGACACTCTGATTTCATAAATAATTTATCTGTTGATGTGGATTTTGAAAATAGTTGTGATTGTAATTTTATGATTAATGAGCACTATTTAGTATTTTAAATGAAAATTTTTATTTGAAAATTTAGGTTGTTACAGTGGAGGTGAGTGGTGGTGGTTGGTTTGTGGGTGGCTGTGGTAGGTGGTGAGGGTGGTGGTGGCGAGTGCTGGTTTTGATGGGTGATGGATGGGGTAGTGGTGGTGACGGGTGGAGGTTGGTGGTTGGTGTCGGGTGGCGGAGGAGGGTAATGGTATTGGATTGTAAGTTGTGGTGATGGGTGGTTGGTAGTGGTGATTGGTGGTGGATGGTGGTGAGTGATGGTGTTGGTTAGTGGCGAATGATGGGTGGTGGATGTTGGTGGGTTGTAGGTTGTAGTGATGGGTGGTGGATGGTAAGTAGTGATGGTGGGTGCACTACTAGAAAAAAGGCCTTTTACGACGCTCATTGCACGTCGTAAAACGCTCAGACGACGCGCAAATGCGTGTCAAGGAAGGCCCTGTCATAAAGAGAGACGACGCGCTTTTGCGCGTCGTCTATAGACGACGCGCATTTACGACGCTCATTTACGACGCGCAATTACGACGCGCGTTTACGACACGCAATGCGTATCAAGGAAGGCCCTGTCATAAAGGAAGACGACACGCATTCGCGTGTCGTAACCTTACGACGCGCGTGTTAATGACACGCAATGCGTATCAAGAAAGCCCCTGTCAAGAAAGGCCATGTCATAAATGAAGATGACACACATTTTTGCGTATCGTAAATTTAAATGTTTAAAAAAAAGTATATATTTATTAATTTTTATATTAGATTTGCATTTAAAAAAAATATTATTTATAGATTTACTTATTTTCAAATTAAATTTGTATTTAATGTTTCATAATATAAAATAAAATATGATATAAAAAAATAGAATCCATTGCATAAATTTAATGTCATATAAATAATCGTTCCATGGAAAGATAAAACAAATCAATAAAAGTTGTAACAAAAATTTACAAACTAACTAGATACAAGAAATATAAAAGAATATACCCTCAAATGTTTTTCAAAGTCTAATATCCATGTCAGCTCTTCAACCCACTTCTGCTAACCATTGGTGGTTGTTGAGTTCACCCGACATCCTTGTTGGAAAAATCAGGGTTTCCTTCAACTTCTCTCACTTTGTCCACACCCTCAAGCCTCTTTACTGCAGCCTCATGAAACCTTAATCTCAATTCCAATCCCTGTATCTCATCTTCCCTTTGTTTTTCCCACAAATACCCCAAAATAAAGTAACAAACCTTCGAACTAAATCATAAAAATATACATTTTCTTGTAATTAAAGGATTAGAACAACCTATGTTAAGTTACATACCAATTTCATGGTAGCCTAGCTTTCAGTGGTTACTACCTGTAACGTCAGGTCTTTATCTTTTTCCCTCCTAAAAAAATGAAAGTAGCATTTAGCCCAAAATATACATCAACAAATTACAAGATACACCTACCAGTGTGTTGCATGTAAACACAACAGAGTCCTCTTCTTCTATAGTAGTGTTTAATAGTTGAAAACATTAAAAATGATTATTACTAATGTATCAGGATTCTATAATCTATAGTAGTGTTTAATAGCAATAAAGATACATGATCAAAATTAATTACCTGATGGAGACATACACTTGAATGCAAAAAGTGTAGGAATAACCTCAACAGAAGATGCTAAATCCAGAATATTGAAATCAAAGAGAAGGTAGGAATCAAAATATAATAGAAAAAATTCTATAATCGAGTAGATTTTTCAGAATGTGAGAGAGAGAGAGAGAGAGAGAGAGAGAGAGAAACCTGATCACCAAGTTGTACTACAAGAACTAAGTCAATCCCCTATAAACTAGCAGAGTTTGGACTTCAGCAGCAGTTGCCTAAGAAAATAAAGAGAAATCAATAAAAAAAAGATGCTTTTTAATATTATGTGAATAAATGAAATAAGGTGAATACCTAAATTTGTCCTTCTGGTGGCAACTGTTGCAAGCAGTTAGTGAAAGCTCCATAATCGCCATATTGAGAAGTGTCTTTCTTTGCAGATGCAAATAGTCTAGTAACCGCTACATCCGGGGTGTCGTTTTCCTGTTAAATTACAAAAATATCCTCGTTTGTTATTTGGACTTTGGGCAAACTAAAATTAATAAAAAGATGAAAGTTTTACCTTTGATGTAGTATCGGTGCCAACTTTTTTTTTTAATATTTAGTGATACCTTAACAGCAAAGCCCCAATTTGTAGCACCCCTATTTTGTACACCAGCCGCCTACACATCAAACCAAACTAACAACATTTATAATCAAATTATTGCAGCAATAAGAGATGAACTACAACTTGTTATTAAAGAAAAACACACAACTTGCCTTGGTCTATATGAAGTCATTGGTTGATTCTGCATGAAGTTTCTACTGCGAATAAGAGCTTTTCTAGCAGCTTCAACTGCTAGAGGGAATTGGTTACCGTGAAAGCTAGATCTCCTCTGAGAAAGAACACCCTGATAATTTATAATTATAAACAAAAAAGGTCAATTATTAATCTTGTTTTGCTGTAAATAATGAAAATGATAAAAGTTAGGTTCCAAGAAAACATACAGAGCTCAAGCATTTCGTCATGGTTTCACCGGAAGCAAACTGTACCCATAAATAAAGCATAAATCGTATGTTGTTTATATTATAAAAAAATAAAGCCTAAAATAAAAGAGGTATGTATATGAAATCAAAGAGGTATGTATGATTATGAGTTTCATTTTTCAAATTTCATTTCACCCCCTTGGAGTATACATAATAATCCCTAACCACCCTCAGTACAGATCTAGGGAGTTCGGTGGATGCTAACTGGAGGCCAACTGGACGGATGAAAGGAAGTTTATCTAGGCGAGCATACTCAGAAGTTTTGAACTAGTACATAATTCTTCCAAATCAATTAGACTTGGTAGGAGGAGTGGGATTTCTTGGTGGGATATTATTATTATTGGTATCACTTACCATACTCATACTTTGAGAAGCCAACAGCTGTTGTAGTATCTTCTTCATCTCTCGTCTACTCCATCAATCAACAACATTATCAGTTCTAACTACTGAATATAGTTAACTTCCTATGACACGTAATAAGAATTTTTTATAAATCAACTTAATCACATACCAAGATCATCTGTAGAAGTTGATGCTTTCTTTATATTAGTTGGAGGCTTTTTAATATCTACTGGATTGGTAATTACAGGAGCTTTTTGAAGCATAGATTGCAACACCTTTTTCTCTGACCAATAACAAAACAGAATGAGCCAAATTTTGCATTTACAATAACTCAATAATTGACAATTTCTTAAATTAAAAAATCCTTTCAAGTAAATACCGTCTTGTAGAGCATCAACAGTGAATTACATGCAGACCTTGGCAATCCTTCTCCAGGCTAGATATTCTTCTCCTGAACCAATGTTTTATGAAAATAAATTTTCAAACCATTTACTTTTCTTGCAGTAAAATCCAATACAACATTTATATAAATAATAACCTCAGAAGCCAATAACTTGGAACGTTCATTAGCTGCACTACATTTTAATTAAGCATTTCCATACTCTATCCTCATAGACTCAAGTTCCACCTAATCACATAAATAAATAAATAAAACATAGATGGTCTCTCATTTGGATTCCTTAATAGCCTACTAAAATAGTACACAAGAAGATATATGGGCACCAACAGACTGTCCTATTACATAAATCATGTTAATTAAACAAGGTTGAGAAACATCTTCAACCATATCATTGATTGTACCCTCAGGATAGTTTCTACATGCAAACCAAATTATCTCTGTTTTAATCTCAATTCTTGAGAATATGAATTTGATCAGTCTCAAGTCACCTGTAGTCAAAGATGCAACTATGATATCCGTTTTATTATCCGAACACCCAAACAGAAGCATACACCAAGCCTAAATATATAAAATCACCCATATTTCATTAAGCACATTAAATAAATACTTTATGCAGATATAAATTCATTAAAAGGGAATTTATTTTATATTAGTAAACTAACCAATGTAGACTTTGTTGACTTCATCTAATAACCACTAGCTCTAGATAAATTCCAATACTCTTAATCTCAATAAGAATCTCCCTTGGACTTGCAAAATGTTCGGGGCTTCTGGTTTTTGTTCCATTAGAAAGTGCACTGACAGTATCTATAAAAGTAGCCTGAATACTTCCATATAATTATAGAAAAAATAAAAATTTGTTATGTGCCCTATTACATGAGATAAAACGGGTATGCTCACACATAAATGAATAATTGTTAATCACCTGTTGCTTTAAATACGACATGTCCACGTCTTATACAAACCCAAACAGTGTTTCCATCTACCTCCAGAATGAGCTAGATAATGCACGATCTGTAACCATTAACTTATCAATTAGTATTTTTTTTTCAAAATAATTGTGTTTCAAAATAAAAACTCAAATAAGAAAATATAAAGAGATTGGGATTTCAAATCGTTCAGTAAACAATTCTTCCTAGAATTCTTCGTCAACTTGTTTATCATCAACCCCAAGTCCAAAGAAAAACACGAGGATGTATCACTAACTTAGGTCAAAAAGCTAGGCAAGGACAGCATACCTTAGAGTAGGAGACGTGAGAAGGTTCTTTTTGGCCTGATTCAGTTTCGTTCTATGCCGATGCCAGTTTTCTTGGGTCGGTTCAGTGCTCTAGTCTCGGTTCAGGTAACAACTCAATTCATAACTCGGTTGGTTGAGACATGTCTACCTAGTTATTCTGGAAACATAGTCGATGCAACTCTGAATGCCCACCTATACCTAGTCCTAGGATGAGTAGTCCTGGTCCTAGATCAAGAATACTAAGTGGCTCTATAACCCCATCACATCCAAGAGCGTGTGGGTTGAACATCGACCCATCTGCAAACTGGCCTGATGATGTGGTTAGTGGAAGACAACAAAGTCACAGACATGTCCTTAATCGGCTTCATGTACACTTCATTGTATATACTTTCCTCCTCAAGAAAAGACAATACTTAGCCTGTCTTCCAGGACATCTTCTCCTTGGCATTTCATCATACACCTATTAGGCATCATCACACACATTTATCAACATCTCTCACCATGTAATTATTTCCAACATAAAAAGCAACTAATCTAATGAAATTAAACACTATTACATAAAGTAAATGAAAAAACAATCATCAAACATTGAATAAAATGAAAACCAAATAGTCAAAATTGATTGAAGCTATGAATAAAATGAAACCCTGATTCATGTAAGAATCAAAAAAGAGTATTGTTACACAAAATCAATAATACAAAAAGATCAATCACGTTAGCTATCAAAAGCCCTAATTTCAGAAAGGAAGAAAATGATGAAGAACAGAAACAAAATAAAAAAAATATCAATCACGTTACCTGTGAGAGAAAGAGGGAAAGTACAATTGAACCGGACCAATCTTGAATGGAGAGAATATGGTATGTATATACACCCTTTTTGTCTGAAGAAGTGCATTTAAGGTCGGGTCGTGTCGATTGGATGCATCGTTTTCCTGGAAGTGGTGCAAAAAAAGAGTGTTGATTAAAGGATTCAAGGTGTGCAAAAAAAATATAACAACAAGACTTCAGACATTCTATAATTTTTTATGGTGATTCGATATTTTGCCATAAACAATGAGAAAAGTTGAGTTTAGGGCCATTGTAATCTTTACATACCCATTGATAGATATGGTGAAACAGGAAAGATGAGGATCACGGGAGTGAATGAGAGTCGGTGGGTAAGAAAAATCAATCGTAAAGAGAGAAAAAACAAATGGTGGAGTCCGAGAGAAAAAACAAATTATGATGGGTAGCTATCATTGTTGGTGATGTTCGATTCATCAGAAGCCCTAGTTCTTCGCTCAATCGTCTATTTTGTGAAAGAAGACATTACCATTGCAAATGCGTTATGTTTGATTAGGGTTTACACAGAGAAGGAAGTGAAAGTCGATCGCAGAGGAAGGGGTTGCAGAGAGAAGGAAGGGAGAGAATGAAATCGATTTGGCGGGTGTAGAGAGTACACAGGAAGAGGATGGCGGGTGTTCAAAATTTTGGGGGATTTCATTTTCCCTCGGACACGCGCGTTTCTTAAAAAAAATATAAAACGACATTCACAGATGACGCACAAGTGCCTTCCGTGTTTTTAATATTTTTACATGAGACACTAATTTAAAGGCACTCAGTAATGCGCGACATAAATCCTTAAAATTTTTGAAGAGATGATACTTTTTTAATGTCACTCTCTAATGCGTAACATAAATCAAAGAGCGTCGTGTTTTGCGCGTCGTAAAAGGCTGTTTTTCTAGTAGTGGTGGTGTTAGTTGGTTGGTGAGTGGTATTGGTTAGTGGGTTTTTTTAATTGTTTGTAACTCTTTTTTGGTTTATATGAATATTATCTTATAATATTAGTGAAAAATTTTAGGTGGTCGAAAATTGTTCTCCCTCTCTCTCTCTCTCTCTCTCTCTCTCTATATATATATATATATATATATATATATATATATATATATATATATATATATATATATATATATATATATGTGTGTGTGTGTGTGTGTGGTTGGTTAAATTTTCATAAATATACATTATATATGTGTCAATTTTAAATTTTAGAGACCAATATTTAACAAATCAACAAGTTTACATTTCCTAACATATGAGTTTAAATTTATATATATGTACTAAAAAAATTTATGTAACAAACTCATGATGAATGAAAATATATTATATTTATCAAGAAGTTGTTTGTTAAAGTCTTAAGATACATACATATGTATAGAGGAGGAAAACAACCAATAATACATACAATCTAAAAGGACCTACTACAAAAAATTAAACGCCAATGCATACAAAAATAGATACCAAACAAAATGTATACATCAATACACCCAAATTACATACTTATTGACTAACAAATTGATCGCAGGTTAAAACCAAAATACATCTCTTAAATTGACAGCCAAATTTATTGACTAACAAATTCATCGCAAGTTAAAACCAAAATATCTCTCTTAAATTGACAGCCAAATTTAATGTATTAATTCCACAATCCAACTTAGCCAAGTTAACACACAAACAAGTGGAAATGATTTTTTCTACAATTCAATCAAAGTATACAATACTAAAGACGTCCGGAGCCCACACCTTCTTCAGTCGAGCAAAACCCACCTTCTCCGGTCGAGCAAAACCCACCGAAGCCCCCACCTGCAACGTGTTGCTGCCGACCGGATTCCCTTCGGTCCTCCTCTTTCTTTCGCACCTCGCAGTCGGACGAGAACAAAAACAAGCTCGCTGTTTCGTCCCCTTCTTTGCTTCGGTCTCGCCGACCCCATAGACGCCTCCCTCTTGGCGATCGATCGACCAAGACGTCCGGAGTAGCGGCCTGCGCGCCTTCGTGATTTCTCGCCATCACCGATTGTCCCTATCAGTCTCATTCCTTCGTGTTCGTTGTATTTTCCCTCATCGCTTCGTTCGTTCTTTTCCTTTGCCTAATCAACGAATGGAATCGGGCACAAAAAGCCCTAAATCATCTTGATTTTATAAAACGAACACATGAACCCCCTCTGTTGAAACGTTAATTCAAAAGGAGTCTTTTTCCCCAAAACTTTAGTGTATTTTAAACAAAACAGCCCCTCCCATGGAGATTTCTTAACAATATCAGTCCAAGACTCAAACATTAATTCAATTTTAACCATTTCAGTCCCACCTTATTTATTTTAAGCAAATCAGTCATATTTTTGTTAATTAAATTACCAAACAACCCCCAATATTTTAAATTCGTTACGAAATGGTCTCAAAAGTAATTTGAAGTTCAAGAATCGTCGCTTTGCGATTTCTCATGCCACGCTTCTCAAATAAACTGATTCCGTACAAATCGAACTCATGCTTCAAGGGTGAGTGGTTACGGCCCTTGTTTAATATTTCTAATTATTTAAGGGGGGGGGGGGGGGGGGGGGGGGGGAATACATTTCGTTTATACAAACAAATTATCATTTTATGCGAAAATACGATAATTTTACTTTATAAAAACATTATTTAATAATGTAGCATATCGTTAAAAATAAACTAGTTAAAACTTTTCGTCTACATATTATGGTTATTTTATCGTGAAATAACTAGTTCACATAACAAATGTTACATGATACAAAAATATGATTTTTATGTGACATTGTATATCACGACAAGCACGTCATAAAACTTTGTAGTATTTCAAGGATTCAAGCTATTACTATGTACATGTAATTATATGTTTAAATACATAAAGTTTATATATGTACATATGTTCATTACTTTGGAACGTACTTCTTTATACAAGCGAGTACATGACACTTTTACATATGTACCAAGCATACTCGGCTTTTATAAACTTTATACAACGAAACTCATTATGCCTAGTGACTTAACCACAATTTAGTTAGGACTGAGACTTATTGACATACTTTAGTTAAGGCCTTTTTAGTGAGATTATATTCATTAGCTGAGTCTAAGCACTTAGCATACCCACATTATTATAACCGTTAATCTTCAGAGTGAGATACATATGTATAAATGTATACGAGATTGACATCCCCACCTGTAGTTGCTAGCTACAACCTTGAACAATCAGTGGAAACGGGTGACGTGTCTATAATTATTACTACAACGTCTAATGAAGCATTGTAAGGGGCACATTCAGTTAGCTCAGTTATAGGACTTACTATAAACATTAACTAGAATCTCTCTCTCTCTCTCTCACACACACACATACACACTCACACTATAAACCATGGGCTTGGTTGCTTTGGAAACTATATTAAGTATGGAATGACTTATATAATAGTATAGTTTGATTTTCAAGAATATTCAAGGATTCTTACAAACACACTTTTAAGTATGGATTTACTTATACAAAGATACATTTTGGCTTTTAAAGATTCTTTATAAACACAAAGATAAATTTTGGCTTTCATAGACTCTTTGCAAACACAGTTTTAACTTTCTTTTTTGAACAACAAATAAATATAAATCTCCTCTGTCTGGGATTGAATCCATGACCTCCTAGTTAGTAGTTAGATTAGAACCTCCATGTTAACCAAATGGTCTAGCCCCAAAGAAAATACTTTTTAGACTTTTTAAAAGTATTGCTGATGTTAGCAGAAAACTTGTAACTCTCATCAACCTTGTGTTGACCCTCAAAATTACATGTATTCTCAGGAAATGGCTAAACAGACATTCAAAATGTATTTAATTTCAGGTGACATAGTTACTAGCTATTGTTTTGCCTATCTGTTAAGGCAATTCGTGTACTATTATTATCTGTAAGAACCTTATATTTAAATATCAAGATGGAATACAAATGCTATTTTGTTTATTGCTGTACTTGTGCTATATATTTAGTTTACCTGTGATCCATGAACTTAGTTGCACATCCCGTCGTGTTCCATGGAATACAAATGCCGACTCGGCTGGGGGTGTGACATTGAAAAACAATGGTTGTTTATCTATGGTTTTTATAGAAATGTTTTTAAAAGTGGAAAAAAATACCATGATTTTTGGCATGTTATATATATATATATATATATATATATATATATATATATATATATATATATATATATATATATAGGGTTAGGTTATATTGTTTCCAATAACTATTGTGTTCCAGAATGCAGAGATCTGGACCATCGGATGAATAGAATCAACAATCATGATCTGAGGGTCTATGATATTATAATAGGGTAGCATGTATCATATAATCACAAGATTTTTATCAAAAGGGTATTTTGGACAATTAACTACATTTATAAAAGGAAATTTTCGGATTTTTAGGAATGATTAATTCTCTTAATTTAAAAAAATCTGAATTTTTTAATTAATTCAATTTCAATTTTTACCGAGTTTATTCTATCAGAATATTTTTTGTTAGAATGATACTCTTTCATAATTTTATTCTAACAGAATATTACTGAAGAAAAACAAAATTCATGAATAAGATGTTCAAATAACAAACATTCTAATATATTCTTATACATCCGAACTTAAATACAAATTCATACATATTCTTACAGACTAAGTCTTATACATTTTAATATAGTTATAAAAATTCTAAAAGAATATAAGCAAAAATGAATAACATTTATAAAAAAATAACAACATTCCGCTAGAATACTATCGTGTGCCATGTTTTCTTCTTGAATTCTTGAATTCTGAAAGAATATTGCTGTTTTTTGATGTTGAATCTTGAAATTCTGAAAGAATATTGTTGTTTTTCTTCTTGAATTCTAGAATTCTGAAAGCTTTTCACCAAACCAATTAAAACCACCTGTCCAATTAACACAAAATCTTTGTTAATTAATCAAAAAAGTAATTTGAATAAAAAACAAAGCTCATGTATAACATATCATTATGCATACCAACTTTGGAAGTATCTGCATGTTACATTAATTATAAGAAATCACATTAGCAAAAAAAATCATGCTCAAGATTGCTGAACCTGAATAGTAACCGGAAATTATAAAGCTCACCATAAATAGAAGCAAAAAAAATTGAAATCAAAACACAAAGTGAAATTGAAACCCATTCATTAAAAAACAAACAACATATCCAAAAAACATGTATGGCATAAGCATTTTCCCTTCATCGATGTTATGTAACTAAGTAAAATTTTGAAAAATTCAAACCCGATACTTACCGGAGGGGATTAGGGTTCACAGTCGGAGCGCATATAAGCATGATTCTTGGCAGTTTCGTGAAAGCATAAGGCTTGACTTTGGGAATCTTGCCTCGGATGTCCAAGTATGCAGGTAGGTGCAACTGGAACCCAAAACGATGAATCTTGGCTCGTGCGTTTTCTTGGTGGGAAGTCCGGTTACCGGAGGAACAACCTTTTGCCGCCAACGTTCATCGTGATTGCATTAACAAATCAAATAATTTTGTAGAAGAGGGGGATGTGAACCTTTAGAATCTTGATGATTGATTGTAGAAGAAGAAGCAAAAGCCGTGGATTAGAAACGATGATGAGTTAGATTTAGGGCTAGGGTTAAGTAGTTGGTCAAAGAGATTTTTATGGTAATTCCCATTAATTAAGGGATTTTATTTTAATTATCATTCTAAAGTTACATAATTACCCTTATTCAATTTTTTAATTATTTAATTATTCCTCAATTCCTATTGGTGCATTCAGTCACACAATAGTTGTCAAAAACATTTGAACCTAGCTCTCTCTCTCTCTCTCTCTCTCTCTCTCTCTCACTATATATATATATATATATATATATAGTTATAAACATTATAAATTTGTTTGATAACAAAATATAATGTTAATTTTTTTATAACGAGTAATATTATGCTTTTTTAGTTGTATAATAAAAAGAGATTTAAATTGTATAATTGTTAATATTCTAGGATTACGTAAAGAACAAAGAGAGGTAAGAGTTTATTTATTTATTTATTTATTGCATTCACTTCATAAGAACCATACTCATAAATAATATGTTGTTCACATCTCTTTCTTTCACTTAATCCCTCTTCCCCTAAGATCTTGTAATCCTAATCATGTTTCAAAGAAATTGACAAAGTTATTGATCAACTGTCATTCCCAAATCAAAGAAATCAAATCAAGTTATCGATTATCTATAATTTCTAAATCAAATATGTCGAAAAGATATCAAGCTTTATTTCACCTCTTAATAATTTCTAGTTTCAAAGAAACAAATTCAGATTCTGGATTTCGTACAAAAGGTAAATCACCATTATAGTAAGTTTTTAGAATTTATTATTCTTTTTTGATATAATCAAAATCATCTATCTATATTTCTAGTTTGATAATATCGTATTCAAAATAAAATTTCAGATTCTAGATTGTATAGATTATAGATCATCCCTTGTAACAGGCTTTGCAAAGTTGTTATTCTATTTATTCTAACTTAGTATTTTTATGAAAATGCTTATTGTGTGGTTAGTGACTAGTTGTGAGACCCGTATAATATACGGGTTGATTAAAACAAAATGTTAAGTACAAACGATTAAATATAAATTTTATTTGAATTTGAAATTGAAATAAGTGAAAATTATGAGAAAAAAATATATAAAGAATAAATTAATTAAAATTATGAGTTTTGTGTGTACTAAACGGGTTAATTATAACAAAATATTAAACATAAAGGTTTAAACTGTAAATTTATTTGGAATTGAATTTGAAATTTAAAATTTGATAGTCATTATTGTAGCTTTAATTTATGGAAAGTAAATCAATAATATATTGAAAATGAAAATTAAAGTAATGACAAGTGGAAAATAAATATATTTCAAATTATGACAAAATGACATGTGGCTAATCTTATGAGAGAAGGACATGTGGCAAAGTCATTTTCATTTATTAGAGTAGATTTGCACCATTTGTTTCCTCCATTTGAATTTCATGTTATATATCTGATAATTATGTCCTCACATATCGTCCTAGTGTCACTATACCCTACATTCTTTTGTATATGGATGTATTTTGCTAATGGATTATGCAAGTGTATCATGTCCTTTCTTGAATCCGAATACTTATGAAAAACTTGGGACCATTGTGTTACTTTGTGGTTATTATTGTAACTAATCAAATAAGTGGATTATTCTTATCCGAGAAAGACTATGTTGAATAGATCTTATAAATCAAGTTGGAATATTTCAATCTAAACCATCTTCCCCATCAAATGATAGTTAATACCATATCCGAGTGCTAATTAATTTGAGCACATATTATGTTGACACCTCTTACTAACTTTGCATGAATTGAATACTACAATAACTTATATTTATAAGGACCAATATCTCTTATGTATTGTAGCATATATGCCTATTTATGCATGGATGAAGGGAACAACTTATGCACGAGTTCAGGCATACTATACACTATATTAATGGAACTCTTAACCATGATATACACCTCTAACGCCTCTCATGACCACACCAATTAGATATAAAATGCTTATTAGGATGAGTGCATTGGTACCCGAGTTCAATTGGCTACTATATTTTTGTGTGGGGAAAACTTCACCTCTTGGTCCTACAAACTTTAAGCCACCTTGTCTTGGTATAAACTGAGGCTGAGTACTGAGGGGTCGTCAATGTGGTCTCTTAGTCATGTTGACCATGAAAGCTACTTTTAGAGCTCTCACACATATTAAAAAAAGTCATATTAATCTATTTTTGATAATGTCAATATATACAATTTGTTTTTATAGAAATTTAGTTTAACAATACATTAAACACATCCAAATGAACATTTGTTTTTTTTTTTTTGCAAAATTTGTCGAGAGTAAAGTAAACTCCTTACATGTCTCTTCACGTTATCATATCATGTATATCTTCACGAGTGACCTATGCTAAAACCTTTTTGACGAATCCAACAACATTCTCTAACCACCTCCTTTTTTTACTAAGAGGATGTCGTAGAATATATGTAAATATTTTTTAAAACATTTTGTATTTTGTGTGCTCTGGTAAGGGAAAAGTTCAAATATGAACTACAAAAAGTTACGAACCATGAGAATGATCATTCATCATTTTTTTTACTATTTTTTAATTTTTTTGTTTATAACAATTGTTTATTGCTTAGAAACATATAAAGGTCATAGAGTGTTTATTATTTTTTTTTTTTTTACAATTAGAAATGAATATCGATATAATTTTTTATACAAAAAATTGAATGTAACAATATTCATAATTTAAAATTTATCAATATTGATATATAATTATTAGAAATAAAAAATTACGACAAATTACTGAAAGCGTCCCTCTGGTTTGGTCAAATTTGCGTGTTTGGTCCCTAACTTTTTTGTTTGCACCGGGACCATCGTCCTTGCTGTTTCATTTGGTTGCATTTTTAGTCCCTTGCAGACATGAAAATGCTATATTACCCTTGATCATTTTTTTATATATTTTTTAATATTAATCTATTGATGAATATTATTAAAAATAAATAATATGGGTCCCTCACCCATTATCTCTTCCCCCGCCATCACTCACCACCCTCATTTGCCCGTCAATACTCTCTCAATCTCGTCCTTTCCTTTTCTCACCGGAAGCCATAATCACTGATGAAGCCCATAATCACCGACGTTGGAAACATTCCCTGAAAACACCAGACTCCACCAGAAAACACTAGCCGCCACCATAAACCACCAAGAAATGTCACCGGAAGAAACGAGGAAACCACTAGACACCATTGATCTGCATCATCAACACATTCTCTTCTTCTTGCCAACCCATCCGCTCCATCCTCGCTCTTTCCTCTTCGCCACCAACCTTAATAGATTTGTAAAATCATCCCTGGTGGTGTAAATGGTCGCCTCTGCCATCGATTTTGTAAAGGGCTTAGGAATGGTGACGATGGTTCTCTCTACTTAGTCGCTGGTGGAGCACCGTGTCCGCCAAAACCTCCGACCACCACCATATCCTTAAACGAGTGTTGTTCCCCTTTAACACCATTTCTTATGGAAAATCGTCTTTAGTTTCTGAGATTTCATTCGTTTTTTCTTTCATCATCAATTTCAGGTTAGGTTTTGTGTTTTGCGTTTTGATTTCCATATTTGGTTTTGATTACAGCTTATGTTTTAATTTTGCGATAATCGGATTTGACTTTGGTTAGGTTTTTGATTTCAGAATTTATCTTCTTATGGTTTTGATTTCAGTGTTGAAGTTTAATTTTTGGGATTTGATCTTGGACGTGACCTGATGAACTCGATGATGTGGTCTGTAAGAATCGGTGATGGTGATGATGTTGGAATCTGTTGGTCGACGATGGTGGTTTTTAGTGGCCTGTGGTGCTTGTCCGTGGCGTGTAGTATTTGTGATGCAAGTAAGAGTATGAGTGGGTCCCACATGTCTATAAATCACTTAACTGTTTTTCTTTAATTAATAAATAATAAAAAAATGAAAAAAAAGTTACAAAGGGCAATATAGTATTTTCATCTCGAGAAGGGACGGTACACGCATCAAAATCATACTATAAGATGGTTGTTAAAAAAGTTAAAGATCGAACATGCAAATTTGACCGAGCCATAGAGACGATTTCAGTAATTTGTTCAAAAAGTTATTAACTTCGATAATGTTTGATTATGTTTTTGGATAATAAAAAATGCTAAAATTAAAAAAAGATATTTGGGTGACTATTTGACTCTTTCATAGGTAGTGTTCTACATATCCTATAATCTCTATCTTGTGAGTTGATTGTTCAATCAATGCAATCGCAAGGAATTTATATAAACTTTTCACCATGGTTCCTTTTATGGAGTCATGAGTAGGGGTGTGATAAAAATCCGAAACCAAATAACCAAACCGAACCAAATGATATTTGGTTTGTTTTGTTCGGGTTATTCGGTTATTTGTTAATTCGGTTTGGTTAACCGAATAACGATACCTTATTTGGTTTCGTTTTGGTTAAATTTTTATTATTTTGATTTAACCGAATAATTACATTGACACTTCAAGACAACATATCGTCAAAGACAAAATATAATATGTGATGTATTAATATATTATTTTATTTGGTAAAAGTTTAGTAAGTTTTTTTTTTCTTTTAGTTTAATATTTATTTTTACATGCGAAATTTTATTTGGTTTAACCGGTAAACTAAATTGAAATAAACCGTAACCGAATTAACCAAAATCAAGACAAAATTGCAATTTTAGTCCTTGTGGTTTGCAAAAAACTTTAGATAGGATCCAAAAAGTTTTCGACTTGCATGGAATGTCCAAAATCAAGGTTTTCTGAGTTTTTGGTCCAAAAAAAATTGAAACGACAGTTATACCCTTTTAATGTCTTTTTATATTTTTTTAAAATTGTCAAATATTATTTTAATTTACAAATAAAAAGAAAAGAAAAGAATTATCCCAAACTCTCTCTCTCTCTCTCTCTCTCTCTCTCCACCATGGTTTTGTCGTTCTTTGTTTCCCTTCTTCAACATCTTTTTCCCCTTCTGTATTTAACTTGACAATCAGGAAAAGAAAAAGGGAAAACATGAATGTGATTGTTTTTCAATCTCAGAATTGATATTGATTTGAAGTTTTTAAGAACCAAGATGTGCCCCCTTTCTTTCCCCTCCACGCAGATCCAATAACAATGTTTATTCTCCAAGAAAAGTGAAGAACCGATGAATTGGGTCTTCTCCACCTGCAATTTGTGTTCATGGTGAAGGTGGGTGAAGATCTGTTATGTTTGTTGGAAAAACCCTAGCATCCGACGCCACCAACCTTTGATCTGTAATGAATCGGGTCTTCTTTATCGTACTTCCTTTAGGGCTTTCTGGTTTAGATCTGTCCATCAAGCGATTTAAGGCACCTAGACACGTTGTCCTTACTAGTGAACATACACTATGGATCTCCAACCTCCAGAGAATCGACGAGCACCACTGACGACACATCAACAACTTCAGATCCAAGCTTCGGTGATCCCGGTGGTGGAGGAGCATCAACCGCCCATCAAACTATCCTCAAAGCATTCATCGGAGCAACCCATATATGTGTGAATTCGTTGAATGTGGATTGATGTCAATTCCTGGATTTAATGTATTTTTTTGTCTTCATTCTTGTTGTTGTTCATACATATTGATTATCCTTTTCTTTTTCCGGATCAAAAGAAATTCGATTTAAATACATCATCGCTATATCTATCTGTATAATTTTGGTTTGAGATGAAGATATGAAAAGGATTTCATCTAGTTAGTCGTATATATACATAGATCGATTTTAGGTTTAGGGTTCGCATCAGAAATCGATTCATATTAATCGATTCAAAAGATGTTTGTTAAGAAGGAAATATGAAGATACATGTGTGAATTCGTTAAAGAAGAAGATGAAGGATGAATGAAGAACTAAGAAGCATGTCCCCTTTCACTTTGCGTTTGAGAGAGAGAGAGAGAGAGAGAGAGAGAGAGAGAGAGAGAGAGAGAGAGAGAGAGAGAGAGTTATTTTCTTTTCTTTTTTTAAATTAAAATAGTATTTAAAAAATAAAAATAAATAAATAAAAAAGAAAGTAAAAGGGTATAACCGTCATTTAAAGTTTTTTTGGACTAAAAACACAGAAAAAACCTTGATTTTGGACCTTCCATGCAAGTCGAAAACTTTTTGGACCCTATTCAAAGTTTTTTGCAAACCACAAGGACTAAATTTGCAGTTTTGTCCAAAATCAATTAAACCCAACCTTATTTGGTTTGGTTATGGTTAGTTTTAATATGCTAAAAAACTGAAAAAACTAAACGGATTAAACTGAAAACCGAAAAAACCGACCCAATAACACCCCTAGTCGTGAGGACACATCTCCTTTAGGAGAAGGGTGATCTCTGTTGGAGTAATTCTGTATCTAGTATCTGGGACCGAAATAGTCCAGGGCCATTTTGGGAAGGTTTTTTATTTAATTGTTTTTCTTCTAGTTTTAGAGTTTGAGTCAAATACCTTGGATATAAATGGGACGTAGGTATCATTGTAATTTATCCCAAAACGAAGTTTTACCGGATAATAAAACTTAGGCAGTAAGTAAAACACTTAATCCCCTTGTTTTTACCTGAGTTAGTTTTTTCCTCTGTTTTTCGTCCCTCTCCTTCTTCCCTCCTGTTTCTCTTTTTTTTCCTTGGTGCAAAGGGTGAGGTGAGTAAATCAGCTCCTGTGTTATCTGGTATTGAAACAGCTCTTTTTTGTACACTCTCCTCCTTCCTCCTTTGCGTCCCCCACTCCCCACCACTCTCTTTTGATGCTTCTTTAACTAACATGTACAATAAACAATGGCTTCTATCATAATCAACATTAACAAATTTTGTACTTAACATTGACCAAACATTTCTCTCCAAGAGTTGACATTTTATATAGCAAGTTACATAGTATATACATATATGTTTTACATATATAAATGTTAACCTCTAGAATTTGGATAAGTGCAAGTGGGGTTTGCTCACGACCAAGCAAGGATTCCTTGACTCTATCAAAAGTTGGAAATATGACACAAGCCGGGACCCAGGAAAGTGATTGGTCGATGTTAATTATTGCACTCATTTTCAACTTAGTTGACGGGATCCCCGGGTATATACTTATTATGAGCAAGAAAGGGTACATTTAAAATATAGGCATCTTCATATCACCCAAAGTCAACCTATCTCTCATTGTTGAGATGAAAGTGTCTACAAGTTTTCTGTTCTTCATCGGTGCTTTCGTTCTTGAAATGAGCATTGTGCATGCAAATCATGAAAATTTTCAAAATTGCTGGAAGAGCCAACATGCAGGGATAGGTGTCATGGTTGAAAAAAGCTCTCGTATCGGGAGAGAGCAAACGATAGCCATGGAGATGGCTATCCATGATATGTGCAGAATTACGAAGAGTGCTTGTTCTTGTCCAATTTTGCATGTCAAGGATTCTCAAGGAAACCCGGCTCGATCAGTTTATGAAGGTAAGCTCTGATCATAATGGCATTTCCAATGCATTGAACTTTTAAGAGTTACATGAAGATTCCACTAACTATATCATTTTACTTATTAAATTCTACTTTTAGTTAAACTCTTAAGAATTCAATGAATTGCCACATCAATATTTTATTATATCTTTTTATAAATAATATTATCAAACTATAATATTACATTAATCAGAAACTAAAAGTAACAAATTACAAATTATTAATTAAAGATTGCTATATGTGTTATGTTTTAAAATATTTTTAAGATTTAAGTATTTTTTTGTTTAAAATATTATAATATAAATTAACTTGATGAGTTAAATTATTGAATATAAAATAAAATAAATTACAAATATATTATAAATAAAAAAATAACAACATATACCTTGTGCAAATATGTATGGTGTAATTATTTAAATAAAAAGTTTTATTGGTGAAATGGTTTAAAAAAAATTCCATACCACAGTTTAATAGGGATATTAAACTCCAATTCATTAAACTTCACCCACCATGATGGGTTTAATGTATTGAACTCCACCTTATCAACTTTTTGCCTATTAAACTCACCACCAAATCTACATCCCCTTTAACCTGAACTAGACCCAACATAAAATGTTCGTTTAATTTAAGTGTTGGAAACCAAGTTTTAATTCCTTATGATGAACTTTGTTTAAAAAACAGTTATGGATCTCATGGACCACAAACAAGTTCATGCAATTATAGGAACAATAAGCCCTGAAGAAGCCACTTTAGTTGCTGAGTTTGATAAGGCTACCAAGAACATCCCGATCATTTCTCTAACCCCGACAGCCACAACATCATTTCCACAATCAGCCGCACTAACTTCATTTGTTCAAATGAGTCACGATATCACTACCCATACACAATGCATTGCTGCCATAATTGGCCACTTTAATTGGCGAAAGGTGACATCAATTTATGAAGATCACGGTACATTTAGCTCCAGCCAAAGTCTTTTAACACATCTCTCTGATGCACTACAACTGGTGGGTTCAACCATCGAATGCCACTTCACATTCCCTCCCTTGCATTATCTATCAAACCCAAGCATCTTCATAGAAGAAAAGCTAAAAAAACTCAAGATGAAGGGGAATAAGGTGTTCATACTTTTAAAATCATCTCTAGCATCATGCATCCTACTATTTGAGAAAGCAAATCAGTTGGGAATGATGGAAAAGGGTTACGTATGGATCATTTCTGATGATATATCAAGTCTTCTTGATTCAGTCGACCAATCAGTTATATTGAGCATGCAAGGTGTTGTTGGATTCAAGACTAGCTTTAAAGACACAAGCGAGTCTTTTAGAGACTTCAAACTTCAGTTTCGCAGCAAATTTAGAACCAAATATCCAAATGAAGAATATTCGAACCCTAGTATATATGCAGCACGCACTTATGATGCAACATGGGCTGTTGTCAAATCTATTCAAGCGTCAAACGGGTTAAGCTCATCAAAGGACATTCTAGAAAGCATTTTACAAACTGAATTCAGTGGCGTAAGTGGGAACATAAGCTTTGAAGATGGAAAACTAGCACAACCTCCAACATTTACCATAATTAATGTGATTGGTAGAAGCTACAGGGAGATTGATTTTTGGTCACCAGATTTTGGTTTCTCAAAGCATAAACTTGGAAATAATGGAGAGGGAAGCCTTGATTTGATTTATTGGCCAGGTGGCACTCAAAAGATTCCAACTGGTCAGATATGGTCGGGAAATGAAGGGAAACCATTAAAGATTGGTGTGCCTGCAAAAGGTGCTTTTAATCAATTTGTTAAGGTTAGTTACGATCAAAACACGAATAAAACTTCTGTGACTGGTTTTTCTATAGAAGTGTTTGAAGCTGCAGTGAAGCAGTTGCCTTATTCATTGTCTTATATCTACATTCCATATAATGGCTCGTATGATGAAATGGTAGCTGAAGTATATAACAAGGTATATACATACAATTCTTTTGCCTAAGCTTCATACTAATTACATTACAAATTAATCTAGTTGATAATAAAGATCGATTTGTATCTTGAATGCTTGTGCACAAGTAATGCAGACCTTGGATGCAGCGGTTGGTGATACAGAAATAATGGCAGATCGATACGAGTATGCTGAGTTTTCTCAACCATACATAGACTCAGGATTAGTTAGGGTGGTACCCATAAAGTCAAATTCTATGAAGGAAGGATTTATCTTCCTTTATGCCTTTACAGCAAAAATGTGGATTATATTGTTGGCAATGACAATAGGCACTGTGTCGATTGTCTGGTTTAATGAACATGTACATGGAAATGAGGATTTTGAGGCTTCATCTTCCTTAGAATGTATTAGCAGGATGCTTTGGTTTGCAGTCGCGGTTTTATCATTGGCACATAGTAAGTCTCCGTTCTTATGTGATCAATATTGTCTTTACCTTTTTATCACAAACTTCTTTATATAATATTTTTTGGTTGAAATTATTTGACTCGAACAGAGCTATATAATATCTTTTTTGGTGCACTGATATAACCATTTTACGTTGAGCTGTTCTTAACTCGTTATGACATAGGCATTACTTAATCTTCCAGGAGAAGTTATCAAAAACAATTTGTCTCGGTTAGTGCTGTCTACATGGTTTTGTGTAAATGTGATTGTTGCTGCATGTTTCACCGCTACGCTCTCTTCAATTATGACAGTTTCAACGTTTCAACAATCACTAGATCATCTCGGAAATAATGATGTTGTTGGCTGCAATGGGAATTCTTTCATTGTTCGTTACCTAGTGAACGTCTTGCATTACAAGCCAGAGAATATCAGGAACATTAACTCCATTGAAGACTATCCTGAAGCATTCAAGAAGAGAGAGATAGCCATGGCTTTCTTTGTATCCCCACACGCGAGTGTCTTCCTTGGAAAGTATTGCCATGACTATGAAAAGATCGGACCTACCTACAAGCTTGGTGGTTTTGGTTTCGTAAGTTTCAGATTCATTTTTCAAAAAGATGAGTAGTATTTACCTAGGTGTTTACATTCTTTGCCTTTTCCCTTTTCCTAATGATGTATTAGGTGTTCCAAAAGGGTTCAACATTGGTGGAGGATATTTCGGAGGCAGTTCTCAAATTAACTCAAAACGGAGAGATAAATACTTTAAATGAAAATATGCTAAGATCCTCTTCCAATTGTTCTCTATTAGCTCAAGAATCCAATGGTCCTCGAGGTACTCTAGGCCCCAAGCCTTTCACCGGTTTGTTCATGATATCAGGCAGTATATCTGCACTTGTGTTCTTTACCACATTGGGTCGTCTAGTAGCAGATCACCAAGCTTCAATATGGAGTTTAACGCTATCAACCCTTATTATGAGAAGAATTGGGAAATGGTTGATGTTGTTACTCATCCAGATTAGAGTTATACAATGCGGCCCTAATGTAGAGATGACTCCTAATCAAGAAACCGCATAGTACATTCCAATGCGAGAAATCATGTTCTTGTGTATAGAGTTACAATGATGACTGAAAAACGATACAATATGCTTTATGATTTGGATATGTAATGTTGGTGATCTTAGGGTTACATGACAACCGGTGTAATTGAAATTATATAAGTGCCAAAGAAGACTTTGACTATGCAAACAAAGCGGTGTGCAATGTGTTAATACACTTAATCATGGTAGCGGAAACAAACAAAAATTACCTAAGTGTACATGCTCCTTAAGATCTAGGTTTTTACTAGTTATATCAACAAACTATAAAAATACAAAAATAAGAATGCTAACATCTTTGTTCTTCGATTGAGACCTTACGATTAGCAACTCTTGCAATGGATGAAAGACCCAACGTAGTATCTTTCTAATATACTTAGACCTAAGACTCAAGAAGCAAAACAAGATAAACCTAAGAAGGGATGAGTTGAAATTTCTATATCCCAAGAGAGGGGATATAAATTTTGACCTCATGGAGAGATAACATAGAAGGGGAACGAAAATTGAGTGAAAAACTGGTCTAAGGTTTGATCCCTAGCACCTTATTTTAAGGCAGAAGCCAGAATCCTTAAGCTGATCAGTTTTCTAAGAATAATTCTTATCCTTATCAAAACTGGTCACATACTAGGATAATTATCCTAATTTTCATCCCTACCTATCTTCCAACAGACTTCTACAATATTCCAATTAATCTCAAGAAATTAATTAATATTCAAGCCTTTTAATTAATTAAAACTATTTAATTAATTTCAAAATAATATCTAATTAATTTATCAATTCATAATAAATTTACTACTTATTTTTCTCCATTTCCTTATTGTTTTTGTGTCATGAGGCCAACTCAAAATGACCATGTTATTATTTAGAAATATTATGTAACGCCCGATTTTCAACCCAAAATTTTCATTTTTATTTATTATAGTATATCAGATTTATAATTACATTATGCGGAAACATGTTGTGAACGCATGTGTGTACAGTCGAGCCTTGCCCTTCTCATTAAGTACTTGAAAAATATTTATAACAATTGGATAAACTATAGGCTTAGTGAGTTCTCCAAAATATCATACCCCACAATACATAACAATGCATACACATAATGACTCACGACCTCTTTGTCGATTAACCAATAAAACATATAATGGTGTTCAACATAAAGTTGGTCCACCCTTTGCCTTCTGCATATAGCCGGTCCACCCTTTGTCCTTTAGCATAATGCTAGTCCGCCCGATTCTATTGGCCTTCAAAACAAAGTTGGGCTGTCTCTAACTCCCCACATAATATATCAACGCATATATATAATAGACAAACAGTTCAACATGACATGCAACTAACTAAACTAGTCTAGTGGCCCAACTGAATACTACAACAAGGTAACTATATCCTAACATACATAGGTTATATGCTAGAGCACATAATATAGTGAGAAAATACACCTTGACAAGGACTCGGAAGATTGACAGCTATCTGAGCGATCTTACTGACGATCCAACTGAAGGATAGCACGTCGAACGAGTATTAACCTACAATACTTTAACCTATTAAACTATATGACAATCTGATAATGAAAACCAGATCTTTCACTAATCGCAATGAATACTGAGAGTTCTATCAAATAAGGATCAGTTAAGATGGACAGTTGGGAGGCATGGTCATTTTGGCGTATAGCCTATCTAAAATCCAACAACCAAGCCAACATGACTATTCTAGACACCTCTCCCATAAGTAGATCAATCAACATTATAACTATAATTATTGATAAATCTTATTTATAGGTTCATAATAACGATTATGACTATAAATATAAATTACACTAAGAGTGATATAAGTGTAGCTTACTTACCTAGATTTTCCTGAAAAAAAGTTTACAAAATAGCACCGACAAAACTTCGGCATGCTAGCTACTAGATGACAGGCTCTCAGGGGCCTCAGGGCTTCTCTATGAACTCAAAACTAAGGGAAAATAGGGCTAAGGTTGAGAGAAACTTGAGAGAGAAGTTTGGTAGGGTGTGGAGATCGAATGGAGGGTGAAGCTCTATTTATCCCAAAAATATTTGAAAGTGCGCCACACACCCTGTTTGTGCACACCGTGCACTTTGTAGGGTGGGTGACGTGGCTCCATGCAGATTGTGACACATGGTAGAAATCTAGTGGAATGTAAGTGCACGTCGTGCCTCCTATCGGTGCACGACGCACACACGTGTATTTTTAGTTATTATTATTATTATTATTTAAATCATATCTTCTTTATACGAGCTTTGTTTTCGACGTTCTTTATATCCACGTGTAGCTATCAGCGAGATATACAACTTTCATTTAGACTTGGTTGGCTAATTCTCATTTTATTTTTAAAACTATATTTTTTTAAAAGGATTAGACTGTTAAAGTCCATACAAAAATCATAACTTATTAATATGGATTCTGTTCTCGACTATCTTTATATCGATGAAATTATATCGACGAGATCTTCAACTCTTGACTAAATTGTTTCTACTAACAATCGAATAATTTAAATTTTGGTTTTTGTGTCGCATACTACTACACTGAAACTTCTAAAAATCATAACTTCTTCATGTGAAGTCAAATTTAGACGTTCTCTATATGCCCACTGTCGGTTTTATGACTATTATGGCTTTATGACTATTATGGTAATATATCTATAATTTGTATTTTACGACGTAAAAAGCCATGCTGGTTAATCGTGAAACTTCGAAGAAGTATAACTTTTTTAATACGAAGTTGGATTCGGGCATTCTATATATCTACGAAAAACGTATTGACATTTCCTATATGTTTATAACGATTACTTTAGCTCAAAAGTAATACATATCTACTTCTAATTTTATAAACGATGGTTTATATTGAATTCTACTGGAATGGGAAAATGGGGTGTTAATGTGACATCCTAGAATTTAGGTCAAAGACTGTAGACGGTCAATTCACAGTAAATATCTTTGTAATTTGACTCATTGAGTTTTAGTGCATCTAATGTATAAATGAGTTCATTTTAATTATTATAAAATATCAGATGGTATCTTACTTTTAAATGTGTAAACTGACAATTGAATCATACAACTCAAACTACAACCCTAGTTAATGAGTTTGGAAAACACAGATTTCGTAGTAAGCAGTTGTGAGCAAAAAAACACTCTAGTCTTGTATTGCATGTTCCCCGGTTTACGAAAATATAAAGAACGTCCAAAACGGAGTTTGTATGCAAAATATACGACCATTTTAGGAAACCAAACCAGTATAATACTGATTTTCTTAAAACCAAAAAACTGTTTCTATCCGTTGAGGGACTTACACACCTCATATGCTAATTTCGAAAGCATTTTTGGACTCAAGTCATAGTATAATATTTAATTTCATACTTGAAATATTTTTAGTAAAATATTTATAAAAAAAAGAAGAAAATAAGACGTTTTTTATTCAATTAATCGTGAAATCTTAAATTATTTATTTCGACATGATTTTTATTATTTGTAATGTATTCCAAGAAAAATATAAAAATCCAAACCGGTTGATATGAATTTTAACGATGGAAATAGCCCAACACTCCTAAATTCGTGAGCAACTATATATATATATATATATATATATATATATATATATATATATATATATATATATATATATATATATATATATATATATATATATATATATATTAGGGATGTCAAAAAGTCCCGTGGGACCCCGATCCCGTGGCGGCCCCGTCCCGTGTGGAGGCATTTGTTTAAAAAAACCGGGGCCGGGGGTTGGTAGTCCCGTCCCGAAACCCCCGTGGGGGCCTCGTTAATAAATTATATAAGTTGACATATATCAATTATATAAATATAATAAACAATAAAATGATTTTTACGTACAAAAATTAAAAAAAAAAAAAAAAAAACATGTTTTTAAGTTGTTTGTAACATGTAAAATTATGTTATAAATATCTATTTGTTATTCAAAAAATAGTTTTTTTAGCCCAAATAATAACTTCTTTTAGCCCAAATAAGGTAGCCCAAAATCAATCGGAGACAGGGGAACGGGGGCGGGGGCGGGGGCGGGGGTCAGAAGGGGAATTCGGGGGTGGAAAGGATGGAGATTTCGGGAGCGGGAGCGGGGGCAGGGGCGGGGGAAAGGGAAAACTTTGGGGGCGGGGGCGGCGTCCCATTTGCCCCCGTTGACATCCCTAATATATATATATATATATATATATATATATATATATATATATATATATATATATATATATATATATATAGACAGATATGGGACATGTGTCATGATCAATTACATGTGGCTGGTTAACTTTTCATAAATAAACGTTATATATTTGTCAATTTTAAATTTAAGAGACCAAGGTTTAACAAATTAACAAGTTTACTAACAAATGAGTTTAAATTTATATATATGTATTACACAAATTTATGTAACAAACTCATGACAAATAAAAATAGATTATATTTATCAAGAAATGGCTTGTAAAAGTCTTAAGTATACGTACATGTGTATACAAGAGGAAAACATCCAACAATACAAATAATCTCAAAGTACCTAGTATAGAAAATTAAACGCCAATACATACACAAATACATACCCAATGAAATCAATACATCAATACACCCAAATTACATACTTATTGATTAACAAATTGATCGCAAGTTAAAACCAAAATACATCACTTAAATTGACAACCAAATTTAAAGTATTACTTACCCAATCCAACTTAACCAAGCTAACACAGAAACAAGTTGAAATGATTTTTTCTACAATTCAATCAAAGTACACAATACTAAAGACTAAAGTCATCAAGTTTCTTCCATTCTTCAACTTGCACTTAACCACACGTAAAGGAAAAAACCACATATGCCTTCTTCTTTTCTTATTCTCCTGCTGATAAAGACTGAGTAAAACGCCAACCATATACTCAACACATCCATCAAAACTACATGCACAATAAAAGTATTGTTTTATACTCTTATAATCTTCCATTCAATCTCTTTGTACAAAGAAATCACAGAAAAATTACCTTAGGTTGAAGCCAATGAGTTCAATCACAACAGTCAATTTTCTTGTTTCCATTCCCGTCAAGCAAAGCTAGCAAACAAAAAACCTCTTTGATCGATCTTTTTCTGCCTGTTTCAACATCCTTCGTGTTAGCTGCCAAATCAGAAAGAAGAGGGTGCAAGGAGATTACCGGAGACCATTTCCCTTCCTTCACGACGTGCTTCACTGCCAAACCCTACCATCCGCGGTGCTGTGGCTGTTCGTTTTCCTCATCGCACCCCACGCCTTCTCCGGTCGAAAAAAACTACCGAAGCCCCCATCTGCGACGTGTTGCTGCCGACCGGACTCCCTTCGGCCCTCCTCTTTCCTTCGCACCTCGCATCCGGACGAGAACGAAAACAAGCTCGCTGCTTCGTCCCCTACGTTGCTTCGGTCTCCTGGACCCCGGAGACGCCTCCCTCTTCGCAATCGATCGAACAAAACGTCCGGAGTAGCAGCCTGCGCGCCTTTATGATTTCTCGCCATCACCGATCGTCTGTATCAGTCTCGTTCCTTCGTGTTCGTCGTATTTTCCCTCATCGCTTCGTTCGTTCTTTTCCTTTACCTGATCAACGAATGAAAACGGGCAAAAAAAAGCCCTAAATCATCTTGATTTTATAAAATGAATACATTAACCCCCAAAACTGAACCCTTTATTCAAAATGAGTCCTTTCCCTAAAACTTTGGTGTATTTTAAACAAAACAGTCCCTCCTATGGAGATTTCTGAACAATATCAGTCCAATACTCAATCATTAATTCATATTAAACCATTTCAGTCCCTCCCTTTATTTATTTTAACCAAATCAGTCCTATTTTGGTTAATTAAATTACCAAACAGCCCCCAATAGTTTAAATTCGTTACGAAACGGTCCCGAAAGTATTTTGAAGTTCAAGAATCGTGGCTTTGTGGTTTCTCACGTCAAACTTGGAGCAGGAACTGCCATTTTAACCCTTCTCGGGGGATTCCATCCACAAACCCAAAGTTTATGGCTGACTGATATGGCTCATCATCATTTAGCTATTGCATTTCTTTTTCTTATTACTGGGCATATGTATAGAACTAATTTTGGGATTGGGCACAGTATGAAAGATCTTTTAGATGCACATATCCCTCCGGGAGGGCGATTGGGACGTGGGCATAAGGGCCTTTATGACACAATTAATAATTCGCTTCATTTTCAATTAGGCCTTGCTCTAGCTTCTTTAGGGGTTATTACTTCTTTGGTAGCTCAACACATGTACTCTTTACCCGCTTATGCATTTATAGCACAAGACTTTACTACTCAAGCTGCATTATATACTCATCACCAATACATTGCAGGATTCATCATGACAGGAGCTTTTGCTCATGGAGCTATATTTTTTATTAGGGATTACAATCCGGAACTTCTTAAATAAACCGATTCCGTACAAATCGAACTCACGCTTCAAGGGTGTCTACCTACGAACCCTTTTTAATATTTCCAATTATTTCCCCGGGGGGGGGGGGGGGGGGGTGTTCATGGTTTCCCAAACTCGCTCCGATATCTTTTGGGTATCTTAATTGGGCGCCCCATTGGGTTCGGGTTTTCCCGTCGGGGTTCATGTATCTTATCGAGTTTACAACAATTCATAAGAAATCTTTATTTTCTTTATGGGTACCCCGATGTCTTATAAAAAATACGTGTTCTAGCCTCCCTTTTAAATTAAAAATATGACATATCACTTTAATAAAATTAACTCAACGTTATAAAAAAAATTATTTGATTTAAGTTTAGTGTAATACATCAAAACATAAAAAATTATCATTTACACCGAATTCTTAATAACTAAAAAGATTGTCCACAGTAACTATTTTATCTTTGAATGCGTGTAATTAACACACACACACATACACACACACACATATATATATATATATATATATATATATATATATATATATATATATATATATATATATATATATATATATATATATATATATATATATATATATATATATATATATATATAATCGGGGCTGGTCGGGTCGGGGCAAGGATAACCCACTCCTTGCCCCAAACCCGATAAAAAACCCGATAACAACCCGAAATAATCGGGTTTCAGGTTTTCCCATCAGGTTCGGGTTTTTTTGCCATCCCTAGGGGGGATACATGTGCCTATATACTTCGTTTTACAAATAAAATTTCTTTTTATGCGAAAATACAATAATCCTAGTTTATAAAAATGTTATTTAATAATGTAACATATCGTTACAAATAAACTAGTATAAACTTTCCGTATACATATTATGGTTATTTTATCATGAAATAACTAGTCCATACAACAAATGCTACATGATACAAAAATATATGATTTTTATGTGACATCGTATATCATAACAAGCACGTCATAAAACTTTGTAGTATTCCAAGGATTCAAGCTATTACTATGCACGTATATTTATATGTTTAAATACTTAAAGTTTATACATGTACATATGTTCATTACTTTAGAACATACTTCTTTATAAAAGCCAGTACATTACACCTTTACATACTTACCAAGCATACTCGACTTTTATAAACTTTATACAACGAAATTCATTATGCTTAGTGACTTAAACACAATTAAGTTAGGGCTAAGAGTTATTCACATACTTTAGTTAAGGGCTTTTTAGTGAAACTATATTCATTAGCTGACTCTAAACACTTAGCATACCCACACTACTATAGTCGTTGATCTTTGGAGCGAGATACATATGTATAGATATATACGGGGTTGACATTCTCACCTGCGATTGCTAGCTACAACCTCGACCGATCAATCGAAGCGTGTGACAAGCGTGTACAATTGTTACTACAACGTCCAGTAACGCATTGTATAGGGGTACACTCAGTCACATAGCTCGGTTATAGGACACACTATAAACATTAACTAGGATCTCTCTCTCTCTCTCACTACAAACCATGGACTTGGTTGCTTTCAAGACTATTTTAAGTATGAAGTTACTTATGTAACAATATAGTTTGGTTTTCAAGTATATTCAAGGATTCTTACAAACATAATTTTAAATATGGATTTACTTATACAAATATACCTTTTGGCTTTCAAAGATTCTTTCCAAACACAATTTTAAGTATGGATTTACTTATACAAAGATACATTTTGGCTTTCAAAAACTCTTTGCAAACACAGTTTTAACTATTGTTATACATACAAAGAAAATACTTTCTAGACTTTTTAAAGGTATTGTTGTTGTTAGAACAAAACCTATAACTCTCACCAACCTTGTGTTGACCCTCAAAAATACATGTATTCCCAGGAAATCGCTAAACAGACATTCAAGACGGATTGGATTTCAGGTGACAAAGTTACTAGCTATTGTATTATTTGCCTATCTTTTAAGGCAATTCATGTACTATTATTATCTGTAAGAACCTTTTATTCAAATATCAAGATGGAATACAAATGCTATTTTGTTTATTATTGTACTTGTGTTATATATTCAGTTTACCTGTGATCCATGAATTTAGTCGCACAACCTGACGTGTTCTGCCGCCTCGGCCAGGGGTGTGACATTGGAAAACAATGGTTGTTTATCTATGGTTTTTATGGAAATGTTTTTCAAAAATGGAAAAAATATTAGCATTATTTTTCGCGTGTTACATATATTTTATATTATATTTAGTTATAAACATCATAAATTTGTTTGATAAAAAAATATAATGTAAATGTTTTATAAGAAGTAATATTCTGGTTTTTTTAGTTTTGTAATAAAAAAAGATTTGAATTGTATAATTATTAATATTCTAGGATTACATGAAGAACAAAGAGGGGTATGATTATTTTTTGAATTCATTTCATAAGAATCATACTCCTAAATAATACATTTTTCACATCTCTTTCTTTCACTTCATTCCTCTTCCCCAAAGATCTTGTAACCCTAGTCATGATTCAAAGAGTTATCGATCAACTGTCATTCCCAAATCAAATCAAGATATCGATTATCTATAATTCTAAATCAAATATGTCCAACAGATATCAAGCTTTATTTCACCTCTTAATAATATCTAGTTTGAAAGAAGTTATTTCAAATTCTAGATCTCGTAAAAAAGGTAAATCACCATTATAGTAGGTTTTTAGAATTTTTTATTTTGTTTTGATATAATCAAATCATCTATCTATATTTCTAGTTCGATAATATCATATTCAAAATTAATTTTCAAATTATAAATAATATAGATTATAAATCATCCCCTATAATAGGATTTGTAAAGTTTTTATTCTATTTATTCTAAGTTATGAGGTAATTTTATGAAAATGCTTATTGTATGGTTAGTGATTTGCACCATTTGTTTACTCTATTTGAATTTCAAATATATCAGATAATTATGTCCTCATATATCGTCATAGCTCCAATATACCCTACATTCCTTTGTATATCGATGTATTTTCCTATTGTATTATGCAAGTGTATCATGTCCTTTCTCGAATTCGAATTACTTATGAAAGACTTGGGACCATTGTGTTACTTTGTGGGTATTATTGTAACTAATCAAATAAGTGGATTATTCTTATATGAGAAAGATTATGTTGAATAGATCTCATAAATCAAGTTAGAATATTTCATTATAAACCATCTTCCCCAATCAATTGATAGTTAATACCATATTGAATCCGTGCTAATTAACTTGAGCACATATTATGCTGACACCTCTTACTAAATTTGCATGACTTGAATACTACAATAACTTATATTTATAAGGGCCAATATCTATTATGTATTGTAGCACATATATCCCGATTTATGCATGGACAAAGGGAACAACCTATACTCGAGTTCAAGCATACTATACACTATATTAATGGAACTCTTGACCATGATGCACACCTCTAACGTCTCGCATGACCTCACCAATTAGTTATAAAATTCTTATTAGGGCGGGTGCATTGGTACCCGAGTTCAATTGGCTCCTATCTTTTTGTGTAAGGAAAACTTGATCTCTTGGTCCTACAAACTTAAAGCCACCTTGTCTTGCTATAAACGAGGTTGAGTACCAAGAGGTTGTCAACGTGATCTCTTAGTCGTGTTGACCACGAAAGCAACTTTTAGAGATCTCACGCATATTAAAAAAAAAGTCACATCTTCACATTATCATATCATGTATATCTTCACGAGCGCCTATGTTTAACCCTTTTTGACGAATCCAACGATATTCTCTAACCACCTCTTATTTTGACTTGGAGGATGTTGTAGAATATATGTAAATATTTTTTAAAACATTTTGTATTTTGTGTACCCTGGTGAGGGAAAAGTTTAAATATGAACTACAAAAAAGAGATGAACCATAAGAATGATCATTCATAATGTTTTTTCTTATTTTTTTTATTTTTTATTTATGACAATTGTTTATAGTTTAAAAACATATAAACATCATAGAGTTTTTATTTTTTTACAATTAGAAATGAATATTGATATAAGTTTTTATACAAAAGTGCATGTAACAATATTCACAATTTGAAATTTACCAACATTGATATATAATTATTAGAAATAAAAAATTACAACAAATTACTAAAAGCGTCCATGTGGTTTGGTCAAACTTGCGTGTTTGGTCTCTAACTGTTTTTTTTTTTTTTTTTTTTTTTGCATTCGGACTGTCCTTGCTGTTTCATTTGGTTGCGTTTTTAGTCACTTGCATACATGAAAACGCTATATTTCCCTTGACCATTTTTTTTTTTTTTTAATATTAACCTATTAAAAAAATATTATTAAAAATAAAAAATGTGGGTCCCTCACCCATTATCTCTTCCCTCGTCATCACTTACCACCCTCATTTGCCTTACAATACTTTCTCAATCTCGTCCTCTCCTTTTCTCACTGATGAAGCCCATAATCACCGATGCTGGAAACGTCCCCGGAAAACACCACTTATGAACCCATAATTACTGATGAAGCCTATTATCTTGTCCTCTTCCCCAGAAGCCATAATCACTGATGAAGCCCATAATCACCGATGCTGGAAATGTCCTCAGTAAACACCACACTCCGCCAAAAAACACAAGTCGCCACCAGAAACCACCAAGAAACGTCACCAGAAGACACGAGGAAACCACCATACACCATTAATTTGCATCATCAGTAGCTTATCTTCTTCTTGCTACGCCATCTGCTCCATCCTCGCTCTTTCCTCTTCGCTATCTACCTTAATAGATTTGTAAAATCATCCCTGGTGGTGTAGTGTAGATGGTTTCTCTACCATCGATTTGTAAAGGGCTTAAGAGCGGTCGTGGTGGTTCTCTCTACTTCGTCGCAGGTGGAGCACTGTGTCCTCCAGAATCCTCCGACCACCACTATCTCCTTAAACGAGTGTTGTTCCCCTTTAACCCCATTTCTTCTTGAAAATCGTCTTTGGTTTCTGGGATTTCATGACCTTTTTCTTTCATCATCGATTTCATGTTAGATTTTGTGGTTTGGGTTTTGATTGCCATATTTGGTTTTGATTTCAGCTTAGGTTCTGATTTCGCGATAATCGGATTTGCATTGGTTAGGTATTTGATTTCAGAATTTATCTTGTTATTGTTTATATTTTTGTGTTCAAGTTTGATTTTGGGGATTTGATCTTGGATGTGACCTGATGAAATCGATGATGTGGTCTGTAGTGGACCTAGAATCAATAGATGGTGGTGATGTTGGAATCTGTTGGTGGTGGTTGTTGGTCGACGGTGGTGGTTTTTAGTGGCATGTGGTGGTTGTTGGTGATGTGTGGTGTTTGTGAATTTGGGGTGCAAGTGAGAGTATGAGTGGGTCCCACATGTCTATAAATCACTTATCTATTTTTCTTTAATTAATAAATAATAAAGAAAATAATAAAAAAATGAAAAAAAAAAAGTTACAAAGGGCAATATTGTATTTTAATCTTGGGATGGGGCGAAACACACAACAAAATCATACTATGGGGACGGTTGTAAAAAAAAGTTAAGAACCAAACACACGAAAGACGATTTCAGTAATTTGTTCAAAAAATTATTAACTTTAATAATGTTTTATTGTTATTTTGGATAATAAAAAATGGTAAAGTAAAAAATATATTTGAGTTACTATTTGATCCTTTCATAAACTTTCTACTTATCCTATAATCTCTATCCTGTTATTTGATTGTTCAATCAATGCAATCACATGGAATTTATATAAACTTTCACCATGGTTCCTTTTATGGAGTCATGAGGACACATCTCCTTTAGGAGAAGGGTGATCTCTATTGGAGTAATTCAGAATGTGGGACCAAAATAGTCCAGGGCATTTTGGGAATGTCTTTTTTTTTGTTCTAGTTTTAGAGTTTGAGTCAAATACCTTTTGTTTGGTATAAAATATGGGATGTAGGTATCATTGTAATTTATCCCAAAACCATGTTTAACCAGATAATAAAACATAGGCAGTAAGTAAAACACTTAATCCCCTGTTTTTACCCAAGTTAGTTTTTTTCCTCTGTTTTTTGTCCCTCTCCTTCTTCCCTCCTGTTTCTTTTTTATTCCTTGCTGCAAAAGGTGCAGGTGAGTAAATCAGCACCTGTGTTATCTATTTTTGAAGCAACCCCTTTGTTCTAAACTCTCCTCTTTCCTCCTTTGCGTCCCCACTCAGATAAACAGAGAGTTTTGGCGTAATAGTCACCCAATACGGATTCAACTGATATATATATATATATATATATATATATATATATATATATATATACACACACACACACACACACACACACACATAGATAACAAATTAAGTTAACAATAGATCCTAAACACTAGGATCTTATCTATACAATAAGACTTATCTATGAGATAAAATCTATCTTATCATTTATGTTTATATTCCCCCTCAACTATTAACCGAGACAAGGTTTAGATTGTATCTCAAATGATCCAACATATTACAAGTAGCTGGCTTTGTGAAGCCATCTGCAACTTGATCATTAGAAGAAATGAACCAAACATCAAGAGCACCCATTGCCACCTTCTCTCTAACAAAATGAAAGTCAACTTCTTTATGCTTTGTGTGCGCATGAGACACCAGATTAGCTGTTAAAAATGTAGCTCCCAAATTATCACACCACAAAACAAGAGGAGGTGGTTGATGAACTTCTAATTCCTTGAGCAGGGATTGTATCCATATTGCTTCTGATGTACCATTTGCTAATGCGTTGTATTCAGCCTTTGTATTGGACCTAGAAACAGTCGATTGCTTTTGTGAACACCATGAAATCAGATTGGGACCTAAAAATACTGCAAAACCTCCGGTTGATCGATGATAGTCAAAGCAACCTGCCCAGTCAGCATCTGTGAACACACTCAATAGTGTAGAATTGGATCTCTGTATATGAATTCTTGTAGTGGTTGTGCCTTTAATGTATCTCAAAATTCGTTTCACAACCTCCATGTGAACATTTGTGGGTTTAGAAAGATATTGGCAAACTTTGTTAACTTCAAAAGAGATATATGGCCTTAGTAAAGTAAGATATTGCAGACCGCCCACCATACTTCTATATTTGAAAGTATCATCATCACTAAGTGTTGTGCAATAGCCAAGAGCAAGCTTGTCACTAACAGACATGGGGGTTGAAATACTTTTACAATTCTCCATATTGAACCGACTAAGTAAATCAGATGCATACTTGCATTGCATTAAGCGAATTCACCCTTAATTGTGAAGTACTTCAATCCACAAAAAGTAGTTCAACCGACCAAGATCTTTGATCAGAAAAGAGGCAAATACGGTACCAATTAATTTATCAATAGCATGTTGTGAGGAGCCAACAATCACAATATCATCAACATAAGCAAGCATGTAAATGGTAGTGACAGCCTGATGAAACAAGAAAAGGGAGGTATCAGCTTTAGATGAGTAAAAACCAAGGTGATGAAACTTATCAGATTAACGCAAGAACCAAGCACGAGGTTCCTGCTTCAGACCATAGAGAGCCTTTTGTATCTTACACACATAATGTGGTCAATGTGGGTCCTCAAAACCAGGTGATTGCTGCATATATACATCTTCATTCAATGTACCATGAAGAAAAGCATTACTAACATCTACCTGACGAAGATGCCATCCACGCTAAACAGGCAGGGATAGAACTAATCGAACAGTTGCACGTTCAATGTAACGCCTGTGTTTCCAGGATTGGCATTTTTAGCAATGTAATAGTCTAGGTTAACCTCTGTAACCCGTTTTGAAATAATAAGATTGTATTATTTGAGTATTGTGTGTTTTGTGCTTAATTGCTTAATTATGTGGTCTCATTAATTAAGAATAAAAATAAGCGTCAAAATTTAAGTGTAAAATAAACTTAATATCTTTGAATAATGTTGTAGTAGTTGAAACGAGGTTTCCGAATATATATAGAACGCCCAAATCTGACTTCGTATGAGGAAGTTATGATTTATCGAAGTTTCGGCTTAGCGGTGTGCAGCCTGTTATACTCGATTTGAGATCGAGCGGTTTTTAGCTGAAGCAATCTAAACGAGGATCGAAGGTCTCGTTGTTGGTATCAAAGCGATAAAAATTTAGGCGAGAACGGACGTCAAATGAAGAAGTTATGAATTCATAACGAAGTTTTTCTGTCGTGGCCTATTAAAAATAAATAATAAAAATAAAGTCAAAATTAGTCGACGGAGTCTAAACGAAAGTTGTAGAGCGTAGTCTCACCTTCGCGTGGATATAAAGAACATCGAAAACAGAGTTCGTATGAAGAAGATATGAATTTCCGAATTTTATTTAATATTTTGTATTTAAATTTAATTGGAAATTCGGAAGCATTATCCGAGGACGAGTCACCGGTCTGATCCGAGGTACGCCCCGCGTACTCCGAAGGTGTCGACACTCGCAGCAAGTGGCTCGGATGACGCATGCAGTGACGATTTCGGAAGCAGTATGCCCCGCATACTCCGAGGCTCCAGCCTCCTATAAATAGGATCCGAAGGCAGCCGAGTCTTTTGTTCATTTTCTCTCTTCTCTCTCCCATTTTGCATCGTTTTGCATGCCAGAAATATCCCGAAGCCCCGGTATCATTCTCGAGCCCCGAGGCAAGTCCCGAGATCCCGAAGATCCCGAGAAGTGCGGTTCCCGAGCCGAAGCTCTGCCTGCGAGAAGTTCGATTTTTGTGAAGATCTTTCAGATCTGCTGAGGATTACTACTTCTGCAAGTCGTAGTGCTGTCCAATCATCTTCTGATCAAGTGAGTGTATACTACCTTTCATAAACACGATAATAATACAAGTTTGGTTCGAGTGTATTAAGTATATTGTTGTTTATAAGTGTGAATGTGTAGTTACCTTCTTCTAACACATAAATATTAAGTATTTTCTATAAAATACGTGCTATGTGTTTGGTATATTGTTGTTTATATGTGTGAATGTGTATTCACTTTCTTCTATCTCACAGATATGATTTATTCTCTATGAGATATGTGTTATGTGTGTGTGCCTCATCTGTTATGTGGATTATGCATTGATTATAGCATGCTATACAGGTTTTCGAAACTATGTATAAAAATGTATATTTTATCTACTAATATGTTGGGTAGAACATGGGTAGATAGTTGGTGTGTAATAAACAGATGAGAGACCTCGTTGTTGTTTGATTTAGTCATCTAGCGGAGTTTAGATGACGACTACTGGCTATTCTAGACAGTCTTGTGGAAATATTAGCAGTTTCGCCACCTGTAGGTGTTAATGAACTTGGGTGTTCATTCGCTGTACTCCATCCCCCTCATGGTTGCCTTATTTGACTTATATTGCTGAGGTACCCCCGAAGCATGTGTTGTCGCCCTGATGAAATATTCTTAGACTAGGTCCCTTGTGTTAGTTGTTTTAGGGACATAAAGTGAGAATAACGGGAATGGGTAATTGGGTTATTGTTGGTTGGTGAAAATTAAATATGATTATTTATTGTGGGTTGAAAACCCTATATGCTCACCAGGCTCCCAAGCCTGACCCACTCAGTTTTATTTGTATTACAGGAAGTGGCGCGAGGGCATAAGATGGATGAACCATCAGTTGTTTTGTTTACAAGTCTGTATATGTATATATTTGTTGAATGACTTGTAATGTTATCGTTTATGCTTATTGGTCTGTATCGGAACATGACACCCCGAGTTTTGATTATATAATGAAAAATACATTTCTTTTATGAAATTCTTTGGTAAACATTGTTTTATCATGTTTTGTTTTTAGGAACAAATTCCGCAACTCTTTCAAATCAAAAGGATTTACTCTGAAAATATTTTAAAAGCATAAATGAAAATCGGTCTTTTCTGGCCGAGATTTTGGGGATGTCACATTCAACCACAAGGCTAAATGTATCATGATAATATATACCATATTGTTGAGCAAAACCTCGTTTAACCAAGCATACCTTGTGTTTATCAATAGAACCATCTGAGTTTTGTTTAAGTTTAAAAACCCATTTGCAGCTAACCACATTAATACTCGATGGTATGGGAACAAGAGACGAGGTGTTGTTCTTCTTTAGTGCCAGAAATTCATCTTCCATGGCTGCACGTCAAGCAGGCTCAGTTAAAGCCAACTTATATGATTTTGGTTCAACCAAGAAGGCACACTTCTTTGGGTCATACAACACTGTCCCATCACTAAATTTTCGTGGAAATGATTTTCCTGCATGTCCTCGAGTAAGCATCCCTAGATCTGTTGAGGAGGGATCAGAAAAAAGCATCGCTAACAGGTAACAATGTGGGTGATGCCATAGATGTAGTCGGAGCTGGATGGACATGTTAACAGGAGCTGGTGTGGATACGTTAATAGGAAATGATGGCGACTCAAGATCCACACTTGATGGCGATAGCGATGGTGCTTCATTAACACAAGCACTGGTTGAATCAGTTGAACTAATATTTGGCTGTGGTTGGTGATTCACGGAAGCAATGGGTGGCATCATTTCAGATGACACCACGTTTGGCATTGACTGTTGTGGAGCTGCAGCTACAGGAACATCATTAGATAAAAGAGAGAGGTCATAATATCCTATATGGTCGTTAGTAATTCCCAACTCATTGGAAAGAAATGAAACAAGTTTAGACATGGTAGATGGGACAATTTGAGTTGTGGAGAGAGCAAATGGAAACTTTGTTTCATCAAAAATGACATCAAGAGATATATAGATACGACATGTGCTCCGATCACGACACTTGTACCCCTTATGCAACGAGCTATATCCAACAAAAACACATAGTTTAGACCGAAACTCAAGTTTATGACTATTATATTTTCGAAGACTAGGACAACATGCACATCCAAAGGTACGTAAAAATGAATAATCTGTATTTTTATTTAGAGGTCGTGTGATAGGCGAGATATTGTTTGTAATTCGGCTGGGCATTCGATTAATAAGTTAGCATACTGTTAAGAATGCCTCATCCCCAAAAACGAAATGGAAGAGATGAATGTGCCAAAAGGGCTAGAACAGTCTCAACAATGTGACAATGTTTTCGTTCGACTATGCCATTTTGTTGCGATGCATGAGGATATGACACACGATGAGTGATACCGGTTTTTCGAAAATGTTTATGTAACCTGTGATACTCACCGCCCCAATCAGATTGAATACTACGTATTTCAGCATTCAACATATGTTCAACATGGTTTTGAAAAACATAAAAGATTTGTTCAACATCTGATTTCTATTTAATGAGATAAATCCATGTATAATGATTAAAATCATCCACAAAACTGACATAATACATAAAACCTCCACTAGACACTTGAGCATGTCACCAAACACTAGTGTGAACAAGCTTAAGCGGGAATGAAGTGACTCGAACGAAACTACTATAGGGAAGTTGATGACTTTTAGCACGTTGACATGCATCACAAATAAATGACTCATGACTAGAAGAACACTCTAATTTATTTGACTTCAAAATGGACTTGACAATTGTTGGAGCTGGATGACCGAGACGCCGATGCCATTGTGATGGAAAGACCTTGAAACTAGACGATGCATGATGAGGAGAGGATGAACGACTGAATGGCACCGGATAAAGACCTCCTTTGCTTTTACCGATTAGAAGTGGTTTCTTCAATGAGCACATTGTTGTTAGAGACAAGTTTATCGGCTGATAAAAGATGTTATCTAACACTTGGAACATGTAAAACGTTTTTAAGAAAAAGAGGATGACCTAAACTAGGAATTTTGGACTGACCAACATGAGAAATTGGCAAACTTGTTTCGTTTGCAACTTGAACATTATCCTTGCCATGATAATGCTCTTGTAAAGTCAATCTATCAAGATCACTTGTAAGATGATCTGTCGCTCCTGTGTCAAGATACCAGCTATTTTTAGGGTTATATACCCTGCTGGTTGCACTATTTCCACTCTGATACTCTTCCGATTGGTAGGAGTGTTTAAACCTGTTACAGCAGTTAAGTGATGTATGTCCTGGAATGTTGCACACCTAGCGTTGTGGTCCATTGTTTCTTCCGTGCCCACTACCACGGCCTCTGCCATAGCCTCCTCGGTGATTATTTTGCTGAGTGTTGGTGTTTTTGTATCCATTTCTGTTGTTGCGACGAGGAGGATTTGTGTCTTGGTGGGTAGCATTGCTTGCAGATGTGGTAAATTCCACTGTTGTGTTTATGGCAGTGGATTGGGCTTCATGTGAAATTAGATACGAATAAAATTCTGGAAGCGTTACCTTACGTTCGTTGCTCAGTACGATAATGGAGGTGAGGAGATCATCATGTTCGGGTCCTAAAACAGCCAGTATATAGCCAATTATTTCTTCATCATTCAGTGGTTGTCCACTATTTGCCATAGTATTAGCAAATCCTGTCATCCTTTGATAGTATTCAGCTACACTCATGTCTCTTTTCTTTGTAGTAGATAGTTGAGTACGGATTTTGATTGAGTTCCCTCAATGTTGGGCTGAGAACATGGTGTGGAGGGATGTCCACAATTGTTGGGCTGTGTTGGTGCAACAAATAAGTTGTGGTAAAACCTTTTCTGTCATGGAGGATAGGAGACCTCCAATGACAACCTGATCTTGGATAACCCACGTTTCATAGGCAGGACTGGGTGTGGTTTTTGGAGCCTCAGACAGTTGTCTATGGTAGACGATTTTACGGGTGCAGACATTTTAGAGATACTTGTTTGGAAGAAGACCAAAGAGCCAGACGTAGGTTTTGAGAGGGAGGATCGAAAGCTCTGTTACCAAGATAAACAGAGAGTTTTGGCGTAATAATCACCCAATGGGGATTCAACTGATATATATATATATATATATATATATATATATATATATATATATATATATATACATACATATATAGATTACAGATTAAGTTAACAATAGATCCTAAACACTAGGATCTTATCTATACAATAAGACTTATTTATAAGATAAAATCTATCTTATCATATTCACTTAATATGATAAGATATTCGCTTAATAGTTAACATATTCACAAATTTGATTAATAGTTAGCTGATGTTAGTGAGAACTCCTAAAAAGCACAAAAGCATTTGAGCATCAAGTAATTAGAACCAATCATAACCTAATAAGGCCATCCTATCACTGACTGATTAGTACTAGCATGCAAGTCTACAAGCTCACACAATAAGATACAAAGGCATCTCTCCTAGCATTCTATCATGCAAATACTGATTAGATCCTTAGCCCTAACTAACATGCGATTCACAAATTCACAAACCAAATTATATCATATAGCATGTATGGGAATTTTAGGAAAACTTACTTGAGCTCTGTCGATTGCATGCACCATACCCTTTCTTGTATTAGAAAACCCATTTCTTAAAAAACATTTCCTTTTTGAAATTTTTTACCAAATCCTCAGTTTGAGTTTAGACACACCAGAGAGTATGTCTGAATCCCTCAAACTAAGGCTCTGATACCAACTTGTAACGTCCCAAAAATAAGACCCAAAAATATCATTTTTAAACTAAATAAATGGTAATCCAAAACATTGTCATAAAACCTTGATGGATCAAAGTGTATCACTACATCATAACATATCAGAGTAAATCACTAAATGCGGAATAAGGTGGTGTGTGCTCTGCAATCATCTAAGGCTCTTCCCTTTCGAACCATAAGTACCTGAAACATAAACTGAAAACCATAAGGTCAAAGCTTAGTAAGTTCCCCAAAATACCACATACCATACATAATAAACACATACTGGGCCCCCTCCCTTCATCGGGCCTCTCCTGTCATCGAGTCATACCTGGCCTCAGGCTCCGCCCAATATATAGCCCCGCTCGGCTTATATATATCTGTAAATCATCAAGCCCCGCTTGACATCGGGTTCGCCCAATACACATATAAACATATAGTCAGACGAACACATGTGATAATCACAAAGATAAAAGCATACAATATAGTCATCGGGCCCTGCCCGAAATTGAGCCCACGCTCGATATACATACCAACACATAACACATGCAAGAGTCACGCAGAAATCTAGCATCCTAACATAATAAATCATGAGTAGGCATTGGTGCCTTCGACTTGCTAAACATAGTGAGGGAACTCACCTCAGACTGCTGAATCACACAGATAAATTTATGGCTACTGGTCCGACAATCCCCACGCTATCAACACCAATAACATCCAACTAATAATTGGATTCCAAATCCATAACCATCAGTTTAATCAATTGGCACCAAGAGCATCGCCCAATTCAACTACTACGAAGGTCCAAATTATACTTAACAACCCAAAGCCCAAATATGGCTCAATCTTCCAAATTGGGCCTAAACCCATCGTGTGCGTAAAATCCAAAGAGTCCAAGACACTAGCCACAAGCCCAAATCAGAAGTATAATGGCCTAACCAGGCCCAAATGAAGAAAACCCAACCTATGGCCCAAACCGAGAATTCAAGCCCTAAAAGCTCATTTGCTGAGTACGCGGGGCGTACTCAACTAAACGTACACCCTCTGGGGCTAGTATGTGCTTCGTACCAGCTTGGTACGCACAACATACTCCCTAGTTGGCCATCCCACTCCATTAAGCACTTAATTCATTGAGACTTCAAGCCAAACTCTCAGATCTGATTCTATATGACCACTTATCACGTAAAGTTGGCAACTTTACACACATTCATGGATTAATGGGACTCAAGAGCTCAAAATTAGCTTAACAATGGTCTTAAAACATGCATGATTCAAGATACATCATAAAGATTGCATTTTTTATGAAAAAGGGGACAAAAAGAAGCCTATATCTAATACCAATACTTCTGGAGTAAGTCAAGAAGCTCATCAATAACTCTAAGGACTCAAAAAGCATAAAATAACAACATAACTAGATATAGCATCATGGATCATAAAGATGTGAGCTTTTTACCTCAAAAAGCTTACAAATGATGAGCTAACGTCGAATCTTCAAGCTCAAGCCACCTCTCCAAATGGTCATCTTCTTCTTCTCCTTCACAAACCACCAGCAAAAACTCTTTAAGGTTCAAAACTCACAAGAACACACTAGGGTTTCGATTTCTGGACAAAGGAAGGTGGAGGTTGGCTAAATCTAACCAAATGAGGCTATCATAAGGTTTAAATAGGGTGAAAAACCTAAACATTAGGCTATATCAGTGTATGCTGATGGGATCCACGATCACTATATTAGGCTAGTACGTTAAGTGTACCACCTAGTACACCCTACATATTAACTTAAGGACTAAATTGAAAGTTTTTAGATACGAAGGGTTGTTGAGTATATTAGATTGCGTCATTGGGCTATTTTGTTTATGTCCATTAAGTTCACGGTTTAGGCCTATCTAACTATATTTACTATTAGGGTTATAGTATAAATAGTGCATGCATGCAACCATAGTTGTTAACGTTGGATTGATCTTTTCCTTGTAACCCTAGGACGCCTCTACAGTAGCAATTCTTTATAGAGTTCTTATGAGGTTGTGGTTTTTAATCATTTGACATCTTTGATCTATATTGTGTTCTTGTTTTCATATCGTGTAATACTTTACTTGTTAGAATCAATCGATCCAAGAGGATTTTATTCTCAACAATAGGTATCAAAGCAAGAGGCTGTGTAAATCATATGCATCTCTTCTATCTGAAGAAATCATTAGGCTTTCCCCTATTATTGAATCTGTTGGAGCCGTCATTACTTTATTGACGCTACTCCGTGATCTTGATATTACCCTAATATGATCCTATAAGTCTGATTCTTAACAAGTATAGAAAAACAAGTCAAAATGTCGCACAATGATTTTTTATTCAATCCAATCAACATCTCAAACAGCATAGGTTCCACCACAAGAATTTGAATTCTATATCCTCACGAGTATGAAGTATGGGCTCTTCATTTTGAATAATATGTTCTTGGCTTAGAAGACTACGTGTGCTTGATCTGGGAAGCGATTACTTTGGGTCCCTTTGTTCACTTTGAAACCAAAAGAATCATTAAATCTCAAAAAGAATACAACCAGTTGCTCATTGATATGAAGGAGGTTCCTAAGGATGAGAGAGACAAACTCATCAGTAACATTAAAGCAATGAGAGTTATAAGGTTCGCTCTTCAGCCTGATACATTCCGCTTGGTGAGTTCATGTGACAGTGCGAAAGAGATTTGTGACAGGCTTAAAGTGCTTTATTCCACAGATGCTGATCTCGAAAATTCCACCTAAACACTCCTGCTTTTGGAGTTTGGTGACTTCAAACAAAATCCAGAAGAGAACCTTAGCCAGACGTTCAACAAATACAATCATCTTCTTAGTAAGATGATTAAGCATGGGATAGAACGAAAGTTGATTGAGTAGAAGGTGGCATTCATGAATGGCCTTAGACCTGAATGAATGTCAATAGTCTCAACGGTTAAAGCTCATGAACAATTCAAGAATTATATATAACGCCCGTAGATCCGGGCTAGTCAATTTAGAGATAATAGGGGTCGAAATTGACTTTTCGACAAAAGATTATTTAGAATAAATAATCTTAACCAAGTTGTAGAATACATCTCAAGGGTTCCACACATATAAAGAACGCCAAAATCCGAGTTATAACGAAGAAGTTATGGTCCGTCGAAGTTTTACGGCAAAACCGGCATGACACCGGGAGATGTAAATAGTGAATTTATGATGGAGGACTTTTTAGCCTTATAAATCTAAACAAAAGTTGTAGTATATGCTAAACTGATAGCATACAAAAAAAGAATGCCCAAATCTGACTTCGTATGAGGAAGTTATGAATTTTCTAAGATTTGGCTTAGCAGTGCACACCCTGAAACTCGAATTTTAGATCGAGTGGGTTTTTGACTACGCGAACTAAATTAGAATTGATGATATCATTAATGGGAATTTAATAGTAAAAAGACAGATGAAAACAGAGTCCGTATGTAGAAGTTATGAATTTTATGCGGACATTTAACATTATAATCTCCTCGTACTGTTAAATTTAAGATCGGTCGAGAATTAGCCGATGGAGTCAAAATGAAACTTGTAGATATTATTTTTACCTACGCGTGGACATAAATAATGCAAAAACGGAGATCGTATGTGAATGTTACGGATTTTAGAAGTCGAAAGTGTGCTTTGCGAAAATGGGTGACGTGGCACAATCTTGGCCATTGCTTTCTCCCCAAGTCTTGCCACCAGATGGTGACATGTGGCAGCAAGTTCAGCCATATTTCACCCTATAAATAGAACCTCTCCCACCCTCATTTTCTTCACACCTTTCCCATTCTTTCTTCTCTTCACTCTCTCTCTAGAACCTCTCTCTCTAGCCCCAAAATCCCCCGAAAAGCCTAGGGAACCTCCCTAACACGAGGCGGAAGGAGTGCTCAACGGCTCCGAGATGAAGAGCTTTTTGGCTCAGGAACGCTGCTCCAAGAAAAGCTCGGTTTTCTATAAAACCCGTTGTAAGTGAGCTACGGCTACACTATTTTTAATATAGCTTTTATTTAATTATAGCAACGTTATTAGGAACTTATAATAAGTACCTAGGCTATTATTATGGGTTATATAACTATTGTTTAACGCTTATATAATAGTAATAATAGCTAGACTATTAATTAGTCTGGATGAATCATATACTAAACTCTAGTGGTAACAATATTAGGTTTCGTCGAAGGAAATTATTTTTAAGAAGCGAAGCGTTGTCTGAGTTCGGAATCACCACCTTTTCAAGTGAGTGCATGGTCCCTTTCATCTTACACATAGATATGAAGTATTTTATATAAACTACGAGTTATGTGTGCATATTATCTGTATACATGCTATCTATGTTGGATGAACGATTTTATACAAGTTTTATATGATTTAAATTGTATATGTATTTATATCTATGTAATATGTTGGGTAAAACATGAGTAGATGAAATATGAGTTGGATGATGAGTTGAGAGGTGATATAGACCATGCGGTAAGGGTGAGAGGTGGACGATGTGAGAAACCTTGTTCCCAAATGCTGGCCCCATCATCTAGCAGAGTATGGATGACAACCACAGACTATTCTAGACAGTCCAGTGAAACATTAGCAGGCTCGCAACCTGTAGGTGTTGTGAACGATGTGTTCACTGGTGTACTCTAAAAACCCATTGACATGTATTGCAAGTGGACTCTCGAAAACGATATTGTCAATAAACGAGGTAACCCTAGTATCTGTGCTCGAAGGACAATACTAGCAGCTGCGCCTCACATAGAATGTCACAATTCTGGCAGTTGCGCCTAAGTGATAGAACTAGCAGATGTGCTTGACAGCTGTGTCATAGGCAACGATGGACTTCGTGCCTATTCCTTAGGACAATCCTTAGGAATGAATGAATGAGAAATAGTTGATTCTTAGGGTAGATCCTTAAGAACATAGAAGATAATGGGGATGAGTAATTGGGTTAACTATTTGATGATTAAACATAATAATTATATTATTGTAGGTTGAAAACCCTATGTACTCACCAGGTTTCCCATCCTGACCCACTCAGTTTATTTATATCAAGGTGTTGATATGAAGTCACATTACACTGAGAGATTAAGGAGATATAAATCACTAGTGATAATGAATGTAAGTTCTGTTTATGCTTATGTTTCTGTATTGACGATGACATCCCAAATGTTTTAAAAATGAATAAAAATACATTTCTTCGAAAATGCTTTGGTAACGTATTTATCATGTTTTACTGGGAACAAATTCTGCAACATTTTTATTAAAAGAGGTACTCTGGTTTTTATAAAGCATAAACAAAAATCGGTCTTTTCTGGCCGTGAAAATGGGGATGTCACATTATACATTAGCCAAACTGGTTGGAATTCTTAAGTCACATGAAAGCGAAATGATGAAAGAAACAAAAGTAGTGTCTAGTATAGGGTCCTTAGCTCTCGTAGCGAAAGGCAAAAATGTTGCAAAAGAAGAATCTGAAACGGAGCTCTCTGATTGTGAACTTTCTAGTGAAGATTATGCATTAATGATCATGAATCCGAAGCATTTTGCAAAGAAGAAGTTTACATATACCAAGAACCGAAAAGTGGAATGGAAGCTATAGTGCTGAGAAAGTGAAGGAGGAGAATAAAAGTGATCCTAAGAAGGAAGAAGAGAAGAAGGATAACAAGCTTACAGGTGACTCTGGCTATGACTACAATTACTATCATGGTAAAAATCATCTGGCAAAGGAGTGCATGCTAAGGAGGCTAAATGAGAAGAAAGAAGGAGAGATGATGAAGCTTACTACTTGCGTAAGCTGGAAGAGATCAAAAAGAAGAAGACCACTGATAGCTCTATGAATGCTTTAATTGTGCAGGAAAAATACATCGGAGGATGAGTTTGAAGGAGTGAAGGTTTGGTCTACTGACTTAGATGATGAGGAAGTATATATTCCTATATATACACTTATCCAAACCATGCCCTCTTGGTTTTCAAAGTTTTATTGAACAAACTACGTTGTGAATTCACTTGAACATGGTTACAATTTAGACCTTGCTTTATCCAATTTTTTTGGGCTATCACATAATCCCCTTGTTAGAGGGAATTTCGTCCCGAAATTTGTATCTTGAACAGGTTCTTAGTAGCCCTAGGGAAAAGTTGTGGGTAATTCTGTTTCATCTGATTCCCGTGTTCCCAAGCAAATTTGAGTCATCGCTTGGCACTCCATCGGACCTTCGCTATTGGTATTCGACTTTGTTTCATTCTTTTGATTTCCCTGTCCATGATCCCACATGTTCCTCTTTTGGGTGTAGGTTCTCATTTACCTTGATTTCGTCAAGTGGGACTACAAGGGTTTCATCGGCCAGACACTTCTTAAGTTTAAACACGTAGAATGTGGGATGTATGTTGTTGAGGTCTTGTGCTAACCGAAGTCTATAAGCCACTCGACCAATCTTGGCAAGGATCTCTAATGGTCTAAGGTACCTCAGATTTAATTTTCCATGCTTCCTAAATCGTGTCATCCCTTTCCAGGGTGAGACCTTTAACATCACGCAATCGCTAACTTGGAATTCCAAGGGTTTCCGTCGTTTATCCGCGTAGCTCTTTTTTCAGTCCCTGGATGCCTTTAGTCGTTCCTGAATTTGGATGATCTTCTCGGTGGTCTCTCTGTTGAATCTCGGGGACTGGTGAGAGTGTTGTCGGTTACTTTCCCTCTAGCAAATTATGTGTCACCCACTTCAGCGTAGCTCAGGGGTGGTCTGCATTTGCGTCCTATAGGGTTTTCAAGGCTTCGAGCTTGCGCATCTTCGATCTTCGGGGCGGATGTGAATGGATGGTCATGGCCAATGAAGATTGTGTACTTGACACCCTAAAGGTAGTGTCTCTGGACCTTAAGGTGAACACTATTATCACCAAGGTTAAGGTTGCGTGTGGTGCCGTTGGTCTTATAAATCTTAGGTTGTCTTGGGAATTTCTTTTTACGGAATTTTGAGCTAGTTGTATGCCAAATTTTCTCATTCCTTGAATTTGGTTGAGTAGGTCGTCGATTCCGAATAGGGGATATTGAACCTTGGTGATGGGTTTGTTAGGGTCTTGCTCATATGTACAATCTGCCCTTCTCCTTCACGAGCCACACTGACGCTCTATGAGGTGAGAGGCTTGGCCTGATAACTCTTTTAGTCATTAGATGGTTCCATTGACTGGGAAATTCCTGCATTTCTGACGGTTCTAAGCAGTATGGGGATTTGGCTTCAGGGATGGCTCCAAGAGTCGAGTCGATTCCGAACTCAACTTGGCACATGGGTGGTATTTCCGAAAGATCTTCTGGGAACACATTGGGAAGGTTATAAACCTCTGGGATATCCTTGATGTCTTTCACTTCCTGTTTCCTATCTCTATTGGGGGCTAAGACAGAGCGTGGTACCCTTTGCATGGGTACTTCTGAGCCGAGATACATAGGATAATTTGAAGGTTTGTCTCGGGTTTGTCGTTATAGATAACACAGGTTTCATTATTTAGTAAGTTAAGTCAAACGGTTTCTCATAACGTATGATATAGGTTTGGCGAGGGCTTATCTAAAACATGCAAATGGTCGCGCCAGAGTTTCATACTGTTACTGATATTAGGTTGGATATAGAAGAAAAGTTCGTTTAGAGTTAGAGTGCATCCTAGATATGTATTCCTGGTGGTTTTAGTTTTCCCCCTAGTCATTTTTACTGGAAATATTTCCGTGAATGTTTGAGGGTTTTGATTTAGCAAGCAATTATACCTTGTGACTTACGAGTTTCCTTTTCGCATCTCTATCGTAAAGTACGCATGCGTCTAAGTTACTTGGGGAGAAGTGTACTGGTAATCATAGTAGGGTCCTTTATTGCCTCCTTGTGTTCCATTGTTGAAATGCTTCTGACGCCTCTGACAGCTTTGTTCTTAGTCCTTGAGCACTCCTTCTTGAAATGTCCCGTCTCCCTACATTCGTAACAAGCCTGAATCCTCCTAGCATTAGCGTCTTGGGTGGCCTGTCAGTTAGCACTCTACAAAACCGAGTGGTATGCCCTTTTTTGTTGTAATTCTTGTAATGCATCTCATGGAAGGATACTTTCTTATGGAAGTTACATTTGTGGCATTTAGGTAGGTTTCCAGCATATGATTTCGTCGACACTGAGGCAGTAGGGATAATGGTGGTATGGGCTGTCTCAATTCGTTGTCTTTTGGCAGGTATCTGAGTCGAACGACCCCTTTCTTGTTCAAAACTTTTGTTTCATGGGCAGTGCCCTCCATTGTCCCGGTAGTTTTTAGGTTTGTGATTTAGGGTTTCCTTGCAGTAACACGCCTTCTGGTGTCCTTGGTTGTCACTAGGGTTGGTATTGCTGGCACCGCTCCTATTTCCGTTTGCGTTGTTAGCGCTAAGTTGTACCATGGCGGCTGTCCCGACGTCTGTTATAGTGTCTTGAAATGTAGTGAAGTCCATTTGTAGATTCTGTTGTATGGTATGAAGAGAGTCCGTAAGTAACTATGGTCGTTGCTAGTTGTATCTCACATATATATATATATATATATATATATATATATATATATATATATATATATATATATATATACACGCATATAAATTACATGTTTTTGAAGGTTTTTGACCATTCTAACACTCCAATGGTGTACATGCAACCCTATAAAACTTGGATCTATGTTTTCTCTATTATACATGAAAATATTCAATGTTCCAAGGTTTTATCCTAACTAGCATACTATGAAGCAACTATACTACAAAAACCTAGTTATATTACATACCTTTTTATGTGGCTTGAAGTCTTGAACTTTAAGAGCTTAGCCCTAATAGTGTGGAAGCCTCAAGTGGAATTACAAATCACCAAAAACGCCTTGAAGCCTTGAGAGAATAGTAAGCACGCTAGAAATTGGCCCACTCTTGTTTACTCACACACTTGTGCCATTTCATGTGCCAAAGACCTTTTTATATAGTATGGAGGATTAGGGTTACATTCATGTAAACCCTAATACCCATGACCTTTCATTTCCATAGAATCCATGGGTTAAAACTCCATGGACTATCCATGCAAGCTTAGCCCAACCTAAATGAACTTGGCCCATACTATATATAAGAGTGCATACTTAATTAGTTCATTTTGATCAATAAATTAATTCTAAATTAATTCTTGATCAATACTAATTAAATAATATGATTCCATATTAATATATTAGAACTTATAATATATTAATATAAATCATAAACATACTATTCTCAAAAGACTATCCATATAAATTGTTCCATTGAAGTGAAACCCAAATAGACTATGCTACTCTCGGGTCGAATACATACCAATAATAGTTATGGTCTTAGACATCTAATCCAACAGTTTCCCACTTGGATAAGTCCAAAACTATTATTGCGTATGACTCTGAAACCCAACTAGCAATCATAGCTCTTAAAGCCGTTGTCGAACTCTGATCTAGTCAAATGACTTGTCCATTAGATAAGGGATCATATATTCCTCCATTCTAGATATCTAATGGACTGAGACATGGATTATAATCATTCTCTCTATCTAGTTGTTGTTTCTCGATTTCCGATTTATGATGACCGACTAATTGAACAAATCAAATCAGTCCAGGCTTGGCCAAGCACTTCGGGTGTCATCATTAAATCATCGAGGGGCCCACATATATCACTTTTATCCCTTTAAGGGTAAAAGGAATGGATAAACTTCGAATCATATGCTTGTTCTACTACTTTTTGAATCATACACGAAGCACGTTTTATAATATCGAGTTACCAATGCGTTTTCGTACAACTAATGTATAACCAACTCATAGGCAACAACTTATATCTCTAGGTTTGAAGAGTATAAGATATTATCGTCTCATGATCACTCATGATAAAATCCATGAAGTGAGTCAAATGAGCGTGGGTTTAATCCAATATTCAGAACTTATGAGCACTCATGAATGTTGTAGCAACTCTTGCTATGTCCAATACGTTGGACATCTACAAACCAGCTTCATGACATTCTTGCCTTAATACCTACTTCCAACGTATTATAGACTGTGGATGGTTTGAACAACTTAGTTATTCAGGAAGAACGACCTAGTTATTCTGGAAGTCAAAACATGCAAAGTGAAACACAAGAATAATCGAACCAATATGGTCTCAGAACTTATGAATATAAATAGAACACCTTTTATTTATCACCATAATGATTACACATTATTCATTGCATACTGTTTCAAATTATCAACTTTATACTTGAATTAAAACAATAGTTGTCCCATGCTCCAAGCATGTACACTATGTTTTTTTAAACAATAGTTATGCCATACACCAAGTATGCACACTATATTTGTCTATGATCCTTACTTTGTGAAATAGACCAATTGAACATAATTCCAATGATTCTCATTTCACAATCCCAAATCCTTACCTCAAATGCAAGAATTCCAAATTCCTGCCATTTACCGAAATCTGTTAGATTTTAAACTTATATGCACTGATCCTCTGTAATGATTATGCACAAAGTCACAAAGAGTTGTCAACAAACATTACAGAGTATTCCAATGGAGAGCAACTCCATGGAAATGAAGTCTCATATTCAAAGTACATTGCTTTGAACATCCTTCTTGCATTAAGTTTTCTAATCTTACACAGATTGAATGGTTTCCACCCATGGAGACATTTCCATATTCCTATTTTGACTATCACTTCTGAACAAGACTTGCCTCTTTTCATAATATGTCAATATGGTCCTTCCAAAATTAACACTATACTTCCAACTGTCATTGAGCAACCAATCTTTGGTAAACCTTAGATTGTCCTCGACAATTGCTTAATCATTTTAGTCATATCCATTTCTAGACCTTTTCCCCACTAAATGCCCCCAGGCATTTGTAAAATTTAGAAAGGATAAATATTATAGCACATGCGATCAATCCTATAGCCGAAGCATATGGGACACGATTCATGATGTCTCACATAAAGACATGATTCTAGACCAGTCTTTTGCTACAATATTTTTATTTGCCATGTTTTCATAATTCGATTATGAAGAGAGATGTTGTAATCATAATTGAATTTTGAGAACGCAATATATATAGAATTTCCTTAAGTTGAGCCATTCTAACATAAAATTCATATATATATATATATATATATATATATATATATATATATATATATATATATCCTTGACTTAAGATGATTAAAATCTCAATCTAAGCTTTTAGAATTGAAATGAAGTATAATTTCCTCTCCCTTAATTATAGCAAAACAACTTTTCCCAATTGAAACTTTTGTTTTCTATAATTAACATTGCTAACTTGCAACACTTATCATAATTATCATGCTCCCACTAACATGATGATTATTAGCATAACACTTATGCTCCCACTAGTTTTGACACGTACTCAGAAATCGAATGGACTTCTAGAAATCAATACTTTATTGACTTTCTTACCAAAGTTCAGACTTCTGATACGAAATGCTTTGATAAAACTTTATCAAAATCATACACCTTTCCTTAGATAGCACACATGTGTGTCTAAAAAGTTTCAGAATTATGAAAATGGATGTCGTAATCATAGTCTCAATTGTTTAGACCTTTGCCATTCCTCACAAGTCTATGTTAGTGTGTCGGTTAACCATGCACGCTCCACTAACGACTTTGAGAATGCAAATATCACAATTGCTATCTACTTAAAATCACTTAGTGAAAGCGCTTCCTCGCCATCATTTTGTATGAATCGGAGAGAAACCTTATGACACTTAGATTTTATGGTGTATGTGCTCATGTCCTTATAAATTTTTCAAAATCATAATCACAAGAAACGGTTAATGACAAATCCGAAGTCAGATGGACTGAACTTGTGCAGTCTTAACTTCTTGCCACCTGGCAGCACAAGGGCATGCCATTGCTTCCAATTTGTTATGCAACCAATTGAGAACTCTCAAAACTCATATCGAAAGCCAACTTTAACTGGAATGGATACAGAAAGAGGAATATGTCAACACGATAGGTTATAAACCTCAAGTCGTGAGCTAGTGAGAAACTACATGTTTTATTCTTGATTAGATCTTGAAATTCTTTCAGGATCTTTTAGACTCCCACTGTCCTCTTGACATATAATACTCTCTTGCCAAGACCCATTCCTTGACAAACAAATATTCAAGAGATAGTGTGGATTCTTATCAATACAAACACTTCACTCAATTGGCCTAAGTTGGTCTTTGTTTTATCCAAAACATCACAACTTACCAATTTCAAATGTACAAGAGTAGGACACATTTTACTCTTACATTTGTCAAGTGTTAATAAACCTTCTTTAAGATGTGTCATTCAAATTACAATCTTGGAGTATGACTCTAAGACTTATTTTGGAACGAAGTATGACTCATCTTCTTGATTTAACCATTTCAACAATTCAAGATTCCTCTTCTTAGTCATAATAATGCACTAAGATGTCCTTAGAGGACTAATTGTGATATGGTTTCTAAATCATTAAGATGATCACAAAACATGATACTAAAGTACTCTCCCATCTTTTCAGATTTGAGAAACTTTATCTTTCTACCTAATTTGATTCTTCTCATTCGTTCTGTCATACATCGAAACTTTTCCAATGTTTCAGAATTATACTTAAACTGTGAAGTATAACCATATTTACTAAACCTTGGTAAATCATGATGAATAGTCTTATCAATATTTGTGGTGGACTTGACCAGTGCACAAGAATGTGTACTCGATCCCTTTGTCATTCACTCGACTCACATATACATGTGAACAAGGAATTAGTCTTAATTTAGACACTACCACAAATGAAAGAATCAAATTTCTATTTCCATTATTGCTAGAAACATATAAACATCAATTTTCATAAATGCCATTATAAGGAGATATAAATTAAAATAAAACAAATTTTTATTTATTTATAAAATACGGAAAAACTTTTTCCTTACAATGCAACTTTAAATGAAAACTATGCTATTACATATTTCCTAGCAATCTATCATAACTCCTAAGTAGTAGCTCAAGAATCCGATATTCGAACCATGCGATTGAAATCCATCTTCACGACCAGATTCAGCATACTCTTCCTTTAAGTTTCCTTCCCTTTGTTTGATCCTACCAAACATCAAAATGTATTAAGAATCTTCAAATAGGAACTTAAGAGAGTTAGATAGTGGACTTACCTGAAGTAGAGTCAAACTTTTTGACTTAACCTTCTCTCAGATCTTTTAGGTAGTTAGGGCAGCTTCGCAACCAATGCCTCTTCCTTTGGCAATAGAAACATATGGACCCTTTGGGAATGGTACACGAGACTATCTCAGACTTAGCCTTTCTCTTTACCATTTGGTCAACCGAGTTGACTATGGCCGATCCCTTTCCATTGGGAAGAGAAAGTTTTCTAAATATCCAAAGTTACCATTGTCAATGTCCATGGCAGTTTGGGAAGTCGATCTTCTAATCAAATTTGCTTTACCAGTGCTCCAAATCATTGCTGATTTAGCAGCACCAAGCAAATAGATAATATCATTAAGGGTCATGTCATAGTCTGTTACATAGTAGTCCTTAAATAACTCAGTATGTGACTTAGGAAGTGATTGAAGAACTTAGTCCACATCCAACTTCCTCAAGACTTTGACACCTAACTCTCCCGGCTTGTCAATATGTGACTTCATCTCCAAGATGTGAGCACACATAGACCTTGCTTGCCAATAGGGCTTGAGTGACCTTGAACTTGTGGGTTAGGGAGAATAATTAGAGGAGGTGGAGGAAGTGAAGTATGATTTCCGGGACATCATCTTCATTAGGAAAGCTTGTTCCAAGAGATTTGTGAATATCATAGTTGTCTGAACCAGACATCTACTATGGGAGAAATTCAAGTTAGTTAATTTAAGATCCTTAATATAACACCCAATATGAAATATTAATGCTAGGACCCAACACAATATTTTATAACTTGGAAGAGGGATGTCGTAATCCAAGCTATAAAATATTTGAAGGTAGGCGAATGACGATTCACCAATTTCCACCGTGAAAAATGAAATAATTTATTAGGTTTTAATTGGATTTGAAACTCCTACATCTTTTGAGATTCATTGAACTTTTCAATGGCATGTTTCAATCTTGATTGTGCCATCTCAAGTTTTGTGATTAGGATGTCGAGGATCAATAAACAAGGTGTGAATAACCATGCAAATATACTTGGTACTCTTAATAATTATCACTTAATTATGTGCCGGTTACCACACGTGCTCCACTGATCATATGATAAACATTAAGTTACCCTTTTCCTACCATGTTTTATCCAGGTTAGTGTGCCGGTTAACCACACACACTCCACTAACAACTTAAGCAAAGTGAAAATTGTAATTTCATTGGTTACCACCAAATTCACATTTTCCTAAAGTAACTAAGATTGGGAATTTATAAAAGGTTTAGTTACTTTATATTTATCATTATACTTATAATGAAAATATAGTCCTTGTCCTACCCGTTCGACTAACGACCCTCCACCAGTCAAGGAAGCGGTGGGTGAGAGTGGACATCCATTAAACTGCCATTTTATAGGCAGTAACCTTCTACCCCCTTATAGACTAACTTCGTGAATGAGGGTTGCTAACGGTAAGACTGATTTTGTTCTTTTATATATATATATATATATATATACACATTATTAACTTATAATAATATAAAGTATAAGGGTTGAATATTAACTTTTAAAACTCTAGTGTTTGGAATCAAAGTGTGTGTGAAACTTTAAAAATTCCAAAACTTGAGGGCAAGTTTTGAACAATTCAAAAACTATTCAATTCCATAACTTATGAGTTTAAAGTAGTTTTAATGAAAAACTCTTCAAGTTCCATAACTTGAGGACAAGTTATGGAGGATTTTAAAACATTTAGAAATGAGACTCTTCATTTTCATAACTTATGGAAATCTTATGAGTTTTAATAATCATAAATGTGACTTTTCATATAACTTGAGGACAAGTTACAAAAATACATATTATGAACAACTTTTAGATCAATTTGGATTGAAAACATATTATCATATAAATTTTCTATTAATCTAAATCAACTCATAAGAACAAGATAATTCAAATCAAACAATTTTCATGTTATTAGCCTAACCATTAAACTAATAAAAAAACATGAATCTATTGAAAATTATCTATGAAATTGGATTAGCATGAACATTACCACATCAAAAATAGGTTTACAAGTTCAAAAACAGCTTAGGGTAATGTTCCTAGTCCAATTCCAGTCAAAAACCTCGAAAATATGCAAACCGGAAGACCAACTCGTCGAGTTCTCTAAGGAACTCATCGAGTTCATGTATTAACTCATGAACTCAGCGAGTTTTTGGCCAGAACTTGCCGAGTTTTCCAGTCTGGGCAGATTTTGGTTTTGAAAAACAAGTTTGCATCAAGTATAAATGAAAATAAGCCTAGGCTCTGATACCACTGAAGGGTTTTGAGCGTTCTAACACTCCTATGGTGTACATGCAACCCTATAAACCTTGGATCTATATTTTCTCTATTATACATGCAAATATTCAATGTTCCAAGGTTTTATCCTAACTAGCATACTATGAATCAACTATACTACAAAAGTCTAGTTAGATATCGTACCTTTTGATGTGGCTTGAAGTCTTGAACTTTAAGAGCTTATCCCCAATAGTGTGGACGCGTCAAGTGGAATAACAAATCACCAAAAACACCTTGAAGCCTTGACAGAATAGTAAGCACACTAGAAATTAGCCCACTCTTGTTTACTCACACACTAGTACTATTTCATGTGCCAAAGACCTCTTTATATAGTATAGAGGATTAGGGTTACATTCATGTGAACCCTAATACCCATGACCTTTCATTTCCATAGGATCCATTGGTTAAAACTCCATGGACTATCCATGCATGCTTAGCCTTACCTAAATGAACTTGGCCCATACTATATATAAGAGTCCATACTTAATAAGTTGCTTTTGATCACTAAATTAATTCTTGATCAATACTAATTAAATAATATGATTCCATATTAATATTGTAACATCCCAAATTCCGAGTCCAAAAAATTCAATTTTGATATAACGATTTAGAAAACATTTATCATAAAACATCACCATGTCATATCATTTCATAAAACCATAGTCTCATGTCTGAAAATCATATCATAAAAGTAGTAACAATGTCAGAGTACAATCCTAAGATATCTCATAAGGCAGAGTCCAATGTGTGTATCATGTGCAGCTACCGCGCCGACTCCTTCCCTTTTGCTGAAGAGGCACCTGAAACAAAACTTAAAACTGTAAGCACGAAGCTTAGTGAGTTCCACCATTCTACTACATACCATACAATCATATATCATACATACTGCCGGGCAATTCTAGGGTGCCCGACCTACCTGATACGACCATTCTGGGGTGCCGACCTACCCATGTCAAGCAGTTATGGGGTGCTGACCTACCCATGTCAAGCCATTTTGGGTTGCTAACCTACCCATGTCAAGTCATTCTGGGGTGGTGACCTACCCATTGGTCCTAACAACCGAACATCGGGGACTATTCCCCCTACTGCTACCATCACATATATCATAACATAAACATACTATCAGACATATCTGGGGTGTCCAAACTACCCTTTGGTCCTAACAACCGAACCTGGGGACTATCCCCCTCCTACTACCACTATCACATATAACATGTCATGCCAGCAAGTAAACATATCATCACATACTGTCAGACATATCTGGGGTGCCTGACCTACCCTTCGGTCCTAACAACCGAACTCTATTACTATCACATATAACATATCATGCCAACATATAACATATCAGGTAGTAGCAAACCTAGATGATATCACAAAGACAATCATCTAACATACAACTCCTACTAGTGGGCCGAAATTGTGGCCGTAGACCTACCGCTACTGGAAGGTAACTCACCTCGTAATGCTGACTGCTAAAAAGCTGATCGGAAGATGTTTGACTGCTGCTCCGGTGATCCTCCGACTATAAATCCATAAAACACTTAATCAGACATCGATAACAACTCTTAGGGTAAAATGACTATTTTACCTATGACCAAGTCAAAGTCAAAGTCAACTTCCAGTTGACCCGACTTACCAAGTTGGGCCGTGAACACATCGAGTCCCTATCCTTTTGTCACACCCCCAAACCGGAACGTTGGAAACGTTCGAAGGCGGATGACTTCATGTAGTACCGTAACAATTGAATACATAGTAAAGAAAGCAATATAACCATCATATATATAATTGAAAGTTTACATTGTTAAAAGGTACATGTTCAAAACCAATTACAATATGATGTCAAAATATGAATTTAATCTGGCACCGCAGCGTCCGTTCTTCAAAAGCTGTTTGTTACCTGTGATTACTGAATCCCTGGGACATACAAGTAGTTTTGAAAGAGTAGATCAGCATTTAAGCTGGTGAGTTTCATAAGTATTAAATGACAATGTTTGTATAAACTAAAATGAAATGGTTTGTTTTTGTTTGTTTGTTCCTAGAAAATCCCATATTTTTTTCTGGTATAAATGTATCCTTCTACCAAGACCAATGTTTGTTTCTAGAAAATTGATGTTTTTCCGTATGTGGGTGGCAGTTTAGAAGTTCCAAAACTGTAACACAATAATGTTTTTCATGCCTAGAGTAGTTAATTTATGTATGTATAAAGTTGCCAAGACGTCTGAAAACCCCATAAATCAATGTGTTTTTAATCCTCCATGTGAGTTTTATAACCATGCTATTGACTAGGACGGCCTATACACAATGTTCTTCAGACGTTGGAATGTTCTGACGTTTGTCACCCCAAATGGTGTACTGTAGCTAACAGTCAGGGCGCGGGGTTTTCAATCTAGTATAGATCTATACACAAACACCATGCTCCCCCTCCAACGGATTCTAATATATAATATAGGACTTGAAATGCGTACTCGAACGTACGTGAAGTTTAATGTCTCACAAAACTTAGTATAAAACAGATTTACGTATGAAAATGTTCGTTTGTTCTTGTATATGAAAGTATCTCCTTGAGATAGTGTTTCTAGTATGTAAAAGTTCATGATGTTCTCGTAAAACTATACCTATTATAGTTTTCCAAAAGTGTGTTTCGTTTGTATAGTAAACCCTAGTTAAATGCTCACTTGTTATGAAAAGTATACTTTTGTAGTGCCAAAGATGGAGACATATACATACAGTATAAACAAACTGTTTGATTTGTATATATATATATATATATATATATATATATATATATATATATATATATATATATAACAACATATTTCATTTCAAAAGACAAGATGTTATCGTGATATATTTATGCATACGGAAGTTTCCATATAGTAGTTATAAATCACATATGATTCACTTGATAAAAAGTGTATAATGAAACTTTATATAACACACGATAATAACCGTGTGTTTTACTTATATTTCCCCCCGCCCCCTTAAAAGCATATAAAAGCATTTATAAAACATTTAAAAGTGTAGATTATAGGGGTATGAACTCACTTGAAAGATCGAAGAAGGCGAGATGAAAACCGAGCAGAACTTTGACTCGAGAAAGCGGATTTTCTCGGGATTCTTGGGAATCTCGGGAGCACAAACGACCTTCGGGGCTTGAGTATGGAAACCGGGGCTTCGGGATATCACATGCACGGAAAATGAGGCAAAAACACAAGAAAGATGAGAGGAAATGAGCACTTTCCCCGAAACCCTCACATCCCTTTTATAGGGGCTGGGAACCGCCTCGTTAAGCTGGGCGTACGCGTGCGTCATGCGTGACCGCATCCTCGACTGCCTCGAAGCTCGGATGGGACGGGGTATAGCTTCGCATAGGGGGCGACGTGGACGATCCGAGGCCTAGTCCTTGAGTACTTTGGGCGTACAAGAGTACGCTGGGCGTAACTCGGATTGGCCCGGTGACTCCTTCGGATAATATCGAAATTTGATTTAAATTTATATTTGTATTATTTAGTAAACTTCAAAAATTCATATCTTCTTCATACGAACTCCATTTTCGACGTTCTTTATATCCACGCGTATTTACAACTTTCGTTTAGACTCTATCGGCAAATTTTGAAATTATTTTTAAAAGGTCGGGGTAAGAAAAGTTCGTTAGAAATCCATAACTTCATTATTCGACGTCTGTTTTTGCCAGACTTTTTACCGTTTAAAAAACCATTGTCGAGACCTTCGATTCTCATTTAGGTCATTCCGGCCAAAAGTCGCTCGATCTCTGTTTCGAGTTTTTAGCTGTCTATCGCTATGTCGAGCTTGGAAAAATCATAACTTCCTTATACAAAGTCAAATTTGGATGTTCTTTTTATGTACGATCACGGTTTAATGATATCTAACATAGTAGGTAACCAAATAGAGACTTTTGAACATTTTATTTTCGAAGTTAATTTCATTACATCAAAAGAAGTTACAATACTTGCCTTTCAGGTCATTACATTGATTCGAAATATCCGGTTGTCACATCATCCCCCCGTTCGAGGGAATTTCATCCCGAAATTTAATGTAAGAAAGATACTTGTGAATCAGGGAAAAAGATGTGGGTACTTTTGTGTCATCTGATCTTCGCGCTCCCATGTGAATTCAGGTCCTCGCTTGGCGTTCCAGCGAACCTTCACGATGGATATGCGACTTTGTTTCGTTTGTTTGACCTCTCGGTCCATGATTTCTACCGGTTCTTCCACGAAGTTGAGGCTCTCGTTGATCTCGATCTCGTCGAGTGGGATAACAAGAGTCTCATCGGACAGACACTTTTTCAAGTTCGAGACGTGGAAGGTTGGATGTACGTTACTAAGTTCACGTGGTAGATTGAGTTTGTAAGCTATAGGGCCGATTCTGGAAAGAATCTCGAAAGGCCCTACGTATCTTGGATTTAGCTTTCCACGATTTCCAAAGCGTATCAACCCTTTCCAAGGTGAGACCTTCAATAGAACGCGGTCTCCTACTTGGAATTCCAAAGGTTTCCTCCTTTTGTCAGCGTAGCTTTTCAGTCGGTCTCTATAGGCTTTCAATTGTTCACGAATCTAAACGATCTTCTCTATCATTTCTCGTATGATTTCTGGACCGGTGAGAGTGCTTTCACGAACTCGTCCTTTAGCTAACTGTGTGTGGCCAACTTCAGCCCAGCACAGAGGGGACCAGCACTTACGGCCATAGAGGGCTCCAAATGGAGCAGCCTTTATTCTCGTATGATAACTATTGTTCTATGAAAATTCGACAAGGGGTAAATGGATATCCCATGCCTTTCCAAAGTCAATCATAAAGGCTCTCAGCATATCTTCCAAAGTTTGTATCGTTCTCTCACTTTACCCGTCTGTTTGTGGATGGTAGGCTGTACTCATGTCCAACCTAGTCCCCGGGGAACTTGGTAGTGACTGCCATGTGACATCCCCAAAATCACGGCCAGAAAAGACCGATTTTGGTTATGCTTTGTTTAAAAATCAGAGTAACATTTTAAATAAAAGTGTTGCGGAATTTGTCCCAAAACAAATTATGATAAAGATTTATCAAAAGCATTTCCATAGAAATGTAGTTCATTAAAAGACTTGGGATGTCATGTTCGCACAGATCAAAAGCATAAACAGTACAATATAAGCCTTAGTACATTATTTCATATCTACAGGCCTATATCCGTAATCCCTCGTCCAAACATCATATCTATGCTCAAGCGCCACTACCTGTAATACATAAAATTGAGTGGGTCAGGCTTAGGAGCCTGGTGAGCACATAGGGTTTTCAACCCACAATAAATAAGTTTATTAATTTCATCAATCAACAATAACCCGATTACCCGTTCCTGTTATCCTCACTTTACGTCCCTAAACACCTATCATAAGGGACCTAGCCTAAGGATCATCATCGGGACGGACACTACTGCTAAGGGGATTCCTCAGCAAAAAATGTCCTAAAGGCAACCATGTGGGGGATGGAGTACACCGGTGAATACATCGTTCACAAACACCTACAGGTTGCGAGCCTGCTAGCGTTCCACTGGACTGTCTAGAAGAGTATGTTGTCGTCATCCATACTCCGCTAGATGACAAAATCAACAACATCAACATCGAGGCCTCTCGTCATTTTATCACACATCACCTATTACATCTACCCATGTTTTACCCCAACATTTTCGTAAATATAAAATACATATACAGTTTAAATAATTGAAAACATGTATAACAATGTTCATCCAGCATAGATAGCAAGTATTCAGATAATATGCACACATAGCACGTAATTTATATAAAATACTTCATATCTATGTGTAAGCTGAAAGTAACTATGCACTCACCTGAGTAGGTGGTGACTCAACACTCAGACAACGCTTCGATACTATTAAAACAATTTTCCTTCGATAAAACCTAGTATCAATACCACTAGGGTTTAGTCTAACGATAACCGCGACAAATTAATAGTCTGACTATTATTATTATTATATAAGCGTTAATAACACTCAATATAACTCATAATAATAGCCCAAATAATTATTTTAAGGACCTAATAATATTCCTATATTTATTTGAAAGCTATATTAAATATTGCGTAAGCGTAGCTCACTTACAGCGAATTTTATCGAAAACCGGAACTTAATTGGAGCAGCGTTTCGAAACCGAAAGACTCCTTTTTCTCGGGACTCCGGGAGCCTCGGGGCTTCCCTCGGGAGCTAGGGGTTTTATCTAGGGCTTAGGGGTGGTTTGGGGTCTTAGAGAGAGAAAGAAACTAGAGAGAGAAAGAGATTTGGTGTGAAAAATGAGTGAGAAGTTCGGACCCTTCGCATGCCTTTTATAGGCGCCTGATCTCGGAATTACGTTGGGTGTACCGAGGGTACGCTGGGCGTACTCCTCGGATAAGACTTCCAGCTGGCTTCGCACGTGGACCGACCTCGAAGTGGATAAGAAGCGAACGTACGCGGGGCATACTGGACCTCGGACGCGGGGCGTAATGCAAGGCGACGTGTCCTTCATCTGAAGCGAGCCGTGATCAGCAAGCAACGGTCTGGATTAAGCCACGATATCAGTCCATGCTTCAGTTTCGCAATTTTACTTTCCAACTTTAAAAATTCGTAACTTTCACGTACAAGCTCCGTTTTTTACGTTCTTTATATCCACGCGAAGGTGGGAACGTACTCCACAACTTTCGTTTAGATTCCATCGGCTAATTTTGAATCGATTTTAAATTTTTATATTATTAACAGGCCGGGACAGGATTGGTCCGTTAAATCCTCATAACTTCTTCATTCGACGTCCATTTTTGCTCATCTTTTTCTCGTTACGCTACTCTTAATGAGATCTTCCATTCTCGTTTAGGTCGTGTCGGCTAAAAACCGCTCAATCCAATATTCGAATTTCGGGTTGTACACTGCTAATCCGAAACTTCGAAAAATCATAACTTCTTCATACGAAGTCAGATTTGGGCGTTCTTTTTATCGATATTCTTAGTTTAACATATTCTACGACTTTCGTTTACATCGCTAAGGCTAAATCTCGCTCTATCGTAAATTCACTATTTACGCTTCCCGGTATTGTGCCTGTTCTGTCGCGAAACTTCGACGGGTCATAACTTCTTCGTTATAACTCGCATTTCAGCGTTCCTTATATCCCTGGAATCCTTGTTTCGACCGCTACAACTTTATGTAAAGATATCGGACTTATCTTACACTTTAATTTTGACGCTTATTTTTATTCTTTATTAATTATACATTTATAATTAAATAATAAGCAGATAAATACACATAATTCACATAATACTCAAATATTTCCTCTTTATTACTTCAAAAAGAGTTACAATAGTTGACCTAGACTATTACATTGACAAATATGCTTAGCCCTAAAACCCGGGCGTTACATGCTAGAACCTTGAAGTGAATCTACTATCTCTATTGGAGATAATGGATATTGGAACATCATGCAGTCGTACTATTTCCCTTACGTAAGTTATTGTAAGCCTTTCCATCTTGTCAGTCTCCTTGATTGGTAGAAAATGCGCGGATTTGGTCAATCTGTCGATGATGACCCATATGGTATCGAGTCTACCCGTTCTCTTGAGCAACTTGGTTATGAAGTCTATAGTAATCCGTTCACACTTCCATTCCGGTATCTCTGGTTGTTGTAGTAATCCTGAAGGTTTCTGGTACTCGACCTTAATCTTAGCGCAAGTAAGACATTTACTTACGAAGGTAGCAATTTCTGCTTTCATGTTAGGCCACCAGTACAGTTTCTTAAGGTCCAGATACATCTTATCTGAACTTGGGTGAACGGAATATCTCGTGTTGTGTGCTTCGGTCATGACCAAGTCTATGAAGCCACCATGTCTCGGTGTCCAAATACGGTCCATGATATAATATGCTCCGCCACCCTTGATTTCTATATTCTTTTCCATTCCTCTCAGGGATTCACCCGTCACATTTTCAAGTTTCAAAGCTTCCAGTTGAACCTCCTTAATTTGTGTGGACAAGTGGGAAAGGATAGTCATAGTCAGAGATTTGACTCTCCGACCAGTGTATTCTTTTCGACTGAGGGCGTCAGCTACTACAATAGACTTGCCAGGATGATAACGAATTTCGCATTCGTAGTCATTGAGTAGCTCGACCCACCGTCGTTGTCGCATGTTGAGCTCCTTCTGATCGAAAATGTGTTGAAGGCTCTTGTGGTCGGTGAAAATAGTACTCTTTGTTCCGTACATGCAGTGTCTCCAGATCTTCAGAACAAATACCACTGCTCCTAACTCAAGATCATGTGTTCTATAGTTTACTTCATGTATCTTAAGCTGACGGGAGGCATGGGCAATAACCTTCCCTCTTTGCATAAGAACACAACCAAGTCCTTGATTTGATGCATCGCAATACACTACAAAATCTTCTATCCCTTCGGGAAGGGATAGTATCGGTGCGGTGCACAAGGCCTGTTTCGGTGTTTGGAACGCCTTCTCTTGTTTTGCTTCCCAGTCAAAGGCCACGCCTTTCTGGGTTAATGTAGTAAGAGGTTTCGCAATGCTAGAGAAGTTCTTTATGAATCTGCGATAGTAGCCAGCGAGTCCTAGAATTTAACGAATCTCTGTAGGTGTCTTCGGTGCCGACCAGTTCTCAATGGCCTTAATTTTGGAGGGGTCCACGTGTGTCCCCTTTTCGCGAACAACGTGGCCCAAAAATTAGACTCTTCGAATCCAAAATTCGCATTTAGAGAACTTCGCATAGAGCTTCTCCGATCGTAATGTTTCTAAGACTTTTCGTAGGTGCTGACTATGTTCTTCCTTACTTCGGGAGTAGATAAATATATCATCGATGAAGACGATGACGAACTGATCCAAGTAAGGATGACACACCCTATTCATTAGGTCCATGAATACTGTTGGTGCATTGGTTAATCCGAACGTCATTACTACAAATTCGTAGTGTCCATAACGAGTTCGGAAGACTGTCTTGGGAACATCCTCCTTTAATACTCGTAATTGGTGATAACCGGATCTTAGATCTATCTTTGAGAAGTAGTTTTCTCCTTAAAGTTGATCAAACAGGTCATCAATGCGGGGCAGAGGGTAACGATTTTTGACAGTAAGTTTGTTCAGTTCTTTGTAGTCAATGCACACATGGAACGATCCATCTTTCTTCTTGATGAGATTAAAACTTAATCTTGAAGATCGATTAGATCTTAAACAGGTAAAATAAAGATTAAATAGCAAGAACACGAAAGCAATAGACAACTCAAGAATGAATCATACGTGTCGAATGATTATAAAACAACCCTCAGAAGAGCTCGATCAAGAACATCAACTATAGAGGGTTAGAAGGTTTATAGGAACGATGAAGAAAAATTAAAGCTATCGTAAATCTGTATCTTGTATTCTAGATCGTTAACCTAATATGCATGCAAGCATATTGTTTATATAATAAGCCTAACAAACTCACGGTTGGACAGGCCCAAACCGGAGTACAAAATAATTGGACTAATAACCGAGCCCAATGACGCAATACTTAAGCAAATCTTCAACCCAACAATCTCCCCCTTTGCGTCAATTGGAGCGAGATCTTCATTTGTTATTTGCGCCAGCAGCAGCGGCAGGTACCTTCTTCTTTACAGTTTGAAACAAACGAGAGATAAGAGCAAGTATCGTTTGTCTGAATCTGATATACCATTGGATCATATTGTTGAAGTATTTGATATCGTCCGCTGCATTCTCTTTACACTGATGGATGATCTCCAGCACATGCTCTAGACAAGCAGTGGTATAAAGATGTTTATCCGCTAAGGCAAAGAGACACTTCTGTCCTTCTGCTCTAGTGAACATGACCGAATTACGCCTTGGGTCAATCTTGCCCATCTTCATTTGATTGAGATCACTGGCCGATCCAACAGGAGCTATCTTCGGTTTCTTCTTGAAGACAGTGGCTACCTCCTGATCCATCAAGGCTACCTCCATGATATAACATACTAACATCCTTTTGAGATGGTCTATAATCGGACCATATTCAGCTTCATTCGTCAAAAGGATGTTATGCAGAACAATCCAATCATGGGGATTTAGGTTCGGTAGATCGGCTAAGGATATAAGATGTTCGGTTATTGCAGACCCTCGAATTACCCTGAACCGAACATTGATGAATCTCCCTTCGGAATATGGCTTCAAAACCCGAACATTAACGATCTTCTGAGCGCTCCATGTTTGGTACTGCGGTTGAGCAGCCGTCAGATAGAAATCGATTAACTCCCGATCAACCTCAGGATTAGGATGAGGGACTTCAAAAATGTTGGAGAAGGCGTGGAAGATAAACGCCTTTCAGGTCAAGGGCATATCGAACTGCGAATCGACAGAATTATAGCAGTCGAAGGAGATCACTGGTTCGAGCCATAGGATGCTAGGAGTATCTATGGCCTCCTTAATCATTCTCTCCCGAGTCCACGCAGGGAAAAGAGTCTTCCTGCTCTCGAGGAGATCGTGGGCTTCTTTCTTCTTGCGTTCGGCTTCTTCAGCTTCTCGCGCCACACGAATATTATCATTTTCAACATTGCGATTATTTTTGCGTTTAAGCAAGTCAGCAATGGTTTCTTTATCATCTTCATCTTCTTCCTTAGCTATCTTCTTTCCTTTATTCTTCACACCAGAACCCGAAGTTTGACCAGTAGGAGGAGGTTCGGTTGTGTGAGCAGCTTTTGAGGAAGGAGGCGGGTTTGATCCGGACTTCACTTCTCCCCCTTGTTTCGGATCGGATACGAAACTAGGTAGCCCTTCAATTTTGCTGAGGAGGTCCAGGGCAGGAGCAAGTTTTTCAGCAAGGGTTCGCCTCACCGAATGATTGAGAATCGGATCGTGTGCTTCCAGGATGTTGGATAGGGAAGAGTGTACATCCGAAACACATGTTTTGATAACCTCCCGTTCGGATCGAAGAGCTTCAATCTGTTGCTGAGAGTTTGAAAGCTGAGCGCTCTTGACCTTGAGGGCGGTGGTTTTATTAGCAAGAACGTCCATTAACGAGTTTTCGGCAGCGAGATCCTCTTGAAGTTTAGCGAGGCGCTCGTCAATGGAGGCACGAAGGGCCGAGTTGTCGTCGCTGATGGATTGGTGAAGGGTAGCGAACGACTGCAACTCCGTTGAGAAGAACTTGGCCAATTGTTGAACGATTCGTTCCAAAGTTGTCTTTGTAGCATCAGCACTCTCCTGTAAGGACTTCAATAGGGAAGACGCTTCAGAGAATAGTTTATCGACTTTTGCGGTCGCAGCCTCACATGCTTTTGTGGAGGCGTCTATTGCTGCAGTGGCTGAAGCGACGGAATCATGCTGAGCCCTGGAGAAGGCATCAACAATCTTCTGAAGAGCGGCTTCAGAGAGAGAGGACTGAGTGTTGGAGGATGAAGCAAGAAGCAAGTCAACCTTCTCGTTTAGCTCCTTAAGATGCTTCTTTGTTACTGGAGCATCGTCCTCGTCGTTGCTTTGAACTTGAAACGGACTAAAGTAGACCGAATCGAAGGTCATATTTTCCCCTCCAAGAAAAGGGTTATCTCCATCAGAGGCATGATCTGGAGATGCTGGGGGTGGGGAAGTTGGGGGTGTGGTGGTATGTGTGGGTTCAGGTTGAGTGTTGGTGGGGGTAGTTTCGGGTGGTGGTTGAGTATGGGTAGTTTCGGGTGGTGGTTGAGTATGGGTAGTTTCGGTTTGAGGTGGTGGTTCGGTTGCATCGGCATGAACCCCCGTATCAGATACGTTGGTTGTAACCTTTGCGGTGGCTGTTGTAGTTGTATCAGTGAAAATGGGTGGTGGTATAGGAAAAGAGGTTGGAGGAATGGTGGTAGTGGGGGTTATGGTGGGAATGGAAGTAGGGATTGTTTGAGTGGGTGAAGGAATGGGTGAGATATGGATTTCCATGTCTGGGGTAGGAGATCGGGGTGGGGTGTTGCCTCTTGGAGGGGTTTCGCCTCTTTGAGAGCCGTCCGAATCCGAACTCTCGCCTTCTGAGTCACTCGAAGAAGAAGGGATGACAAGCTTCCGCTTCGGTTGAGTCTTCCGCCTCTTCGGCTGCGGGGACTGTGCAGCTTTGGTTGGTTTCCTCTTCCTGGGAGAACGACCTTTAGCAGCTTTGGTCACTTGCTTCCCTTTATCCGCCTTTTTACCCCTATTAACAGGTTTGTCAGCATCATGGATGGACTTGAGCATTTCCTGTGTGAGTTCCCTTGGTCCTGACTGTTTGAACTCCTTAATAGTCCAGATGATCCTGCTGCCAGATGGAACATCGCCGTACATTGTCTCCAGAATAGAGCCAATGAATGAGAACTTTGATGCATCGGAGACGATAATCTTCGTGGTATGAAAAGTACCGATCGAAGACATCGATGCACCGGCAGCAGTGGGGACATCGAACTTATCCATCGCCCACTTTGTGATGAGAGTCTAGAACCGGGCATACGACACCTCAGAATGTCGTGAAGAAGAAGAGAGGCTCTGGAGGAGTTGTTGCCAGATAACAAACCCATAGTCAAGATTGACACCGTTGTAAACGCCATACATTATCGACAAGAAGAGTCGACTAGAACCATCGAATCCTGAGCTCCGTTCAGATAAGCCCTTGAAGAGGACTGTGAACATGCCGTTCCACTGTGGCGGCAAGCAGGATTTTTTAAACTTCGCGACGGAGGTGAGCACCATCGTGTACCCCATATTGTAAAACATGTTGTAAAGATGGCTAACCGGAATCGTCTCCGGATTGATCCTTGAAGGGTCAGCAGCAAACCCTAGCAGGGTACCAAACCGTTGCCTTGAAATCGAGGTCTTGTGATCAGAAACCTCAAAGAACACCCTATCGACTGCTTTATCGTAATGTGCAGTCGCATACACCTGCGAGAGGAGCTCCATGGGCACAGACTCAACCCTAGAAAGTGCAGGAGCGATTTGTGAGTACTTCAGGCACTCGATGATCGGAAACATGTAAGAATCATACGCCTGAGGGGTTAGGTCAATCACCAAACACTGTCGATGGCGAATGGGAAGGATGTGTGAGGTGGCATGGACTGAGGATGATTCTGCCATTGTTGAAGGTAGGAAGAAGATGAACAGTAAAAGCTTTAGGGAATTTTTTTGCTCTCTTGGAAATTCGGATGCAGTAAAGAGGTAAATGGGAGTGGAGACTGCCTTTTATAGTGGTTGTAAGGAGAGAGAAAAATCTGTTCAAATCTTCTATGGAAATACGAAAAGGTTTCCCGGAATGACAGATGCGTGACAGTTAAGGCATGCGATGATCATGTAGGAGAGAGAGTGTCAGATTCCTAGGAACACGCCGCCCAACAAGCGCCGTTTCAGAAGAAACCGTTTCAAATCCACACGCGCCTTTAAGTGCCAGAGAGGAATCGCTTGAAATTCGCACACGCGTCCATTATGTCAGTAAAAGAATGGGCGTTTCAAATTTGCATGCGTCCCTTTTTACCGTCGTTTGAAATTCAATCCGTTTATCTCCCGCCTGAGTCAGCAACCCTTCGTCTTATCTTTTGAATGGCATCTTTTGAAGTAATTGCCCACGTGGATGATTTTTGACCACAACTTGATAATGAACCACCAAAGCAATAATACAGCCTGTAATTATTAGTACCAGAATTTTGGAAAATCAAGGATTTTCGTGCTAAGAGTGTAAAAAAAAGAAATAAAGCAACTCTTTTTAGGAATAAATGTGATGTCAATAATGACACGAAACAAATGATCCCGGGCACGAATCTCTTCCTTCAAGGTCAAGAGAGACCTTAAAGTGTTAATTTGGTTTCCCGTTGAATGACGATCAAACACTTATTAAGAAATGTTGAAAGGTTTCTTTTAAGTAGGCTACATAAGGGTGGCTTTCGCTTTGATGCAACAATTCTAATCTTGAAATAAGAAAGAAAGTGAACAAAGTACTTGTGAGACCGGTGTAGTCTGTTGAACAAGTAGGTAGGAATTAAATTTAAATTGGCTTGGAAAATATAAAATCTCAACAAGAAAATAAAAACTGGATCCCAAGGGAAGAAATGTTATGATATTTAACAATTTCATAGGAATCACACAAAATAAAAATTTGAGATTTCATGAAGATACATCCGTCAATTCTTTGGTGAAAACTTGAGCAAGTTAATTGTTCACCGTCAATTCAGATTTGGTGTTGAATTTTGGGTTTCACTCAGCTCGTAGTGGCACGAAACTAAGATCATAAACACAGTTGTTGTGTAACCATAAACCTCAGTGGTAATTTCTGAGAGTCTCAAGGGTTACGTTGATGAAACGAATGTAATGGAGATGGTGTAAGAAATTAAAGTACCTCTGCTGCGAAAAGAAGGACCAAGCAGAAAACTCTTATCTCATGTGAGAAGAGAGTGAGGTAGCTCACGATTAGAATAAATGTGATAGCCTAATTGGGAAGACAAGGTTTGTTTATACCAGGTCATTAAGGCTATTATTCAAAATCTTATGAGGTTTGGGACACATACAGCAGCATGCTTCTAGGGACACTTAACTAATTCAACAATTTTTATCCCCATAGACTAACGAACACACAAACAAATAAAAAAGAATATTTTTGGAGTTTTTGATATATAAAAAAAAATTAAAAGAAAATAAAATAATAATAAAAAAAATAAGCAAGAAAAAATAAGACTTAGAAAGAGTAAAAAAAACTTTGAAAAAATTTGGTAACCGAACCCAAACGTTCGGTTGGTTTCGGTTGAAGAAAATTTTGAAAAACCGAACCCGAGCGTTCGGTTGGTTTCGGTTGAAGAAAATTTTGAAAAACCGAACCCGAGCATTCGGTTGGTTTCGGTTAAAGAAAATTTTGAAAAACCGAACCCGAGCGTTCGGTTGGTTTCGGTTGAAGAAAATTTTGAAAAACCGAACCTGAGCGTTCGGTTGGTTTCGGTTGAAGAAAATTTTGAAAAACCGAACCCGAACCTTCGGTAGGTTTCGGTTTTGGAAAATTTTGAGAAACCGAACCCGAACCTTCGGTAGGTTTCGGTTTTGGAAAATTTTAGAAAACCAAGGAATTTAGGCTTGCAATAAGAAAATACTTTTGACAATAAGATAAACAACTTTAAACATGAAATTTACAACAAAGAGAACTACCTTTGTGGTGATGAGCGAGTCAGATTATGTAACCGAACCTGATCGTTCGGTCAATTTCGCTGCTTACGTTTGTGGTTGAGAGGTAGTTTGAGGTACTGACTCTGATTCCATCATACCTAGCCCTTGTAAAATTCTGTTGAATGATGCTTTAGAAAGAGCTTTGGTAAAGACGTCAGTCAGTTGATCAGTGGTTCGAACAAAGTGTACTTCAACGTTTCCATCTTCCACATGATCTTTGATGAAGTGATACATCAGTGCTATGTGTTTGGTTTTAGAGTGTTGCATTGGGTTATGACAGATCCTAATTGCACTTTCAGAGTCACAATATAGTGGGATCTTCTTCATATTGAGTCCATAGTCGCGAAGTTGACTCTGGATCCAAATCACTTGGGAGGTGCAGGATGCAGCGGCTATGTATTCAGCTTCGGCAGTAGACAACGACACACACGTTTGTTTCTTTGATTGCCAGCTAACCAACTTCCCGTCAAGGAATTGACAGCCGCCAGTGGTGCTTTTTCTGTCGAGTCCACATCCTCCAAGGTCTGCATCTGAGTAGGCTTGAACGAAGAAGCTTGAGTTGGAAGGATACCATAGACCTAAGGAGGCAGTTCACTTGAGATATCGTAGAATGTTCTTCACTGCAAGCATGTGAGGTTCGCGTGGGTTTGCCTGAAATCTAGCACAGTAACACACAGAAAACATGATGTCAGGCCTGCTAGCAGTAAGATACATCAGTGAGCCTATCATTTGACGATAGAGCGTGATATCAACAGCCGGTTTGTCTAGGGATGGAGTTAGCTTGGTGCCAAATGCCACTGGGACTTTGACTTTGGAATCTCCCATCATACCAAACTTTGCTAGGAGAGTCTTCGTGTAAGCTTCCTGATTAATAAAGATGCCTTCGGGTCCCTGTCTAATATTTAAGCCAAGGAAAAAGTTAATAGGACTCATTGAGCTCATTTCAAATTTAGTCTCCATCAGCTTTCTGAATTCAGCTGTTAGGCTGGGATTCGTTGAGCCAAAGATGATATCATCGACGTAAATTTGAACGATCATAAGGTGGTTACCTTCCTTTTTGCGAAAGAAGGTTGGGTCAACCGAACCTTGTTTGAATTTGGACATCTTTAAGAATTTAGTTAGCGTTTCATACCAGGCTCTCGGAGCTTGTTTGAGTCCATACACGGCTTTATCCAGAATATAGCAATGATTGGGATACTTTTCGTTCACGAAACCAGGAGGTTGCTCCACACACACTGTTTCTTCGAGTTCTCCATTAAGAAAGGCACACTTGACGTCCATTTGGAAAACTTCAAAGTTTTTGTGGGCAGCATAAGCAAGAAATATTCTTACAGATTCCAGCCTAGCTACAGGAGCGAAAGTCTCTTCATAATCAATCCCTTCCTCCTGACAATATCCTTTTACGACCAGACGAGCTTTGTTCCTTATAACGTTCCCTTCCTTGTCTATTTTATTCCTAAAGACCCATTTGAGACCAACAACCGAGGCATTCGGAGGAGTTGGAATGAGGCGCCAGACTTTGTTCCTTTCAAATTCGTTCAGTTCGTCTTGCATCGCTTGAACCCAATCGAAGTGATCGAGAGCAGGTTAACTGTCTTTGGTTCAACTTTTGATACGAATGAGTTAAACATGCAAAATTCCACTTTGGAAAATAAGGATGTCTGTTTTGCCTTGAGTTGTGATCGGGTTAGAACCTTTTCAGAGACATCCCCAACCACTTGAGAGATAGGATGATCTCTGGTCCATTTGGTAAGAGGAGGGTAGTTTGGATCAAAGGTTGGGTCCAGTTCAGCATTGATCATTTCTTCTGGCTCGGACTGGCTTTCATAGTCGAATGACATATCAGCTTGCTCCCCCTCGATAGATGAGCTTTCTGGAATGCTTTGAGAAGCTTGAAGTTCAGAGGGTTCTTGTGGTGCTGGGCTTTCAGGCATTGATGCACCTTCAGATGGTGAAGCACTTTCGGTTGAATAAGTACTTTTGGTTGGAGAAGTACTTTCAGGAGCAGTTGGAGAGCTTGGCTCCCCCTCCACATGTGAGGTCGGCTGAGTTGATGACGGTTGATCCTCCCCCTCGACTAAAGCATCGTTTGATGGAGGTTCGTCAGAATTCGATCCCCCTTCATTCATTCTCCTGGCAGCTTCTTCGACAATTTGCTTCATATGGTCTACCTTGTTGTCTGCTGCGCCTGCTTCTGAGAGAGTAGCTTTCTCTGGTTCGTCAAATAGCTCCATAAACTTTTCGAATAGATTAGCGATTGAGACTGTGACTTGGCCAGTTTGAGGAAAGATTTCCCCTGCTGTGTCGTCTTTGGCCTGTAGCTTTTTGACATAGATATTGTCGAAAGTCACGTAATAAGTCTCTTCGATTTTTCTCGAACACTTGTTTAGAACTCTATATGCTTTGGAAGTGAGAGAGTAGCCCAGAAAGATTCCCTCGTCGGCTTTGACGTCGAACTTGTTGCGGTGTTCCTTGGAGTTAAAAATGAAACACCTTGAACCGAACACGTGGAAAAATTTCACATTGGGCTTTCTGTTGTTGAGAATCTCATAAGGTGTGAGCGTGAATCGTTTGTTGAGATATGACCTGTTCTGTGTAAAACAAGCAGCAGAAATAGCATCAGCCCAAAAATAAAGAGGTAAGGAAGCGAAACTTAGCATGGTTCGGGCGGCTTCACACAAAGATCGGTTTCGTCTTTCGACAATCCCGTTTTGTTGAGGTGTGTAGGGAGCTGAGAAGTTGTGACTTATTCCCTTTGCTGCCAGAAATTCTTCAAGTTCCCTGTTTTTGAATTCCAGACCATTGTCGCTCCTGATGTTGCGAACGACCTTCTTGAGCTGTACTTCAATCTGCTTGATGAACACTTTCAGCTTATGAGTCGCTTCAGATTTGAGCTTTAGAAAGAACACCCATGTAAACCGCGAAAAGTCATCAACAATAACAAGAATATACTTGCTACCACCGATGCTTTCGATAGATGATGGACCACATAAGTCAATATGAAGTAATTCGAGTGGTTCAACAACTTTCGTGTTAATTAAAGATGGATGACTTTGACGACTCTGCTTCCCCATTTCGCATGCAGCACACAAATGATCTCTGTCGAACTTGAGCAATGGAAGACCTCGAACATGACCTCCAGTGACAAGTTTGTTGATATCTTTAAAGTTGAGATGAGAGAGTCTTCGGTGCCACAACCAGCTTTCATCAGATTGTGCTTTTGACAACAGGCATATAGCTGGGTTTCCTTTGATGGGTTTGAGGTTTAGAGGAAACATTTCACCCTTACGCTCTGATTTGAGAATTACTTTCTTCGTCTTCTTCTCAATAATTTCAGAACCTTCATCGTCGAATGAGACTTTGAGACCTGTACCTCCAACAAGCTGAGATACACTGATGAGGTTGTGTTGTAGTCCTTCCACGTATGCCACCTTTCTTATAGTGAAATCACCATTGGTAATCATTTCGTATCCCTTTATGGTGCCGAAGGAGTTATTTCCAAACTTGACGTTGCCACCATTTGTAAGAGACCTGTATTCCCTGAGTTCTTCTTTCCTCCCTGTCATGTGACGCGAGCAGCCACTATCAATATACCATTCTTCGTCAAACTGCTCGTCACTTATAACCTGCAAAAATCAAGCAGATTTAGGAACCCAAAGTTTCTTAGGTGAGCCTTTCACAGGTACAGGAATAGTAAGAGAGATGTCAACAAGATATGTTCGTTTTATTAATGTTGTTTCATCTTTCTTTTTGATGGTAAAAACTTTGATTTTATTAGGATTAGGTGCGTTCGGTTTAGACTCAGATTTAGACATTGAAACCTTCTGTTTCCCTTTTTGTTCAGCTGACGAATGAGACTTTTGAGAACGAACAGAATGAACTTTTGAGTGAGATGGAGATGAATTGGAAGAATTAGAAGAATTAGATGAGTGAGATTGAGAGGGCTTAGTTTGAGATGACTTCTTGGCTGGAGACTCTAGGTGACCCTTTTGCTTTTGATCATTCGTGGGACTGACCTTAGAGTTTTGATCTCTTTTGATTTCACAACCGAACCTTTGCTTTCGGTTGGTTTCGTTCTCTGAACCGAACCATTGCTTTCGGTTGGAGTCATCCTTTGAACCGAACCTTTGCTTTCGGTTGATATTCTTTTCCGAACCGAACCTTGGCTTTCGGTTGTTGTGGCTCTCATGCCTTTTAACAGGATTATTCTCAAACTTCAGATTCTTGTCTTGATGTGAGAAATATGCATTCTGGGATTGCCAGAATTGTTTCCTTTCAGAGAGATTCTTCCTGTATCTTTGGTTCCTTTGACGTTTCTGATTCCTCATCTGCTTCGGTTGATGATGGATGTTGGCTTTCATTTTCGGTTTCTCTTTGGCTGGTTCACTTTGAACTGAGGAAGTTTCACTAGATGGAGTATCTTCTTTTACCGGACTTCCAATTTCTTGAGGAATGTCTTTCGTACCACTAGTACTTGGCACATCAAAATTATCTGGCTTGTTCAAGGGTTCTGGTATGTATCTACCTTTTCTGAAATTAGATTCTTGTGGTTTTCAGGTTTGCTTTTCACAAATTCTGAGCAGTCAACCGTGTCCTCTACAGAAATTTCACTCATATTGTCATCCTCATTAAGCTCAGATGCATTTTCAACATCAATTTTGTTTTCTGAGCTCATGTTGGCGTTTAAAGAGTCAAATTTTTGTATGGTTTCGGTTCTCAGTTTAAGTCTATCATTTTCATCCAAAAGGTTTTTAAGCATGTCCTTATGGTCCTTGGATTTAATGAAATATTCTATTTTGTCCAGTCCATACATATAGGTCGGATTGACGTCATCAGATGATATCACACTCTCACAATTATAAGCTTCAGCATCAATTTCATCCTCCTTAAACTCAAGGAAGGGCAAAATCATGCGATGAATCTTTCGTCCTATTTCACAGTCCAAGTGAAGCTGAGTAATATTAGTGTAAAGACGTTTTGCAATCAAACAAAAAATATTTCGCTGTTTTAACAGCTTTAAATTGTCTCTTTGTAAATAAATGTTTTCATCTTTTATTTTAACTAATTCTGACTCCTTCAGCTCGATCCACATGCGTCGTTCCTCACTCTTCGAAGACACCCTGCTTAATTGATCAGTTAGGTTAGAATTGGTGACTCGAGTTTGAGTTAAACTACTATCTAGATGAGAGATTCGAGAATTAACACTTTTTAGTTCTTTTTCATATGAGCATAGTGGTACTTTAAATGAAACAAAAACCGATTGTACCTTCTTGATCAGTTCATCGAGTTCGTTGAACTGCACACTGAGCGGTTTGGCTGTAAAGCACATATCCTGCTGCTCCTTCGGTTCATTGCTTCCACCATCAGTGTTGTATCCCCTCATCTAAGATACTTCGGACACCATCAAGCACCTTCCTCCACTGTTCTCCTCTTTTGCCACACAAGCCTTTCCATGAGAAGGCTTCCTCACTTCATCGTCTTCAGAGTCGGTTGACCAAACTTCCACGCCACCGAACTCGTCATCAGCAACCGAACCCTGCACAATTAGAGCATTCATGGAAGGGTTAGCGGTAGATTTCTTCTTCCTCATCTCATCAAGCTTTTTTTGCAGCAAAGCTTCCTCATCCTTTTCAGCCATCTTTTTGAGGACACAATCCTTAGCATAGTGGTTTTTCCCTCCACAATAGTAACAGCTTACTCCAGAATCACCCTCTGCCTTCGGTTCCTTCTTAGACTCATCAACCTTCGGTTCATCTTTAACCTTTTCTGAACTATAACTCCCCTGCCAGTTTCGGTTTTTGTTGCTGGGGAATCTCTTCTTAATGAACCTCTTGGGTTTAGACACCATCATAGCATAATCCTCAGCCGTGAGGTCATACTCCTCCAAGTTGAGGTCTTCGTCCTCCATCACAGCTTTACTTTTTGACAGGAGGGCCAGCGAACCTAGGCTTGAGACAACATTCTTTTCCTACAGCACAATTTTCTCCCGAGACTTCAGAATACCCACCAGTTTCGCCAAAGAATAAGATTTAAACTGCTCATGGGATTTAACTGTAGACACCACTGCTCTCCACTCTGATCTTAGACCATTTAAAAACGTAACCTTCTGCTCGATAAGCTTCCTTTCGATGTCATGTTTGATCATCTTGCTGAGAAGATGATTGAAGCGATCGAACGTTTGGGTCACAGTTTCTTCGGCTCCTTTCCTGAATTCTCCAAACTCAGATAAGAGTAAGGTTTGGATAGAGTGTTCAAGATCCTCGTCTGTAGAGTACAGTTCACGAAGTCTATCCCAAACTTCCTTTGCCGTCGTGCATGAACTTACTAACCTGAAAGTGTCGGACTAAAGGGCGAATCTGATCAATCTTAATGCCTTGATATTGCACTGGAATTTATCCTTTTCATCTTGCACAATATCTTTAACATCCTTCAGTAGATCATTATACTCCTTTTGAGCTTTAATAATCCTTGACGTTGCAGAGTGAGAAAATGGTCCATTAATAATTGCTTCCCAGATGAGGTATCCATTATCCTCAAATCCTATAACATAGTCTTCAAAGTGATGCGCCCAGACTTCATAATCATGGGTGTATAGGATGGGAATCTTCGTGGTTGATCCAATGCTGTTGGAAATATTGATGGGATTCGATTGCGACTCGTCCATAATGATCGGATAACCTGTTTAAAGATCAGACTTGTAATAAATCAGATTAGGGCAAAACAATAAATATCAAGATACGTCAATAATGAGATGACGGCTCAATAAATATCAGTAATTGCGGAAAACCCTAATTGAAACCTTTTTCACAGAAAAGAAGTGTATCGATTACACAGCCTCCTGCTCTGATACCAATTGATGAGATTAAAACTTAATCTTGAAGATCGATTAGATCTTAAACATGTAAAATAAAGATTAAATAGCAAGAACACGAAAGCAATAGACAACTCAAGAATGAATCAAACATGTCGAATGATTATAAAACAACCCTCAAAAGAGCTCGATCAAGAACATCAACTGTAGAGGGTTAGAAGGTTTACAGGAACGATGAAGAAAAATTAAAGCTATCGTAAATCTGTATCTTGTATTCTAGATCGTTAACCTAATATGCATGCAAGCATATTGTTTATATAATAAACCTAACAGGTTCACGGTTGGACAGGCCCAAACCGGAGTACAAAATAATTGGACTAATAACCGAGCCCAATGATGCAATACTTAAACGAATCTTCAACCCAACACTTCTTTACAAACAAGACTGGTTCTCCCCAATGTGAAAAGCTTGGTCTAATGAATCCTTTTTGGTGGAGTTCGTTAAGCTGACTGGAAAGTTCTTGCATCTCTGCTGGTGCCAGACGATAAGACGATTTGGCTACTGGGGTAGCCCCTGGAACTAAGTCGATTCTAAACTCGACTTGACGTTGCGGTGGTAATCCCGGTAGTTCTTCTAGAAAGATATCAGGAAAGTCGCGTACTTCTGGAATGCTCTTAATGTCTTTCACTTCCTAACTTGTATCGACGATGTGTGCAAGAAATGTATGATAATCCTTTCGCAAAAACATTCGAGCTTGGATGCACGAAATGATGCGAAGGTTTGTACTTGATTTGTCGCCGTAAATCACTACTGTTTCATTGTTATGGAGATTAAGAAGAACTTCTTTCTCAAAGCACATGATGTTGGCGCGAAGAAGACTTAACCAATCCATGCCGACTATGACGTCGAAACTTTTAATTTGGACCAGCATGAGGTTGATTGGGAAAGAATGACAGTCTAAAGTTAATGTACAACCCATGTATATGCAGTTAGTGTTTTCTGTTTTTCCGTTTTCCATTTCTACAGTGAATGATTTTTCTAACATGCGAGGTTTATGTTTAAGTAAGTGAATAAAATTTTGTCTCACGAAGCTTCTCTCTGCCCCACTATCGAATAGTATGCATGCATATGAATTATCGAGAAGAAACGTACCAGCAACTACTGTAGGATCAGCTACAGCTTCCTCGTGGCCTATAGCCAAAACTCGTCCCACTTCGCCGGTATTCGCTGCCATCGGTCAGTTTCTTTTGTAGTGGCCCACCTCGCCACAACCGTAGCAAGCTTGGCCCACACCAACATTGGGAACTTGAGTGATCGGCTTTACGGGGGATTTGCAGAAACGGACAGTGTGTCCCTTTCTATAACAGTTGGAGCACTGCATTTCCTGACAAGGTCCATTGTGGTGGTAAGTGCATTTGGTGCACTTTGGAAGGTTACCCACATAAGGCTTTGTTGGGTAGAGATTTGTAGAAAAGGTAGTAGGTAGAGTAGCAGCATTCACTGTAGCTAGTTGTTGTTTCTTCGAGGATTCTTGGGAAGACCCACCCTTCCCCTTACTCCATCCTCTCTTCCTGTTATTGTTTTTGTTGTTTCCCCTTTGTGGTTCTGGTGTAGAAATCGTTGAGTTCTGATGACTTTCGTGATCAATAAGAGATTGTGCCAGCTCCTTGGAACTTTCAAAAGTGTTAGGTTTTGAAGCTAACACGCTTGACTGAATTTGGGGCGACAGTCCCCAAATGTATCTCTCTATTTTCTTGCTCTCAGGAGCAATCATATATGTGCAAAGGATTGCCAGATTGTAGCATCTGTTGGTATAAGTTGATATATCGGTACCAATCATTCCAAGACTCCAGAGTTCGTGCTCGAGTTTTTAAACCTCTCCTCGTGGACAGTACTCTCTCATCAACATGATTTTTAAGCTCTCCCAGCTTATTGAATTCGCCACTATTAGAGTAAGTGCCTTAACGTGGCCATTCCACCAAGTTAAAGCTCTATCAGTAAGTGTGTAAGTGGCAAAGTTGACTTTGATATGCTTGGGACAGGAGCAGATTTCAAAGACTGATTATGTCCTTTCGATCCACTGCCTCAAAATCATCACACAACCAGTTCCATTAAACATCCGGGGTTTGGCATTCGTAAAGTCTTTATAGGTGCACTCTCGGGGTTGCCCATGACTCTCACCATGGTTGGAAGGAAGTGTGCCAATTCCCGAACCAGTAGTAACAGGAGTATTGATATGTGACATGGCAGCCGCCACAGCTGCTGTGACTGTTGCTTGGAACATAACAGCATTGAACTGAGGAGGTGGAGGCGGTGGTGGTATCGGTGCTTCCCCACCGTTGTTTCGTCTCGGGTTTCTACGCGGAGGCATCCTTCAACTATAGGTTGAAAAGATAAAGATAAGAATTCCATAACATAGAAAATGAATGTGTCTCATGAACTAAATCGCCATAGTTCAACAATAGATGATATTATGAGTCTTAATGATAGAAGAATGAAAGTTATTCGCAAATCCGAATATATGAAACAAGCGTATGGTTTCTCCTTAACATTTTAAGGATTGAACGGAATACTCAATGTAGTAATAATAGCGTGCCAATTATATTAATATAATAGTTGATACAACGATCACGAAAATTTGACCCCTCTAAGGGTCTCCGGTTACAATCTTTAAGAAAAAAATAAAACTTTTAGCCGAGGTCCTAACTTATAACAAAATTTGGGATTCGGCAAACACTACTTGCGACGTAGGTTGCGCTTGGAGCTTGACTCCACATCCGATTGCTTTGCTTCCATAAGACGCCTATCGAAGGTGGCTTGTTGGTCCCTCATCTCGGAGAGGGTTGCAATCATTTGTGCTTGGAATGCGTCGGTTTGGAGTTGGGCATTATCATGTGCTCTGTCCAGCCTATGGATGTCGGAAGTATGAACCTGTACTTACACGTTGACTTCACGAATCCGGCTAGCTTGAACCCCGGATTGATAGGACTGGTTGGCTAGCTTGCCCACCATGAATGCGAGTGCTCGATCGGCTGAACCTCCACCGCGGACATCGTAGAAGTCTCGACACATGCCGTAGGGAGGACGTATCCCTTGTTGCTGGCTCCAATGGTGGAGGTGACTTCCCCAAATGGGAGTCGGTCCCGGGAAGTTTCTCATGAAGACGGGAGGTTGTGCGGGTGGTGGGTTGATTATTTTCGGCTCTGAGTCAGTACCGGAGTTCTCCCCTTCATCCAATTCTATGGGTTATTCATCCTCCTTGGGATCCTCTTCGACCCATCCCCCGTTTCCTTGGTTGGGATAGTAGGGATCTCCGTATGGATGGAATCCAACCATTTGACTATACGAGAATAGGGTTATAAGAATTGAACAAAATTTGGAATATGTAAGACTAAAAATGTAGGTTAAACTATTTTATGTACCAAATACTCCTATAGTATTTAAATTCGTGCGTTTGAGGCTTGTGATGTTTTGGTAAGTTTCAACTTGTTGCTCACTTGATCATTCCTCGACATACATTAGTCCGATCTTGGATAAATATAGTTGATCAGGCTATATTCATCCCAAATCTGACTGCATATTTCGAGGTTTAATCGTAGTGTCCAACTTGTCTAAATACTTCTTGTATAGTTATAATCATGGAAACAAGTTGTTGTATGCATGTATTTGTACTTAAATGAACTAACAATTTAAGTTAAACGAAACGCGGCTTAGGCGTAAAAAAAATGTTTTGTCAGAGAGTTTTAGTCCCTTAATCATTTATAGTTTGTATATCTTATGTGGTTCGATATACTTAGTTCACTATAAACAATGCTCAGATACCAATCTGTCACACCCCCAAACCGGAACGTCGGAAACGTTCGAAGGCGGATGACTTCATGTAGTACCGTAACAATTGAATACATAGTAAAGAAAGCAATATAACCATCATATATATAATTGAAAGTTTACATTGTTAAAAGGTACATGTTCAAAACCAATTACAATATGATGTCAAAATATGAATTTAATCTGGCACCGCAGCGTCCGTTCTTCAAAAGCTGTTTGTTACCTGTGATTACTGAATCCCTGGGACATACAAGTAGTTTTGAAAGAGTAGATCAGCATTTAAGCTGGTGAGTTTCATAAGTATTAAATGACAATGTTTGTATAAACTAAAATGAAATGGTTTGTTTTTGTTTGTTTGTTCCTAGAAAATCCCATATTTTTTTCTGGTATAAATGTATCCTTCTACCAAGACCAATGTTTGTTTCTAGAAAATTGATGTTTTTCCGTATGTGGGTGGCAGTTTAGAAGTTCCAAAATTGTAACACAATAATGTTTTTCATGCCTAGAGTAGTTAATTTATGTACGTATAAAGTTGCCAAGACGTCTGAAAACCCCGTAAATCAATGTGTTTTTAATACTCCATGTGAGTTTTATAACCATGCTATTGACTAGGACAGCCTATACACAATGTTCTTCAGGCGTTGGAATGTTCTGACGTTTGTCACCCCAAATGGTGTACTGTAGCTAACAGTCAGGGCGCGGGGTTTTCAATCCAGTATAGATCTATACACAAACACCATGCTCCCCCTCCAACGGATTCTAGTATATAATATAGGACTTGAAATGCATACTCGAACGTACGTGAAGTTTAATGTCTCACAAAATTTAGTATAAAACAGATTTACGTATGAAAATGTTCGTTTGTTCTTGTATATGAAAGTATCTCCTTGAGATAGTGTTTCTAGTATGTAAAAGTTCATGATGTTCTCGTAAAACTATACCTATTATAGTTTTCCAAAAGTGTGTTTCGTTTGTATAGTAAACCCTAGTTAAATGCTCACTTGTTATGAAAAGTATACTTTTGTAGTGCCAAAGATGGACACATATACATACAGTATAAACAAACTGTTTGATTTGTATATATATATATATATATATATATATATATATATATATATATAACAACATATTTCATTTCAAAAGACAAGATGTTATCGTGATATATTTATGCATACGGAAGTTTCCATATAGTAGTTATAAATCACATATGATTCACTTGATAAAAAGTGTATAATGAAACTTTATATAACACACGATAATAACCGTGTGTTTTACTTGTATTTCCCCCCGTCCCCTTTAAAAGCATATAAAAGCATTTATAAAACATTTAAAAGTGTAGATTATAGGAGTATGAACACACTTGAAAGATCGAAGAAGGCGAGATGAAAACCGAGCAGAACTTTGACTCGAGAAAGCGGATTTTCTCGGGATTCTTGGGAATCTCGGGAGCACAAACGACCTTCGGGGCTTGAGTATGGAAACCGGCGCTTCGGGATATCACGTGCACGGAAAACGAGGCAAAACACAAGAAAGATGAGAGGAAATGAGCACTTTCCCCAAAACCCTCGCATCCCTTATATAGGGGCTGGGAACCGCCTCGTTACGCTGGGCGTACGCGTGTGTCATGCGTGACCGCATCCTCGACTGCCTCGGAGCTCGGATGGGACGGGGCATAGCTTCGCATAGGGGGAGACGTGGACGATCCGAGGCCTAGTCCTCGAGTACTTTGGGCGTACGAGAGTACGCTGGGCGTAACTCGGATTGGCCCGGTGACTCCTTCGGATAATACCGAAATTTGATTTAAATTTATATTTTTATTATTTAGTAAACTTCAAAAATTCATATCTTCTTCATACGAACTCCGTTTTCGACGTTCTTTATATCCACGCGTAGGTGAGACTACGCTCTACAGCTTTCGTTTAGACTCCGTCGGCAAAATTTGAAATTATTATTATTATTTATTTTTAAAAGGTCGGGGTAAGAAAACTTCGTTAGAAATCCATAACTTCATTATCCGACGTCCGTTTTTGCCAGACTTTTTACCGTTTAAAAAACCATTGTCGAGACCTTAGATTCTCAATTAGGTCATTCCGGCCAAAAGTCGCTCGATCTCTGTTTCGAGTTTTTAGCTGTCTATCGCTATGCCGAAGTTGGAAAAATCATAACTTCCTTATACGAAGTCAGATTTGGATGTTCTTTTTATGTACGATCACGGTTTAATGATATCTAACATAGTAGGTAACCAAATAGAGACTTTTGAACATTTTATTTTCGAAGTTAATTTCATTACATCAAAAGAGGTTACAATACTTGCCTTTCAGGTCATTACATAGATTCGAAATATCGGGTTGTCACACCTTTCATCTATCCTTCTTCACACCTCTACTCGTCGAGTTTGGCAACGACTCGACGAGTTCTCCTTCTAAAACAACATCGAATGAACCTTCATCCGACTCGCCGAGTTGTATGAACAACTCGTCGAGTTCATCTCTATCCTATGAACAAGTCCTGCCCTTGACTCGCAGAGTTGTATGAACAACTCGTCGAGTTCATCTTCGAAAATTGGGAGATTGCCTTGAACTCGCCGAGTCTATTCGCACACTCGTCGAGTCCTATGATTCTCAGGTCTATGGCTAAGTCCAATGCATTCGGTCACTCCCCCGGACCCCTCTAAGACCACTCTAACACTCACTGGGTTCCTTCAAACCATAACAGAAAAGGGAAGTCAAGCCATGGACTCGCCGAGTCCCAAGAACGACTCGCCGAGTCGAGAATGACCAAGTCTCATTTCTCAATTTCTGATGTACAACACTTGACCAAAAGATAGATCTAGGCTTCTAAGATCGATCTAGCACGTAAAGTTACGAACTTTATGTGCATGCATGGGACTATGAACTCAAATGGCCCTAAATGAGACTCTTAAGATGCATGGGGCTCTCTAAGGCTCCAAAATCAGTCCCTTTCTGCCTTGTAACCACTTAAAGACCTTGGATCTAAAGTCTTAGCCCCCAACCTTGCTTGCACTCATGATTGGTCACCAAGAATGGCTCCTAAAAGCCCTAAATCACACCAAAAAGGGATCTAAAACATGAAAGAGAAAGCTATCCACTTTATACCTCTAAAGAACTATAGAGGGTGCACAAACTTGAACTCCTCTGGCCTCCTCTTGATTTCAGAAGCCTTTCTCTTCCTTCTTATGTTCCAAAATCACCAAAAACCACCACAAAGGCCTTAGATCTTTACACAAACGATCAGGGTTTGATATGGAGAGTTCTGAGAGCAATAGGGATGAAGGGAGGTTGAATGAGATGCTTAAATAGGGTGTAATCCCTTAGATTAGTGTTTTGTCCAAACGCCTACTCATCGAGTCGGTTTGCCGACTCGTCGAGTAGGTCACTAATCTCCCGTGTCCAAAGTCGATTCTACTTGACGAGTTGGACGTTCAACTCACCGAGTCCCAAGCCAAAATGTTATAATTACTTGAATGAAAATACGTACCAGGAACCGAGAGCTACAAATCTCCCCCACTTATTTTAGACTTCGTCCTCGAAGTCCGCTGCTCGATCCTGAAAAAGCTCTGGGTAATGCTCCACCATCTTGTCCTCCAGCTTCCATGTCCATTTCGAGCCCTTTTAGTGCTGCCATTTCACCTTCACCAGCTCGACCCTCTTGTTCCTCAGATCCTTCGACTTTTGGGCGAGGATCGCCACAGGCCGCTCAATGTAGTTCTGCCTGTCATCCACCTAGAATATCCTCCTGAGGTACCATTGACGAGTCGTCCACCAAGCACTTCCGCAGCTGGGAGACATGAAAAGTGCTATGGATCTGACTGACTTCTGCTGGCAGATCCAGCCTATACGCCACCTTGCTCACTCGGGCTATAACCCTGAAGGGTCCAATATACCTGGGGCCCAGCTTTCCCCGCTTCCTGAATCGGATGACGCCCTCCCATGGCGACACCATCAGGAGGACCATCTCCCCGACCTGGAACTCCAGGTCCGAGCGACGCTTGTCGGCATAACTTTTCTGCCGACTCTGAGCGATCTGAAGGCTGCTCCTGACCTGTTGAATCCTTTCTATCATCTTGAGCACCACTTCGGTGCTCCCCATGACCCTCAGACCCACCTCACCCCAACATATCGGGGTCTTGCACTTCCTCCCGTATAACATCTCAAAGGGAGGACGATCGATACTCGTGTGGTAGCTGTTGTTGTAGGAGAACACGGCTAATGGAAGATAGGTATCCCAACTACCCCCGAAGTCCAACACGTATGCCCACAGCATATCCTCTAGTTTGTGGATGGTTCGCTCGCTCTGCCCATCCGTTTGCGGGTGAAAAGTGGTGCTAAAGTGTAGACGAGTACCCACTTCGTCGTGGAATTTCTTCCAAAATCTGGAAGTAAACCGCACATCTCTGTTAGAAATCAAGGAGACTGGCACTCCATGCCAAGCCACCACCTCCTGAATGTAGATGTCGACTAGCTTCTCAGCTGATATACTCTCCTGGATCGGTATGAAATGGGCACTCTTGTTCAATCGATCAACGATGACCCATATGGAATCTACTCCCCGTGTGGTCTCTGATGCTCGGCCTTGACCTTCCTGTAGGTCAAGCATCTCTCCATATACCAAGCTATATCTCGCTTCATGTAGGGCCACCAATAGTCAAGCCGAAGATCTGTATACATCTTCTTCGCCCCGGGATGAATGGAGAATCGGGACTTGTGCGTCTCCTCCATCAGGACCTGGCACACACCCCCGTGGTATGGAACCCACACCCTGCGGTGTAGTGTCAATAACCCTCGGCCATCATAGTCGAAGGAGGAAACCTGACCCACTATACATTCACTCCTCCAACGTTCCTTCTTCATAGGCTCTTGCTAGGCTGCTCCAACAGTGGAGTCACTATTGTTATCCGCATGAAAATGTCTCTGATCGGCGTTGCCTTATAGCTAAGTGCATCGGCCACTACATTGGCCTTCCCCGGGTGGTAAAGGATCTCATAATCATAATCCTTCACCACATCTAACCACCGACACTGTCTCATGTTCAGATTCGGCTGATCCATGAGGTATCTCAGAGTCTTATGGTCCGTGTAGATGGTACATCGAACCCCATAGAGATAGTGTTGCCAAATCTTGAGGGCGAAGACAACTGCCCCCAACTCCAAATCGTGCATCAGGTACTTCACCTCGTGGGCCTTCAACTGCCTCGAGGCATAGGCGATGACATGCCCTCTTTGTATCAGTATCGCGCCCAAACCCAAAATAGACGCGTCACGGTATACAACAAAATTCTCTATACCCTATAGCATGGATAAGATTGGTGCCTCGCACAACCTCTGTCTTAGTGTCTCCAACGCTGCCTGGTGCTCAGGTCCCCAGCAAAAGACTATGGCCTTCTTCGTTAGTCGATTCAAGGGTACAACTATCTTGGAGAAATCTTGGATGAATCTCCGATAGTAGCTGGCTAATCCCAGGAAACTCCGAATCTCAGATGGAGACTTCGGAACCTCCAATCTCATCACGGCCTCCACTTTAGCCGGGTCGACCAGAATACCATTCTGTTTGACAAGGTGCCCAAGAAACTGCACCTCGTGCAACCATAACTCACACTTGGAGAACTTGGAACACAAGCTCTCCCTCCTCAAAGTATCCAAAACCACTCACAGATGCTCCTCATGTTGCTCCTGTGTCTTGGAGTAGACCAGGATATCATCAATAAAAACTATCATAGACCGATCCAACATCGGTCTGCACACGTGGTACATGAGGTCCATGAACACGGCAGGAGCATTGGTGAGCCCGAAGGGCATCACCACGAACTCGTAATGGCCATAGCGAGTCCGAAAAACAGTCTTCTGAATATCCTCATCTCTGATCCTCATCTGATGATATCCTGACCGCAAGTCTATCTTGGAAAACCAAGATGCTCCCAGAAGTTGGTCGAACAAGTCATCTATCCTCGGAAGTGGGTAACAGTTCTTTATTGTTACCTTGTTCAACTCCCGATATCTATACACATCCGATGCGACCCGTCCTTCTTCTTCACAAACAGATTCGGGGCTCCCCAGGGTGAACTGCTCGGTCTAATGAATCCTTTGTCTGGCAGCCCCTGCAGCTGCGTAGACAACTCTTACGTCTCAGGAGGAGCCAACCGATACGATGCCTTGGCTATCGGAGCCGCACCGGGGACTAGGTCGATCCTGAACTCTACTTGCCTCTCCGGAGGTACCCCATGCAACTCCTCAGGGAAAACATCCGCAAACTCTTGTACCACGGGCAAGTCGCCCACCGTTGCCTTACCCGCTTCCCGGGTATCCATAACATAAGCAAAAAATCATGCGTAACCCTGCTGAATGTAGCATCTAGCTATCGCTGCTGAACATAGAGTTGGTCCTTGTTGTGGCCTCTCACCCTGAACCACCAGCTCTCCCCCACTTAGGGTCCTGATCCACACCAACTAATGTGCGTAGTCAATCACTTCCCCATTGGGGCATAGCCAATTCATACCAATAATAACCTTGTTCCCCCGCAAAGGTATGGGAACCAGATCTACCAGGTAACGCTCCTCGAATATCCTCAAAACACAATCTCGGTAGACCTCTGATGCTCGCACTGACCGGTCGTCCGCAATATCGACCTCCGAAGGGCAATCTAACATGACCGAAGACTCAGGAAACTTTTTGCTAAGTGCAAGAGAGACAAATGATCGGGTAACACCCAAATAAAACAGTACCTAAACTGGAATACCGTTCACATGGAACGATCCTAAACAAAACATATACGCATCATATAAATAAAAACCAGAGAGAAGGAATCATACCCGTCACCACATCGGGTGCAGCGTGTGCCTCCTTGGTAGTCACCTGGAAAGCCTGACTCCTCACCACTGGAGCCTCTGTCTTGCCCTGCCGGCCATCTGTAATCCGCAAGGTCGCTGGAGCTGGAGCCTTCACTATTGTTGCTGCTGCTTTCAACTAGGGGAAATTGGCCTTTTTATGGCCCCTTTGGTTGTAGTGGAAACACAACAACTCGGATGTCTGAACAGTAGGTGCTGGGGCAGTACAATCCCTGCTGAAGTGCCCCGTCTTGCTACACTTGTAGCAGCCCGACGATCCCAACCTACAGGCTCCCTCATGCGGCCTGCCGCATTTCCTACAGCGGCCCCGACCCGACTGGCCTTTCAGCCTAGTGTCCGATCCCTTGGGCTTCTTCCCCGAAGCCCCAGTCATTGGTCCCTCATCGACCTTCCTCTTACGGATGTGCTCCAGATCAATCTCTCTCTCCCTTTCCCTGGCAATCATGGACTCCGGGGTGGGACAAGCTAAAAAGCTGACATGCTCCCGAATATCAGCTCGCAACATGTCATGATAGCGGGTCCTCCTCATATCCTTGTCTCCTGCATACTGGGGAACCAATAAAGCCCTCTCTCGGAACTTGGCGGTGATCTCTGCCACTGTCTTAGTCGTCTACCTCATATCCAGGAACTCCCGTGCCAACTGCTGAAGCTCCACCGCACGTGCGAACTCAGCCCTGAACCGGGTCACGAAATATGTCCATGTCATAGCCTCAATAGTCGAGGCTCCCAAAGAGTCACCAATTGACTCCTACCAATCCCTGGCCCTGTCCCTTAAGCATCCTACTACATATCGTACATTCGACCCCTCAGGGCAGAAACTGGTCAACTGTGCAGACTCAATGTCTGCAATCCACCGTTTGGCAACAATGGGGTCCTTCGCCCCATGGAAATCTGGCGCACCACTGCCCCTGAAGTCCTTAAAGGACAGTGTGCGTGATCTTGCCTGGCTGGTCTCCATGTTACTCCTGAACACCCTAAGACGATCCTCCATCAGCTCTACTATCCCTTCCTTGATCGACCCAAAGATAATCGGGGTCGCATCGAAGATGCCTCTAGTAATCTCTAAGGCGATAAACTCACGTAGCCTCTCATCCACTGGTTCGGAACCTAAACCCGAACCTGATCGCTCTCCTAAACTACCAACTGCTGGTCTAGGGCGTAGTACCACCATTCTGTGAACACATAATGACAATCATCAGAAACACTGACATATCTAGAGGGATCACATCTACCACAAGTTCCCTGGTCTTGTCTCAGCCTTCCTTGACTTAAGTACGGATCCTCTACTTTCAGTAGTATGGGCCCATACTACCTTCCACATCTATTCGTACTTTCCTCAAGAACTGCCTTGACTCCACCAAGTCCCTTCTACTACTAATGTTCTCTGTTACTCTTCATCTTAGGCTTACCCTAGGGAAATCTACGATTCCAATCAATCCTGAGTTGCTGAAAGCCTCTTCGTGATGCCAATTAGATACCACCTGAATACTATCACATGCAACGAGGCTCGGATGATCCTTCGAGTAAGGGACTCATCCCTTCCACGGTTAAGACTCAGACAAGAGCTACGCAATAGGGTCAAATCCAATACTCTAAGATTATTCAACCCTGATTGCATGTGACTTTAACGTATTCACCTAATAGCTAACTCCTATTACCCAGAGTCCCGCAAAGCACAAAGCAAGCAACATTCAGAAAAGAAGGGAACAACTCAAGCAATTCTATGCACATAACAAGAATCTGTACCAGCGTGCGATATAAGCACATATAATCAGGCATAACCTAAACAGGCTATCATATCACTAACTGATCAGTACTATCATATAACTCAGCAAGCACATATAGCAGGCATATAATGCATCTTCCTAGATCCTTAGCCCTCATCTAGCATGCAGATCTACTAGTTTGTAATCAAAACATAAACTTATATGGGTACTTTGGGGAAAACTTACTTGAGCTCGGCCGGTCGTGCACATCACACATCTTGTTCTTTCTCAAAACTCTTTAACTTAGATTTTAGAAAACCATTTTCATTGTAAAAATCTTTTAATCCCTCGGTTTGAGTCCAGACACTCCCGAGGGTGTGTCCGAATCCCTCAAACCAAGGCTCTGATACCAACTTGTAACGTCCCAAATTCCGAGTCAAAAAATTTCAATTTTGATATAACGATTTAGAAGACATTTATAATAAAACATCACCATGTCATATCATTTCATAAAACCATAATCTCATGTTTGAAAATCATATCATAAAAGTAGTAACAATGTTAGAGTACAATCCCAAGATATCTCATAAGGCGGAATCCAATGTGTGTATGAAGTGCAGCTACCGCGCCGGCTCCTTCCCCTTCGCTGAAGAGGCACCTAAAACAAAATTGAAAATTGTAAGCACAAAGCTTAGTGAGTTCCCCCATTCTACCACATACCATACAATCATATAGCATATATACTATCGGGCACTTCTAGGGTGTCTGACCTACCCGATACGGCCATTCTGGGTGCCTACCTACCCGTGTCAAGCCATTTTGGGGTGCTGACCTACCCATGTCAAGCCATTCTGGGTTCTGACCTAACCATCGGTCCTAACAACCGAACCTCGGGGACTATTCCACCCCTACTGCTACCATCACATATATCATAACATAAACATACTATCAGACATATCTGGGGTGTTCGAACTACCCTTCGGTCCTAACAACCGAACTTGGGGACTATCCCCCTCCTACTACCACTATCACATATAACATATCATGCCACCATGTAAACATATCATCACATACTGTTAGACATATCTGGGGTGCCTAACCTACCCTTCGGTCCTAACAACCGAACTCTACTACTATCACATATAACATATCATGCCAACATATAACATATCAGGTAGTAGAAAACCTAGATGATATCACAAAGACAATCATCTAACATACAACTCCTACTGGTGGGCCGACATTGTGGTCGTAGACCCACCGCTACCGGAAGGTAAGTCACCTCATAAAGTTGACTGCTGAGAAACTGATCGGCAGATGTCTGACTGCTGCTCCGGTGATCCTCCAGCTATAAATCCATAAAACACTTAATCAAACATCGATAACTACTCTTAGGGTAAAATGACTATTTTACCTATGACCAACTCAAAGTCAAAGTCAACTTCCAGTTGACCCGACTTACCGAGTTGGGCCGCCAACTCGTCGAGTCCCTATCCTTTCATTTGTCCTTCTTCACGCCTCTACTCGTCAAGTTTAGCAATGACTCGACGAGTTCTCCTTCTAAAACAACCTCGAATGAACCTTCATCTGACTCGCCGAGTTGTATGAACAACTAGTCGAGTTCATCTCCATCCTATGAACAAGTCCTGCCCTTGACTCGCAGAGTTGTATGAACAACTCGTTGAGTTCCTCTTCGACAGTTGGGAGATTTCCTTGGACTTGCTGAGTCTGTTCGCACACTCGTCGAGTCCTATGATTCCTAGGTCTACGGCTAAGTCCAATGCATTCGGTCACTCCCTCGGACCCCTCTAAGACCACTCTAACACTCATTGGGTTCCTTCAAACCATAACAGAAAAGGGAAGTCAAGCCATGGACTCGCCGAGTCAAGAATGACCAAGTCTCATTTCTCGATTTCTAATGTACAACACTTGACCAAAAGATATATCTAGGCTTCTAAGATCGATCTAGCACGTAAAGTTACCAACTTTACGTGCATGCATAGGACTATGAGCTCAAATGGCCCTAAATGAGACTTTTAAGATGCATGGGACTCTCTAAGGCTCCAAAATCAATCCCTTTCTGCCTTGTAACCACTTAAAGACCTTGGATATGAAGTCTTAGCCCCCAACCATGCTTGCGCTCATGATTGGTCACCAAGAATGGCTCCTAAAAGCCCTAAAATACCCCAAAAGAGATCTAAAACATCAAAGAACAAGGTATCAGCTTTATACCTCTAAAGAAATGCAGAGGGTGCACAAACTCAAACTCCTCTTGATTCCTCAAGCCTTTCACTTCCTTCTTATGTTCCAAAATCACCAAAACCCACCACAAAGGCCTTAGATCTTTACACAAACGATTAGGGTTTGATATGGAGAGTTCTGAGAGCAATAGGGACAAAGGGAGGCTGAATGAGATGCTTAAATAGGGTGCAATCCCTTAGATTAGGGTTTTGTCCAAACAACTCCTACTCGTCGAGTCGGTTTGCCAACTCGTCGAGTAGGTCACTAAACTCCCGTGTCCAAAGTTGATTCTACTCGACGAGTTTGACCTCAACTCGCCGAGTCCCAGGCCAAAATGTTATAATTACTTGAATGAAAATACGTACCAGGAATCAGGTGCTACAAATATATTAGAACTTGTAATATATTAATATAAATCATAAACATACTATTCTCAAAAGACTATCCATATAAATTGTTCCGATGAAGTGCAACCCAAATGGACCATGCTACTCCCGGGTCGAATACATACCAATAATATTTATGGGCTTAGACATCTAATCTAACAGTTTCGTTGTATGATTCCTAAATGTCTCGATCACATCATCAGAATATACTTATGGTGGTAAATATTAGGTATTGTACGAACGTTAAGTTATCAAAATAGAACACAATCTTCAGTACATTAAGTTGCTTTGGGTTACATGGGTCTTGGAGGGCGTACCTCTTTTGATTTACTACTACTAGTTGTCATGAAAGATGCAATAAGCCTAAGATATAGTGCGAGTAGTGTAGTCACTAACTTACTCGACTATACTAGTCTATCATATGCCATGATGGTGCACAAGGTGCCCAACCATTTCACGAGAGATTTCCTCCGCTCTTTGTTCTGTTAAGGCTGCCCTAGCCTCAGCTGCCAGGATTTGTTGCCTCATGGTGGCCACTTCCTCTTCTAAGGAGTGAAGACGGTCTGTAATGTTCTCCTTTTCTGCTTGCTGGTTCAGTATAGCTCCTGAATGGTGTTTTTGTTCTTCGCGGAGGCGTCGAATTCGCATTGTCGCATTCCGGGTTTCGCCTCCAATCTCCATTACCTCATGATGGAGAGCCCGAACCTGGGTGTTTAGACGGGCCATTTGTGGTACAATCGGAGGTAGTGCTTGATTTGTGAGGGTGTTGGGGCCCGAAGTATGGTGTAGTGGGCGCATGCCTAATGCGGATCGTCATTCGTCTCCTCTAGCCCGGGCATGTAGCTGGGTTGCCCCTTGTGGAGGTGCGTCCTGGAAGGAAGAAGGTGAAAGGGTCTCTTTCCTGCTCCTGATAGGGTAAGGTTCACTAATGATTTCTCCAGTGCTTTTCTCCTCTCCTGACCCCTCATCAGTGCCTCCTCCTTGTAATCTACCTCTTGGTATTCTTCAGGACCCTCTTATGGGTTCTCCTCATGAACCTCTTCTGGTTTCTCCTCGATCCATCCGTTGGCTGCCGTGGTTGGGTAGTAGGGGTCTTCGTGGTGAAATTCAGCCATGATGTATGTGCGAGAATAGAGGTATAAGAACTACATAGAGGGTTTAAATGTATGCTTCTATGGTATCTTAAAATACTCCTGTAGTATTTTAAATTTTGCGTTTGATTCTTGATATCTTAGTGTTGGTAAGTATTAGACTCGTTGTTCACTACAAACATTTCCCAACATATGTTAGTCACACCTCGTATAAATATAGTTGCTCAGGCTATATTCATTCAAGGTCTAATTACATATCCCAAGGCCTACCCGTAGTTTTCAACTCACCATACTACTTTTATTATGCTTTCATTATGACACTGCCCTAACTTGTATGTACTTATACTTTACTTAAAATATTATTACATTTTTAGAAATATATATGTAGTCAGAGTGTTTTTGCCCCATTTTATTTATATTTATATATATTTGTGTTGTTTGATATACTAGCTCACTATAAACAATGCTATGATACCAATCTATCACACCCATGAACCGGAACAACGGAAACGTCCGAGGATGGATGACGTCATGTACAGTATCATAACGATTGAATATAAATGAATCATAGAAACCCAAAACATCATACATTGAGATTACAAGTTTACATTGTTTACAAACGTTGTTTATTCCAAAAGTTAAATACAAGTAACTGAAAAGTAGAATTCATGATGTAGCAACGCCTGCCCTCAAAATGGTTTGAATACATGTTTACTGGTTTCCTGAGAATACAAGTGATTTTGAAAGTGTCAACAATTAAGTTGGTGAGTTCATAAGCATTTTGTATGAGAAGGATTTGTAATGGTTTCATGTAAAATGATTGTGTAAACTTTTAGAAAATCCGATATTTTCTTTAAAAACGAGTTGTAAGTCTTATACCCAAGACTAAAATGTATCTATTTCCTTTGTATGTTTTCCTTGTAAAATGATAATGTATGTTTCTAGGAAATCCAATATTTGCTTGAATATGAACCGTAGTCATGAATATAATGAACCTAACATAAAAGTGTATAATTACACTAGATTTGAAGGAATACTTACCAAGAATCTAAGAATAATCTTGGAGAACTTGAACTTGGAGGATGTTTGGTTATGGTTCTTGAGAGAGTATGGAGTAATAAGAGATAAAACGGAAATGGTGGTGTTTGTGGAGATGATCTCGTCCAAAGATAAGGTGGTAAATGATGGGATGTTTTAATTACTTGGAATACTGCTGGGTAATATATAGCATGAGAAAAGAGGAAAAGCATCTAAATCACAAAGTCAAAACCTCTTATCTGCTTCCCTAAAACGAAATCACCCTAGAAAGGGGTCATAGAGGTGTTTTTGACCATACATGACCAAAATCACCCTATTCCCTCTGTGATTTTGGTCCTAACCCCTCCACCAAATGAGTTTTCAGCCTTAGTGGGCTTGTAGCTTGGGATTTTCAGTCTTATTGCTTCATGGGAGGGTGATTTCGATCTTAAGTCGACCGAAATCCCATTCTTTGTGGGGTACTAGGCTTAAACTATAAATTAATGTTTTAGTTTCATGATTTGTGTTCCCACCATTTGATTTGACTTGTCTTGCTATGCTATCACTTGATGAATCTTAAAGGTTTATTACGAATATGATCTTCAAAGTATATATTCCTATATCTACACTTATCTAAACCATGCCCTCTTGGTTTTCAAAGTTTTATTGCAACAAACTACGTTGTGAGTTCACTTGCACATGATTACAATTAGACCTTGCATGATCCAAACTTTTCGGGTTGTCACAGATGTCACATTGACATTCAATGAAGTTGGAGTTGAATGGCCATTGAGCTCTTCAATGGAAAAAAATGAAAGTTTTCTAAACTTAAATAAATGACAAAATTGCAAAAATGGTCCATGTGGTTGGCAAATTTATGCAATTTTGGTCCAAAGCGATACCTTGGTGCACCACTGGTCCAAAATTATGACATCCCAAGTTTAGAAGTGCAAGTTCAGGGTTCAAATTGTAATTAAGGATGGCCAACTCGGCGAGTCCATGGGTACACTTGGCGAGTTGAGTCGCGATTTTGGTCGCGTGTTAAGTGACCAACTCGGCGAGTCGGCGGCTGGACTCGGCGAGTTGGTGCCGAAGAGAGAAAAACCCTAATCTTTGGGATTTCATCCTATATAAAGGACTTAATGTTCTCCCCTCATTCCCCTTAGCCCCTTTGAAGTCCAGAAAACCCAAGATCCGTTGGTGAGAGCATTGGAGAGCAAATTGGAGCTTGAGAAGTGATTGGTGAAGAGATTTTGAAGATTAAGAGGATTGGAGCAAGGGCCTTTGTAGAGATTGGGATTATTCACCAGTTGGAGCTTTCTTTTGAGGTAATAATTCATTGCTTGAGCTTTTGTGCATCTAGATCTATCATTTTTGGAAGTTTTGGGAGCATATCTAGTGTTATGTTAGGTTTGGAGGTTGGATCTGAGGTTGCTACCTCAGATCTGGGATTGAGATGATTCATAAGTGCATAAAGTCCCTGTTCTTGAGTTATTGGTGAAGCCTTTTTGTCCCAAACCCTAGCCTAGAGTGTGTATGGCTTAGATCTCTTTGGATTCACGTAAAGTTTGCCACTTTACGTGATGGATGGCTTGTAGATGGGTAGATCTATGGATTGGAGCCCCTGCATGGCTTGGAAAGCCTCTGTATGGATCAAGAATTAGTGGTACTCGGCGAGTCACATGGGTGTACTCGGCGAGTTGCATGATGATAAGCACGAACTCGATGAGTTGTAAGAATAACTCGGCGAGCTTGTTGAAGATAGCCTTGGACTCGACGAGTCTGTTCTTAGACTCGGCGAGTCTGGTCGAGGAGTCCTAACCTTTTCTGGTTGAGCTGGGAACTGGTGAGTCAAGAGATGACTCGGTGAGTCGAGTGTGGAAGGACTCAGAGTTGTTGGACTCAACGAGTCTTGGGGCGACTCGGCGAGTTGAGTCGAGATATGGGAGTTTTCAGAGCATGGGGACTCGACGAGTCAGCGTGTTGACTCGGCGAGTAGATTCAGTCAGGACGGTTGACTTTGACTGAGGACTTTGACTTTGACCAAGGGTTGACCAGTTTGACTTCCAGAGGTATTTTGGTAATTATTGGTATTTATTGGTTTGGTTATTTGGTAATGATCAGTGGTGGAGTTTGTGCAGGTGGCTGGAGCAGTGTCGTCTTAATCCTTCAAGTCGGCAGTTGCAGGTGAGTTATCCTCACTATACTGATAGGGTCTAAGGCACCAAGGCCGGCCCTTTTACCGGATGGAAAGTCGGGTAGTTGTTTGTTACTTAATTGCGGAGTTATGTTACGATATGAGTATGAGATATATGTGTGACTGGAAGGTCTTATGTGTTGTGGATAAGGTATATATGATATGCGATCCGTATGAGTCGAGATGCGATGTGAGTATAAGTTATATGTGTGAACGAAAGGACTTATGTGCCATGAGAAGTAGTAGTTAAGTTGATAGATGTTATACGATCCGTATGAGTAGGGATACGATATGAGTATGAGATATATGTGTGACCGTAAGGTCTTATGTGTTATGAAGAGCATGCGATATATGTTGTTAGATGATAGGTGATCTGTATATGTTATGTATGAATAGTATGTTATGGACGAAGGTTTTATGTGCTATAAAGAGTATGAGATATATCCGGTTAGGTGTTATGAGAGTTGTATGTGTTATGTTACGGTATGAGCAGCATGTTACGGATCGGAAGGTCATCATGTTATATGTGGTTATATGATATGTATGTGCTATGTATGTTATGTATGGTAAGGACCGGAAGGTTAATATGATATGGAACGGAAGGTCAACAGAGTATGGACCGGAAGGTCAACAGAGTATGGACCGGAAGGTCAACAGAGATATGGGATGGAAATCCCCTGAGACATTCAGATCGGAAGATCCCATGGAGTTATGGCCTGGAAAGGCGTATGTGCTATTATGGCTTGGAAGGGCGTATGTGTTGTATGTAGTATTTTGGGGGTAACTCACTAAGCTTTCGAGCTTACAGTTTTCAGTGTATTATTTCAGGTACTTCAGGTGATCGTGGCAAGGCAAAGGCATGATCGTACTGCTTCTCATGTTTATGTTTTATGAAATGGTTCTGGGAATACTCTGATAATAAATGTATTGAAAACTTTTTTGTCTTGATTTAATGAATATGAGTTGTTTTTGAAAATTTTTAAATTTCTTGTGAATTTTCACGGTGTTACAAAAATTGGATTTTTCTATTGTTTTTGGTCCCTGACATTAACTTCCATCCATTTGTGCCATTAGGTGCTATAAAGACAAGGGTATTTTCGTCTTTCCACCTACAAGGACCATTTTTGCAACCTGTTTCCAAAAAAATCATGAACCAAACCAAAAATAATATATATATATATATATATATATATATATATATATATATATATATATATATATAATTAAGGGAAATCGAGAAAAGCAGAAGAACAGGTGCAATTTCAAGCTCGATCTTGATCGTGCCCAAGTGACGGATCGAGGAAGGAGTCTTGCAGTTTTCGTCGTTTCAAACTGAATTCCCTGATGGGTTTACTTCAGCCGACCTTCTTGTAGATGTTAAACGTGTTACATTTATTACAAAACATGTATTTACCTCCACCGCTGTACTTTTCGTCGTTTTCTTATAGAAATTATACACCATCATTTGTAATCGAAGATCTCACTCGATACAAATCAACCCAAACCCCAATTCAGAAAAATCAAATTGATTGAGGTTTGTGGAAGAAAACGATGGTCAGAGCAGAAATCGAGGGATCGACCTTGACGAACAATGCTTACGCGAATGGTTTAGTCCAAATCAACAACGGGTCTCTAGAGGAAAAACTCGACGAACTTCATCACCTATTGGGTAAAACAGACGACGATCCTTTAAGAATCGTGAGCGTTGGAGCCGGTGCTTGGGGCAGTGTGTTTGCAACAATGTTACAAGATGGTTATGGTCATCTTCAAGATAAAATTTCAAATTAGGATCTGGAGATGAGCAGGTAGGTCAGTCGATCGAGCCACATCACAACAATTATTCGATGTAATCAACTCACGAGAAGACGTGTTAAGACGATTGATTAGAAGATGTGCGTATTTGAAATACGTTGAAACAAGATTAGGCGATCGAGTATTGTACGCATATGAGATTTTGAAATATGGGTTTTGTTTGAATATGATCAATACTCCACTTAGTCCTTTGAAAGTAGTAACGAATTTACAGCAAGCTGTTTGGGATGCTGATATTGTCATCAATGGATTACCATCGACTTAAACTCATCAAGTTTTTCAAGATATTAGTAAGTATTGGAAGGAAAGAATTACAGTTCCTATTGCAAGACTCCTTCCTCGATTTGAGGCTGCCAACGACGAACCAAACGCATCAAAGGGAGACCGCTGGAAATCGACGCCCTCCTCCCCTCGTAATCGTCAGCCGCTGCTGGAACCCTTTCGATTTCTGCTAATGTTCGCCCAATTCTCGAGTAGATGACGATCGAAGATCCCTTGACCTGTAGCTAGGGGCGACGAGACAGTCGGAGCAACCACCCAAGACGACCCACTCCGCCGGTAAATTCTCGTTTATCGTTGGGACTAAATAGAGACCACGAGACTCAAATCGTGAGTCTCATTCTGCTTCTGATCTGTAAATCACGTCCAAAAATGAAGAAAGTATAAAAAATCAATTCATTATTTGAAGATGAAATGATTCAAGCAATGAAGGCACCAGTACCAAACGCTGGTGGGAGAAACCGTGATTTTTTTGGAATAAGGTTGCAAAAATGGTCCTTGTAGGTGGAAAGATGAAAATACCCTTGTCTTTATTGCACCTAACAGCACAAATGGATGGAAGTTAATGCCAGGGACCAAAAGCAATAGAAAAATCCAATTTTGGACCATTGGTGCACCAAGGTATCATTTTGGACCAAAATCGTATAAATTTGCCAACCATAGGAACCATTATTTCAATTTTGTCTAAATAGATACTATAAATTAGCTTTTGTAACTTTCTATTGAACTTTATAGAATTAAATGCATTGTAGGAAAAAATTGATTGAGTTGTATGAAATGTAGAAAAATAATGTGACAATCCACTGAAATCTATTGAGTTCAATACATTGTGGTTGTCCTTACTCAGAAAATCTAAAGTTTATATATTGCCGACTATTATTTAAACGTAAAAACCAAACCGGGAGTTTCGGTTATTCCAACTTTTCGTTTTGATTTGTCAAGATTTTTTACACAGAATAGCAGTTATATTGGTTTAATTTGTGATTGTTGAGGCCACATTTATCATCACCTATAAAGGTTTTTATTTAGGCCTCATTAAGATAAACATTGGATTGGGGTCTTCTGTATCGGTGATTGTTTTCACCATGACTAATAATAGTGGTCACCAAAGAAAACAAATGGAGATAAGGAAGAGGGAGGAGGGGGCCGGGTAAGGGAATGAAAACTTGGGTGGTTAAAAGTGGGGTGTGGTGTGCTCTTTTTTATTTTTTTTATTTACATACATATTAATAAACATAAAAAATGTTAATAATAAACAAAAAAAAGTATATTAGTCCTTGTGATGTCGACAACCTCTCCACAATATTTTATTTTTGTTTTGGATGTCTATGGAAGTTGAGATGTTTTTTAGACTTCATCCGAAGAAAAACGTAAATTACATATACAAAATTTGGAATTTACTCTTATTTTTTTAAAATCTATATATTATGTAAACCTTATTTTCAAGTAATATTTTGGAAAGTATGATGTAACTTAAACAACAACAAAATAAACAATTATTAAACATATAAGCATATATGTTAACTTACTTTTTTTTATAAGAGACTTTCAAAATGTTTTACAAATTATTATTTGATTTCTTGATATCAAATATTTTTAAATAAATATAAAGCTGTGATATAAAAGAAGTATATTAACATCGGATCCAAACTTTGTTTTCAAACTTTTGTGCTCCATTTAATATGATATAATGGTTGTGATGATATATATGGACTGATGACATTTTTAAATTACATTGTATATACTAATTACAAATGAATTACTCGATACATTAAAGATAGGTTTTCGTCCCTTACATAATTTTTTACGGTTTTTATTTTTATTAATTTCTTTAAGATATACTCTCAACTTTATTTCTGTATGTATCCTCCATATACAATTTTTTGGATCAAAACTTTATTTTGATATTTTTATGATCCATTTTATATGATTTAATCGTTTCCATGTTATATATGGACCGTTGATACTAAAAAATCACATTATATATAAATTGCAAAGAAATTACAATGCACATCAAAATTAGGTTTTGAACCCTTATATGATTTCTCTTTATAGTTTTTGTTTTTGTTATTTGCAAAAAAATAAATAAATAAAAAATAAAAAATTATCCGTGGCATACTTAAATACTAGTCTTTGAGATAATTTACTGAAGCGAAAAGATATAATTGAACAAAGTATAGAGGCGTGGATATTTTGAGAAGCAGCAAAAATATCTACACCGTACAAATAAAAATCCGCCGCGCAGCAAAATATCTAAAGTCAAACATGAACGTCGGACTGACATGGCGCCATGCCATGTGGAAAAGCTATGACATCTGGCACTTCTATTCATTGCGCTCGCCGAATCATTTAACAAAACTCTTTGGCTCATCCTCAAAATCCACAACCACCGCCGTTTCTTCTTCTTTTTCTTCTCTGTTTGGTATGGAGTATACGCTTCCGCCGCCGGTGACGGAGGCGCCACCATGTTCGGTGGCGTCGCAGATGATGGGGGTCGAAGCGGGGTTGAGTAATTTTGTCGAGCAGGAGGAGAGTTCAATGATGGTATGAATCTTTATGATTATGAATATATATGGTCATATACATACTAGTGTTTACTTCATGGGTTTTATCGTTGTATTGTAAATTGTAATGGTGATTTTCTAAGAATTTTATAATGTTAATGTGGCTTTTAGGTTTGATTTGGAATAATAACAATTATTATACTTTTTGGTAGTATTGTTCTTGGGATTGTTTAATATCATTCTAATGGCATGTTGGTTGTTGGGGAGATAATTAGGATCCAGTCTTTTCAATTAAATTTGTTAGTTTTCAATTTTAAAATCTGAACCAATTAACTTTAATTTCTCAAGAGAAGATGGCAAAAACTTTGAGAGGTCTTCTAAGATTCGGACACACAATTAAGATGGGTTACGTGGATTTAGGGTCGTGCTTAATTCAAATGCCCATTAGGCAAATCTGAAAGTTTATATAATGCTTGGGCTAGATTTGTTGGCTAATATAATTAGAACTATTATTATATCTCAAAAAGGTGGAGTAGTGTGAAGCTTATAAAAGGATTATAAAAAGAGTTCAAGGCTTTGATAGTAAATTGACATGTTTATATATATATTTTATGTATTATATTTTTTTTCTTTCTTTCTGTTGCTATTTTACAATTTAGAAAGGTGCCAGTGAAATTAATCTCTATCTTCCTATTTCTTTGACGTTATCTGTCATTGTGGGGGTTGTTGGATTTCGACATATTTATCATAGAGTTTGAGTAATCTTTTTAAAAAATCTCAGGAATCCCCGAAAATATCAGAATGGACTGATGAGAAGCATAATTTGTACCTAAATTCCATGGAAGCTTCTTTTGTTTACCAGTTATATAATTCATTGGACACACGATGTGGGAAAACCCAAAACGAGTGCTTTGTAGATACAAAGTCATCTAGGAAAGTTCATTCTGGAGCCCATTATCCTTCTGGCGAGGTTTGAATTGATGCATCTTGATTTTTATCTCTTTTTCCCTATTTAAGAGATATATATTTTTTGTATATATGTTTGTCAGTTTAAGGTTCTACAACATGGCTCTTGGTCAAGGATTGATTTCAGGAGAGAAAATTCGGTTGTTAATGTAGCTGATAGACCCCATGTGACTTCAAGTAATCCATGGATTCAGCATTTTAGGAAAGCTAAGGAATCCATTTCACCCCAGGAAAACGGGACATTAAGTACAATAACTCAGCACACAAGTTATGGTAACACAGGTATTTGCAACTTCACCCAATATATATTTTAACGAATGAACACTTGTGTTTTTGCCATTTTATCGATTTTAGCCACTTAAATATATTGTATTATGATTGAACCATTATACATGTTTTTAACAAATTAAGACAACCAAATTTCCAGTTAATTGGGTTTCTAAGTATTGGCAAAATACAACAACGTACTTTCATCATCCTATAGACTTTGTTATTGAGCAATTATTTAAAATTATTATTATAATAATTGTTTGTTGACTAAATCGATAAAATGATGAAAGTACACTGCAATTTTCTGTATTTTTCCCGGATCTAAAATCCAATAACAAGGAAAAATTCTTTTTTTGAATTTTTTTCAAAGTGGTTAACATAAGAATAATGGTTTAATCACCAGAGAAAAATAGTGAAAGTAGTTATATCCATAAATGTGTTGTACTTATTTACATTTCTTCCTTATATTTACTACAAGATTCATTAATTAATAGTAAAAGCTATATGACATGTAAGTGTGTTTTTGCTATATGATTTGCCTAAACGTACACGGTAGCTTGTGCATATTGGTTGAATGATGGATATATGCGATGTGTGTGTGTCTTGTCAGATGGTATCAGAATCATTAATTCATAGTTTGGTCTTACTTTCTGACATTGCAGAGGTGATAGATCAAAACTTTGTTGAAGATTCTGCTATAGAGATAGTGACCACACCCTACAACAAAAAGAGGAAGAATACTTCTGCAGTTTCCAAATTAGGCAATGGTCAGGTAATGTGCATGTTTAATGATATGAAAGTAGATGTTCATGAGATTATACACTCGTCTAGTCTCTCATTCTTTCTTCTTTTATCAGGCTGCATCCTTTTGGCACTTGTCCTGTAATGGAAATGGCCGATAACCATGTTTCTGAGGCCTTGCGAGTTGTGAAGTTTTGTGGTGATTTCCAGCAAGAGAAAACGGATGGCTTGTTTGGATCTTAATATAACATGAGATTATTATCCAACAATGGTATTATTTAGGACTTGTTAGCCAACATGATGTTGCAGTAGAAATCTTAGAAAGAGTGGCATTACAATCATACTAGAAGATGGTGTCACACGACTTAAGAAGGTACAAGTATGTGATGATGATCCAGACAAGCGTTGTATACATGACATCGTCAACTTGGCATACTTATTTCAACTTGAAATCCTTTGCATACTTATTTTCTGAACCATGTCAACTAAATTTCCTGTTAGAAACAATAATAGATGCAGAAAAATACGTAACTTAAATAAATCGGCTTAGAAAGCACAAACATTTGCTACTTTTTCAAGTGGGTTTTGTATCTAACTTCAATCGTGAACAAATTAAAGCTTCCGAAAAAGGCGTTAAAACTGACAAAAACAGTGGGGTTACAAAATGATGGCTACGGCTAGGTGGAGAGAGTTTGTTAGACTAGAGGGAGTGGGTGTGGTCTGGACCGCACACCCCTTGCCACATAAGCACAAACACCGCTCCCCTGGGTGCGGTAGAGGGCGCAGTGTGTCTTTCCAAGGGAGCACTCCTTCAAACAACGTGATTGGTTTCTTTTTCTTACATTCTTTTGATTGGTCCTTTTATTTATTAAAAAAAAATACCCAAGTGTGACAGTGTGGTATGAAACCACACTTTTGTGGTAATGGGTGAGGTGGCGTCTATGTGTCACTGCGGTTTCATGAGGGTGTGTGGCACCAGTGCGGCACCACTCCCTCCAACTTTATTTGTAGCACTATCACAAAACAACCTTTCAAACATAGATATTAGCGACTAGGATATTTGTTGCTCGTAGCGACGGATCTCCATAAATTTCTGAATTTAAACACATTTTTGACATTAGCAACGCTTTATATCCGTGGCTAATCCATCACAAAACATTACAATCAGCAAAAGATTAGTAGCAAAACTTAATATTCTTCATATTTCGTTGTTCAATATTCGTCTATAGAAAGAATAATATTTTTGAAATTAGAAGTTTCATCATTAATCCGTTGCTAAAAAGAACTATATATGCAAAATTACTTTTTCAAATTCAGTGACAAGATAGTTTCTGAAAAACCAGTGACATATTAGGTACTTACATATGTGAGTGAATATTTTAGATTTTGCATGTTTTGATTGTCTATTCATGCTTGACGTTTGAGAGCACTGTTCCTATATTTTTTTATGCTTATATTTATGTTTCTATTAGGAATCTTTTTAGTAAATTTTCTACGTGTTCTAGTTCTTTTTTATTTAAGTGCGAGTCGATCATTTGTATCTCAATCCTTTAGCAGGAGTTTCGATATGCCTCTTGGGGAGTTAGTGGCCGTTGCGAGTTTACATTGCCAACGAACACAATGTTTCTGCTTCGAGTACCTTCCGTGACTATATTTTGGAGATATTCAGGGTGTCCTACCCGATTTACCAGATTCTAATCCCTATGGGAGACGTGTGCATAATTATAAGGATAGATTGGTTGAGCAGGTTTGGAGCTTTGATTGATTGAAAGAGACATCTAATGGAGGTTCGAACCCCAAGTGGGGAGAACTAACCATATATGGAGAAGGTACCATGGTTGGTTTGACTTTCTGTTATGCTTCTAGGGCTAGACAGTATCTTCAGGATGGGTGTGCGGGTTATCATACGTATGTAGTGGATACTCAAGTAGAAGGGAAGAAGTCAGAATCTGATGAGCTAGTTGTTAGGTAGTTTCCAGATGTCTTCCTGGAAGATTTTACATGTGTGACTCCCATGAGGCATGTGGAGTTCATGATCGATCTGATCCCCGGTGCAGCCCCGATCACTAAGGCGCCATATCGCCTCGACCATCTGAGATTCAGGAGTTGTCCTCTTAGCTTGAGGAGTTGTTGGGCAAGGAGTTTATTCGGTTGAGTAGTTCGACTTGGGGAGCACCGATCATTTTCGTCATAAAGAAGTATGGTTCACACAAGATGTGCATTAATTACCGGGAATTGAATAAGTTGACAATGAAGAACCATTATCCACATCTAAGGATTGATATCCTTTTCGAGCATTTACAGGGTCATCTTGGTTATGCAAGATTGATTTGAGGTTGGGATACCACTAGATGATATTTAGAGAGGCGGATATTGAGAAGATGGATTTCCGAACTCGTTATGGTAATTATGAGTTCTTAGTAATGCCATTTGGGCTTACCAATGCAACTGCATCATTCATGGATTTGATGAATCGAGTATGTAGGTGAATGCTCGATCCGTCGATTGTTGTGTTTATTGACGATATTCTAGTCTACTCAAAGACCAGGGAGAATCATGAGCAGGACCTGCGGGAGTTACTTAGAATGTTGAGGAAGGAGAGGTTGTATGCCAAGTTCTCCAAGTGTAAGTTCTGGTTGCGAGAGGTCCTATTATTGGGACAACTTGTCAACCAAATGAGATTTTGTTCGATCCGGCTAAGATCGAGGCGGTTATGTAGTGGGAGGTTTCGAAGTCTCCATCTTTGATTTGGAGTTTTCTTGGACTTGTAGGTTACTACAGGAAGTTTATTCATGATTTCTCCAAGATTGCGGTCCCACTTACTCGCTTGACAAATAATATTGTAGATTTTCATTGGGACCCGAGCAACATGCAAAATTTAAAATTCTAAGGCAAAAGCTATTTGAGGCCTCGATATTGACCCTTCACGAGTGTGTTGAGAATTTTGTGGTATATTGTGACGCTTCGATTACCGGTTTGGGTGCAGTGCATTGGGGTAGGGTTATTGATTATGCTTCTAGATAGTTGAAGCCTCACGAGGGTAGGTATCCTACGCATAATTTGGAGTTGGGGGTGGCGGTGTTTACCCTCAAAATTTGGCGACACTATCTATATCGGGTTCGTTGTACCATATACAAAGATCAGAAGAGTTTGATATATCTTTTAGACCAACTGAATCTAAATATGAGACATTGTAGGTGGCTTGAAGTGGTCAAAGATTATGATTGTGAGATCCTTTACCATCCGGGGAAGACAATGTTGTCACTGATGCCTTAAGCCGAAAGGCGGCTAGTGCTCCTATTCGTAACGTATGTTTGAGGATAACCATTATTTCACCGCTTCTAGATTTGATCAGTGTAACATCCCAAAAGTCAACCATAAATGCTTTGAAAATCAGAGTGTAGGTTTTATGAAAAGGTTTTATTCATAATCATAAATAATAATAAAATTATCTTTTCATGTTACATCAACATAATCATAGAAAAATATGGAAGTTAAATCTTGTTTTAAAAGCCATATCATAACATAGATTAGATAAACTAGATGTCATGACCCTCCGAGAATGTCCAGATATCCCAATCATGCCAATTCCTTGTCCTTCGAACCTGAAGGACCTACAACTAAAAACATAAAGTAGTAACCGTAAGCCTAAGGATTAGTGAGTAATAACAACACTCATCCTTTATACATATCATATTTAATACACACAATCACACATAACAGAAAATAATTCAAGTAATATGTCACATATTACTTACATTCTATCACATATAACTAAACACACACGAATGCTAGCATTATGATCACTAGTCACAACTAGATTCCCTCACATATAACTAGATTCCAATCTTGGGTTATGGTATCTTCGTGATTCTGAGTTCAAGTTGGTGGGATACACTAACTTCAATCACGATGGATGTGACATTGATCACAAAAGTACTTCAGAAGGTGATCAAATTCTTGGAGATAGGTCGGTGAGTTGGTCATACAATAAGCAGACATCAATGGCTTGCTCTACCATTAAAGCTGAATAGATAGTCGCTGGAAGGTGTTGTGCTCAGATTCTATGGATTCAAAATCAACTCTTAGATTATGGTCTACAATTCACACAGACTCATATCTACTGTGACAACACCAACACCATTCAGATGATATATAATCCAATGCAACATTCCAAAACAAAGCACATCGATATATGTCATCACTTCATCAGGGACATTGTTCAAAAAGGAAAAGTGGAGTTGTTCTACATCCCATCCATTGATCAACTAGCTGAAATTTTCACTAAGGCATTGGACGGAAAAACACTAAACAAATTGATTGCAGATCTTGGCATGCTTTCGATTACTTAATCGTTTTGTAACTCGCTTTTACTTTCTTTCTTAAAACACAAAAACACAAAAACAAGTGTTGCTTTTATTATGCTTTTATAAATTTACATTGTTTGCGTAAGCTTTGCTTCTAACGTTTACAAGTATTCTCTTCTCTCTTTATTTATCAATATTTTAGGCCTATCTAAGATTTATTTACACTTCTTCTTTCAATGTTAGAAAGAGGTAGAATCATCTAGAATGTTTTGAATGCTCTTGTTGTTGAGAAGAATATTATCATCAAGTCTCCTTCTTGTTGAAAATATTCTTTCTCTCCTTCACCCATTGTCTTGGATGCCAGATGCATCCACAATGAGTCTTACTTTCATCTACCGGCTCATAATCTGAGAAAATCTCGAATGCCCTCGTGTTGATCTTGTCAACATGATGGTTTCAGAGATTTGAGCAAGTTAACTCGATGGATACAAATATTAGTTCCTGATCCCCTCTTGCTCTTGATGAACATGAAGTTTGGAATCCATCTACAACATCTCAATGATTAATGGCTTCATCACTCTTGATTTGCAGTGAGTTGTATATTTGTGTGCTTGTTCTTGATTATGTTTTCTTTTATAGCCAGACTTGAAGGACATATACCTCGAAGAAAGGGAATTGATTAATGAGTATTTATTTCAAAAGGTTCTTCTTTGGTAATTCTACGCAAAAGATTTTATGCCTTTATGATTCTTCTGAAAAAGCTATGTAAAGAGCCTCTAAAAAGGCTACACAATTATTGCTTTTAGCATATTTCCTTGTTTGACTAACGTTTTCATTTGTATTCTCATATTGTTTGTTATTTTGTACTATACCTTTTTAAAGGATATTACGATGGCAGTTCATAAGCCGGGTATGTAACTACTGACAAGTCAGTGTCCCTAGAAGTTTGTTGTTTCATGTGCCTAAATCTCACTAAGTATCTCATCAGCAAGACCATCTGTTGAGATGACATTGAGTCACCCACTCACACTAATTTTCTAGCATCGTCTAAACTTTCTAAGTGAGATTTCCTGGTCGAAATAAAAATTATAAAAAGGCTTGGGTGTTTATTATTGGTTAATTGTTTGTTACCTGACTTCTTCCCTAGAAGCATGCTTGTCGTATGCATCAACTCTCATGTTCTACTGAAACATTGAGCATAACCTAATGCCTTAGCCTAATTGCACAATCATCAACGTCAGAGATACTTGTCTGGTCCTTAAATGACAGAGGGTTATTTATGTCCTTGACCTCCTAGTCCGAGATACGACATGATAACATTGAACAAATTGATGGTGAACTTTAAATCTCTAGATTTTAACTCAACACTATCATACATAAGTTGAACCACTTCTTGTTGATGATCTGACATTGTTTATGATTCACGCTGATTCCACCTCAGTGTCACTGAAAGAATCCATTCTCTTCTTAATTGCTTCTCAATAAAACATTACGATTCATTGTGATATACCACACACTGATAAAAGTTTAAAACTTTGTGCTGATGGTTAGTATATGTACTATATACCATCACATGAACCAACCCCTTCTTGCCCTTACATTATACTTTAAAGCTTTATGATTCAGCGTAATATACCATACATTGACGAGAGCTTGAAAAGTTTGTGTCGATGGTTAAGCTACACCACCAGATCTTATCACATGCATCAATCCATTCTCTCTCAACAATTCTTCTATTAAGAAGTTAATGATTCACTGTATTAGCCATACACTGATAAAACATTGACACTCTTTTCCAATGGGTACATTTTATTCCAGAATGTATTACACACATCATTCCACTCTTTCCCTTTTCTTTTGATAAAAGTAATTAATGAACCAGGGTATAAAACCACATGCTGATGAAATCTCACAATACTATGTGAGTGAATGGTAGTTCAAACCTATACTATCAGGAGACATCACACTTTTTTTCCACCTACAACTCTGATACGTTGATCGCTTCCTCCAGTGCCATATTTGATGTTGAATTCAAAAGAGGGGAGAAACTAATTGTTAATGATCTGAAGAGAAGAAAAATTTAAGAGTGAGCCGACTCGATAGATGATATCAGCTCATCATCTATTCATCCAATGCTCCTGCTTTTACTGTTTCTACTATTGAAGAATTTAAATGGTATTAGTCAATATAATTTTTTAGGTAGAGCATTCGTTAAAGTTGAAGAACTTAAAGTTTCAATCTTACTCTCAGGGGGAGTACAAGCTGAAGAATTTACTAAAGATTAGTTTTGATATCATCTGACAGGGGAGATTGTAAGGTCACAACTTATGATTTGATGAGTCAAACACTTTATACGTTGATTGTCAGCACCAATGCCAATATCAACATCAACGCCAATGCCTCAAGTCTTATCAGTGTCAACATGTAGATAATGATCATATGTAATCATTGTATGTTAGGTAATTATATAGATTTGTATACAATAGATAAGAAATTTGATATCATTGTGATAAGCATCGGTTCTTAGAATAGATTAAATACAATCTCTTGATTGAAGGGATATACTAGTATAGCTTAGTATATATTCAACATTAGAATGAAACCCTAATGTAATCGTCTTGGTGACACTCTTTGTGACAACCCTTTTTCTTGGTGAAAACAACTCCTTTCTTGGTGAAAGATATCTTTGTGATTATTTCGTGTTCTTTATTTTAGTTTAGTTAATTTGTTTGTTCTTTGTTAACTATACTTGAAGTGTATCTGACCGATACAAACCTTCAACAACATAAAATGAAGAAAACATACATTCCCATTTCTGGAACTGATCCACAATTGCCAATCCTTGGCAATAGGTAACCAGTCCTTGTTGTTAACACACTAGCAACCTTGACGTATTTTGGTTTTCATAACATCCTTCCAATCCAATCAATAACTATCATTATTGTCATGATTCATTTGATTGCGAAGAATTATACTCTCTACTCACTCCATTTATAGTCTCGGTTGGAGTATAAAGATATTCAAATTAATTGGGACGTAAGAAAGGAAAATCCCTCTGTAATTCCTTCATAGCTGATGCAATATCTATGGATTTTCTGATCTATTGATGAACTTTGACTGTCTTGAATCCATTAGCAACCAGTAACACATGACCGTGCAATGAGTCCCTCTTCATCTTCTGGACCTCTAGTTGCGACCCTGGAATCATACACTAAATATGTATCGGGAACATCCATTTTTCTCAAATATGGGTCGAAGACGTAGCTCGCGATCTGCTTTCCACCACGGCTGTCGAACCAACAGAATAATCCAATATCTAATACCCATCAATTCTTACTTGTTGAGAATAAAACACTTAAGATTGAATAGATTCAAACAGGAAAAAGCAATCAAACACAGAGTATGAATCAAGAATATGTCAAATGATTAAAAGTCACATCCTCAGAAGAGCTCGATAAAGAACTAATATAGAGGCTATGTAGGGTTTACAATGACATGATTAATTAATACACGATGCATGCATGCATCTTAAATAGTAAACCCCTAAAAGTAAATGACGGGTGGACAGGCCCAACCCGGTACAAAATAGACTATACAAAAAGCCCATAAAGACGCAATATTAAATACCCAACAATTTCCCCCTTCGCGTCGATTAGGAGTGAGACCTTCATTGTTGTGTTTTCTTCGTAGTCTTGAAGAGCTTGGGCATAACACTGAGAAGAGTACTGAGAAAAGCAATATACCAACAAATCATATCTGAAAATTTCTTCTTCACAGCATCTTCATTCACCTTGCACTGACTTGTAATTTCCAATACATAATTCAGGCAGGCGGTGGAGAACAACTGTTTGTCAGGAAGAGCGAATAGACATTTCTGGAAATCGCCCCGTTCTTTGGTTCCTCATTGAAACATCACAGACCAGTTGTCTTTCTTTATCTTCCGCATTCTCATGTTGTTGATGTCGCTTGCAGAAGCTTGAGGAAGGACTGTTGGTTTTCTTTTCAGTACAAAAGCGATTTCGACATCCAGTTTCACAACTTCATAGATGTACGAAACTAACATTCACTTGATGTGTTCCACGAGAGGCTCGTACTTCTTCTCTTCTTTCATCAAGAAGTGCATCAGAGGAATCCAGTCGTAGGGGTTTAAACAGGATAGATCAGCAAGAGAGAACTCAAAGACAGAACTCTCAGAACCTCGAGTTGTTTTGAATTTTGCATTTAAAAAGCTCTTAGTTTGTACTGGCCCTACAACCTTCACAGATGTTATCTTCTTAGTACTCCATGTCTGGTATTGAGGCTTACCATGCGTCAGATTTCTCATTTCTTCATCATCTGAGCCTAAAGACCATATTTGGTATTTTCCCTCATCTTCATCATCTTCTCTAGCAACCAGTGACAATCCCTTTGACTTTGCCTTTACTTCTTCCAATTTTTCTAAATAATATGCTTCATCCTTAACCTTATTCTTCTTTTCTTCTTTCTTGCACAACATGCAATCTATCGCCATATGATTAGCGTCATTGCAATAATGACAATCAACTCTTGAATTCTCTTTAAGATCTTTCTCTTGTTTCGTCTCTTCTCCCTTCACATCTTTCTTCTCAAACTTCTTCTCTTCATTTACCTTCCCAGAGTGGTTTCCTTTTGCTTCCCTAGTTTTTGACTTCACATTGAAAGGCTTCTTGTAGAACTTCTTTACTCTATTATTTGAGTAAAAAGCAACCGCTTCGTCATCAGAGTTGATGATAAGACCTTCATTATCCGAACTTTCATTATCATTATCATATTTAGTTTCTTTTCCTGACAACTTCGATACCAGTGCTAATGGATCAACCAAATTGATCCTTGACTCTTCAGCTGTTTCATTTACTTTAGCTTCGTGAGCTTTTATCACATTGTACAGATCATTTAGAGTGTCGAAATTGAAGCTCTGTTGAGTCTTTACCATCACACTTACATTCCTCCACTCCTTTCGAAGTCCCATTATGAAAGTGAGATTGAACTCCATAGTTTTCCTGGTGATGCCATACTATTGCACTTACAGATAAGCTCATTCAGACGGTCATAGAACAATTCAATCGATTCTCCATATTTTTGTTTGAACTCTCTTAATTCAATTAGACACTGCTTGACTGAACTAATTTTACTCCTCTCGCTACCATGATATTTCTCTTTCAGCGTGTTCTAGATTTCTTTTGATGTTTTGCATCTTCATACATAATTGTACACAACTGGAGGAAGAGCTCCACGAAGTTCTCTCATACATTTTTTCTTATTTTTCAGTAGCCTTGTAGTTTGATCAGCAACATTAGGATTAATTGTCGAAGTACCAACACTTTGAACAAAAGAATGAGAATGAACATCATCAGTAATGCACTTCCAAAATTCTTCATCAATTCCGTTTAAGTAATCCTCCATACCATCTGCCCATTGATGGTAGTAATCTAGAATTAGCATCATAATTTTGGTTGAGGAACCAACCAGATGAGAATAAGACGTCATCGTATTCATGTTGAAATTCGCCATGGATAGACAGACAAAATTTCAGAAAAGCTTTAGGATTTTGAAAATTTACGGATGAATTTGACAGAAAACACAAATTGATCACTTGATTAAACAAACTAATCATAGAATCGAATCACAACTGAAGATCTATGAAGATTTTCATACTAAAAAGTGCAGAAACTTTTGAATCTAGAACTAGACTCAAAATACTTTTGACATGAATGAAAATCAGATCATTGCAGAATGATTCTTGCTCTGATACCGATTGTAGTTGTTGTGTAATCGAGTATGAAATACAAAATCAGAGTATTATGAGATTGATGAACACAAGATGTAAATATAATCTGCATGGCTCGATTATGCTTTCAAAAGAGTACAGAGTAAATTGAAAATTACAATGAAGTTCTTATCTAACTCTAATACTGATCACCTATTTATAGGGAACATAAAGCATACAAAAAATACAAGGGCATAAACATGATAAGCTTCGACACAAAAGCACCCTTATAATAAAGTTACAAACTAACGAAACTATCCTTTAGGCGTTCGACACCTCATAACTAACTTCGACATCAACATATCAAAATATATTTATCGTTATAAATATAGAATCATTTTATAAAGCTTAAAGCCTTAGGATAATGTATCTGTAGATACTATGCCTCGTGTTAACCTATGATATTATGCCTAAGAGATATGATGCTCGATAGTCTAGGAAGAGATAATACCTAGATGTTATATGGCCAAATTCCCTTGGATAACGTAGTACCTAGAAGTTATGCTGGCAAATATAAGGATATGCAATGTAGTTAGTTGTTACTCTTCCCAAATATCATGTTTTCAAATAACCAAAATTAGAGTGTATATATATATATATATATATATATATATATATATATATATATATATATATATATATATATATATATATATATATATATATACACGAAATAATTATGAGATCAAAGATTATAATTAGCAAATATAAGATAAAGATTTATATTGTGATAGTAATAGGAAATCCCTAAGTAGGATTAAGATAAAAGATTATAACTATCAAATATAAGATAAAATACTTATATTGCGATAATTATAGGAAATCCCTAGTAGGATTTAGATAAAAGATTAAAGATACAAGATAAATACATAATGTCAATGCGTTAGTGAGTTGTAATTCATCCAAAGGCATTGATTATATTTGGAATTCCCGAGATACATATAATCATTAATATTGAGAGAGCTAGAAAGATATGTATAGATCTATACGGGGTTTGACAACCCCACCTGCGATTGCTGGCTACAACCCCGACCAGATAAGTTTCTTATTATTCACTCTTCGACGTCCGATGAAGCATCGTAGAGGGGTGAAATTAGTCAAATAACGTCGATTATGGAGGCTCATGGTAATACATAAGATCACCTTAGGTTATGACTACCATTAGGGACGACCTAAAATGGTAGATAAAATACATTAGGATTAGATAAAAATCCGAATAAAAAACTAAGATAAGATCGTCAGATATCCTAGAGATAATAAGAAAGGTTCATCAGATATCCTAGATAAAATACATTAGGATCCTTAGATATCCTATAAAGATAGTAAATTAGGATAAATAGATATATCCTTAAAAGACAGGATTCGTTAAATATCCTAAAAGAGAGTACACTAGGGTTGATAAAATACTTTAAGAATGATTTTTCTATAAGAAAAAGGATTCTTAAATAATGCAACCCAAGAAAATGTCGAATACTATAAAAACATGTGCACTCACCAACATTATGTTGACATTTTTAAAAATCACATGTGTTCCTAGGAAATAGTAAGAGATCAAGTCAGGAAAGGATTGTCAGCATTAAGAGTTGAATATTTTGTTAGAAAAGGTAAATGATTGGCGCTTTGTCATTGGGGAAATCTTTATACCATCACCACTCGACATTTTCTGCCATCGGCCGGGGAGGGTGTGACAGGAACTCACTAAGATTTGGTTTACAGTTGTGGATTTTAATGTTTCAGGTAGTTCAGCGGACTGAAAGAAGGCGAATGCATGATTGTCCACATCGTCTAATTGTTGTCGTGTTTTGAGAGCTACTATGATCTTCTTACTCTGATTTGATATGATTGTATAACTATGTTTTTGGTGACTTGGGTTTGATGGGACCACAGTTTGTATCTCTTTTGAAAAGAAAAAAATTACTATTGCTTTTAGGAAGTTACATTTCAGACAAAGGAGTTATCTCATAATATCGATCATTCTTGTTTTTTCTCTATCACAACACGAGATCATAACATCTTTTCATTTTATGTTCTTGATATACACTGAGTTTTATCCAATCTAAAGATTTCCAGAATACAATCTAAATACTTTGATATGAAAGTGTAATTAATGACTCTTGGTTTTCCAAGTATTCTAAGCACCCGATTTTTCTAACATGGATCCCTACAAAACAAGCTATGGAACTCTAACATGCAATGAATTGAGTTATGAATGATCATTAGTGTTCTAATTCATTTTTCCTTTCCCAATCATTAAAATTTTAATATGTTAATTTTCGATGTGTTCGAATAACTATTTTTGAATCCTATTGTATCCAATGGCTCACACCAAACTATAATGTGATCAAAAGAACTAAATCATTTTTCGGGAATAATCATATTTAATATGATATGCAATTGGTCAACTTCCCTTTAATCTTGGAAATCATTTCTTATAGTAACCTATTTCTTTGCAATTATGACACATGTCATTTAGGATCATTCCTTTTATTCTTAACTTCAACCAACCTTTATGCCTTATCTATTTTTCTTCGAAATTGGTTAGGTACATGAACCAAAAAAAATATTTTCCAAAATATTTCCCTAATTTTGATGTCTTTGTAGATATGAATATAAGCACGAATTTAGCTCTTCCAAAATAACAATGTCTCTTACTAGTACAAATGATTTTATAAAATGTTTGTAAAGAATAAATAACAAGCCAAAATGAATAAGTCTTGTATGTTTTTATTAAATTTTAAGTGCAATCATACTTTAGGTGCACTCAAATAGAATTAAGATAGTTTGGATTTTCTTTCAAAAAATGACTATTTACTCATGCATAGTAAGAAAAAACATTGCTTTAACATAATATTCTTTGTCAAGGATTTCGTCAATTATATAGATTCAAGCCTTACCCATAATTATACAACATAATTTTCATCAGATACCTCTTAATGAACTTCACCTAGTTATGATATCATAATTGTTAATTAATGCTTCTCATCATGTAAGTTGAGTTCATATTATTTGTAACACCCGTATCCTCAGGTATAATTCTTTAATGTTTAAATTGTCATTTTTACATTTTTATGTCCTACTTAGAAAGTAGGATAACCCCTTTACGATGAACATAGGTGTAAGATATCATACATGGTTTTAAGGACCTATGTTGAGTGTAGGATGAGCTACGCCAAGCATAGGTGTGCTACACCAAAACCCTATTTCTTGGGGTTGTGAGCCCTATTTAAAGGCTCTAACTTCTTGATGCCTTCTCCATGCTTAACCTCCGCCCTCTTAATTAGTCATCTCGGAACTCTAGCCACGTTGTGAGAGTTTTGAGGCCTTAGAGTCTTCTTGTGTGTATTGTTGAATGAGGAGTTCATTTGGGAAGCACTTGGGAGCTCCAAGCTTTGTAGATCTATATTTTGCATCTCATAATCCACCTACAAAAGGTATAAATATTCCATCTTGAGTATTATTCATGTTAGATCTAGTTGGTCATGAGTTTTTGTGTTTTTGTCCCCATAACCTTGGTCTTTATGTGTTTGAGCTACTCCAGAGCATTGGAGTGTCATTTCTAGACGTTTTTGAGCTTGTAAATCCATAAAAATGATAGATTGGCCACTATCATCCATACATGCATGAGTTCTTGAGCAAAAGGTGGTACTATGAACTTAGGGCTTGGTCTTGTGCTCTATTTGGCCATGCAAAGAGATAAAGTTAGAGCATCAACGAAGTTACGCTCAACGTATCTTTCTCTACGCTTAGCGTAGCGTGATATTTCCCCATTTTCTATATGAGGCTCTACGTTGAGCGTAGAGTAGTGTGCTACATTGAGAGTAACACCAGTCAATTGACTTTTTGACCAATCTCAATTTTGTTCAACTGGTTCAGGTCTTAATCTCATAAAGGGGATACGGTCTTTTGTCCCATGGAGGTTTAGTTATAAACCAAGAACCTTGTGTGTGTTATATTACCTTATTATTAATTAGGGTTTCATTATGGATATGTTTAGTATGAGGAGTTCCAGTATCATCAGTTCGAGTGTGTGATTATCTTGTCTGTGAATTGAGGTGAGTCTTCTCACTATATTATGTAGGTTTCTAGTTTGTCTTTGTGAATCTTGCATGAAAGATTGCGGTTGTATCACAACACCTGTATGAAAGACTATGGTTGGATCATAGAACTTGTATGAAACTTGTGGATGGTTCACAGCACTTGTTTGTCTTTGTGACTTGCATGGAAGACCATGGTTGGATCATGGTATAAAGGTTATGGTTGGGTTGTAATATATAAGTAACTGTAAGACTATGGTTGGATCATAGCATTCACATAGGGTTGAATTATATCCATATGGACGGGCCCACTGATATGTATGGTATGTGGTATTTTTAGGGAACTAACTAAGATTTGTGTTTACAGTTTTGTGGTTGAAACATTTTCAGGTACTTCCAGATTCAATTGGAAGGGTCCGGCTTGACAGCACAACATCCATAACGATTTTTCCATACTGATTATTATCAATTTACGTTGATGTTTGAGATACATTTTACTACGATTGATTTTGGAAGAACTGTTTGAATGGATTAATGATTTGAAAATGAAAATTTTTATTGGTATTTTTGGGATGTTATATTATTAATAAAATCTTCTCATATGATAGATGAAACTTATGTATTGTTGTTTCAAGAGTGTAGACATTTTGATGCATGAAAAACTGAATCTATTCTTCATATTGAACTTTTTAATGATCATGGTATGTTCCAAGACTTCTACGCGTTATCAAACATATAGTAGCTATTTATTGTTTAATACGACCAAACTTATAACTAGGGTTTTTCAATGCTCCTTATGGTGAGTAAGCTAGAGAGAATGATGCTTTAAAATTGATATAAAAACTAACATGTACGGATGCAATGACTCATCATTAGTAATAGAGCTAGTAGGGAGACAGGTGGGTGTTGAGCCCTTAACCCATATGTTTTAATTGGACTACAAGTCAACAACCAACTAAATCTCATTATACTTAGAGCCAACCACCCATTTGAAGACTCATTTTATTCTAAATATGATCTATTTTTAGCCACTCTTATTCTAAAATCACGCCTCTGTCCTTGCTCATCATGGTCTATAACCTAGACAACAAGAATACAAGATGCTTTAATTTGGCTAACGAAACCCATAACCTCGTAACCAATCACCCATGCATGTGTAAAACCTATAGTTTCACCTATATTCTTGAACTCCAAGAATTATGAACATACATACTAGGAAAATTAGTGAACATGTTGTGTTCATGATTGAGGACCACACCTTGATGAATAGCTACGTCATAGAGACGTCACATTTCCAATTCAATAAAAAGGAAAAAAATCAATTTGTTGAATTAAAGAGCTTGCATATGTTTTTCCTATTGGAAGGACTCAAACCATGCCGTCAATGCCGTCAAGCGTATTTTCTATAAGCAATGAACCTTATTGAATTCATTGATGAATTGACACCAAAGCACCTTTGTTGATCCATGAAAAACATAGCTAAGTTAGTTCATTTATAGTCACCCATTATTCGATTGTTGCCCATGACAACTCCGATGCCAGTTTATTACATAGAAATATGTAACTGGTTTTCAAAATCAACAACATAATGAAGGAATTCCAATGATTGTCCGCTTCTTATTTTTACATGAATTGAAATATGCAAAACGACTAATTCACACACCTCCTAATTTTTTATTCATTAATTTACTTGTTTCATCTAAATCTAGACATCAATGAGTTCGAGCCTAGCTAGAAAGATATATGAGTTTTATACCCCTATGAGTTTGAAGGAGTTTAAAGAGACATGAGTTTTATACCCCTATCAGTTTGGAGGTTAGGAGTTCGGCTCCCACAAACCCTCTTTAAACTTGATAAAAATGCTTTATCTCCCTATGTGGAGAATTTCTCTCTATAATCCCTATGGAGTCGTCTCTGTCCTATTAGATGATCTGATCTCGAGGTATTCATTGAAATAATACGAAGAGGCTTCCGTTGAGACATATTGTCGTTTCAAAAAAAAAAAAAAAAAAAAAAAAACTAAATCTAGGCTTAGAACCCATTCTTTAGGCTGACAAATCATCCCTAATAAATAAAAATAATTTTCTCACATGTCACTCTCTCATTAACTTGGACACATGTCATTTTATTGGTATTTTTGAATAAATGTTTTTTCCATTTGTCATTTTCTCATTTTTTATCTTTTCTTAATTGACACATCATATTTACATCTCAATTAATAATTTCATTAATTAAAAATAACCAATAAATTACAATATTACTATTTATATAGTATTTAATATGTTTTCTTTTAATTTAAATTTTAATTTTTAAATTTCAAATTTAAACAAACTTTTATTTAAAATTTAATATTTAAATTTTTTGTTTTATATAACCCGTATAAGATACGGGTGTTACAAATAGTATTTTCTAATAATTCCTCGTACCACTAAGCCACGTGCCCTCTAGTGAAATTACTTTAGAAAAGGAAAAGAATAAAAAAATGTTCTTGAAAAAAAAAATACTTACTAGTATTAGATTAGGCAACTAAATCTCATGTAAATAGAAAATAAAGCCATTAACGTCAAAGCATTAGCTTTTTCAATATTGACCGATACTATTAAATAATTAGAAATTGGTTCTTTTGTTTTACTTGGAGTTTCATATTTAAGATTCGATTCGAAAATGGACAAACCATATTGACACTTAGGTTAATGGAACTGATCCTTCATTGAACTATTTTTGTTAAATAAACATGTACAAACTATTTATAAACAATTGTCCTTCGATTTCATTATGGATTAAGATTAAAAACTTGTCAAACAATAATTGACTTTGAAGATAAAAAAATATTTACATCCTTAGCATAGAAACGAAGATTAGTCCACCCACCAAGTCTAAATATGGCTTTATCCTTAGCCGATGCTTGAAACAATTTTACAAGCTAAAGAACAAGTCTTCCTAGTCCACTACCACTAGCTCCGCGTTCATTTACCTAGCGCTTTAATTAACTTTAGTCAACGACTCGAACAATTTGCATAATTTAGTGAAAGAGATGATTAGGATGGTTTACTAATTGACATTGAACTTTATGTTATGTCATTAAACTTTTCAATGAAAAAAAAATAAACTTTTTAATTAATCAATTAATAAACAACGCGCTAGTTTCCTGTAGTCAAATGCTTTTATGTTTTGTTATTAATTAATTGATTCAAGTCCGAGTATCATATCAACAAATTAATCTGTTCCACGTCATGTTTTGAAAACTAGACGAGACCAGTTAATTTAATCGGGACTGGTCTTGAATCTAGTTCTTAGAGGCAAAAAATCAACCCGTAAAAACCTGTCCAGTTAAGCCAGTAAAAACCATGAATTTTAAAAAACATTTATTTATTTATTATATAATTAAAATTAATCATGAAATCATTCGGTTTTTCCGGTTTTTGAGACAAGTTAAACCATCGAAACCGGTAAGACGACCGGTTCTGTTTCCGGTCCGATTTTCATGACCTTGGTTATCTACTTTAAGCATCCCATCCATGGATGATTTTGTATAAGTTTGAATCTCAGTCTCATCTGTGTTCATTATAATGTTTCGAGCATATATAGTCATCTTAGCTTTGAAACAAAACAGTATGAAGATGATTATTACTATCAACAGTTTCTTCTTAACTTTCATCAAACTCGTATTAATCCAATTTGAGCTTAGCTCTTTTCCATAACCGGCCAAAGATGACGCCGCGCATGTCATGCATTAACCACTTGTACACGTACCTATTACTGTTGAACAGTCGTCGAATGAACAGTGTAAAGTTGTTATTAGCAAGTGGACCTGCATGTCAAGATCAATATTATCTCGGCCTGCATAATTTCATTGACAGTAGATTTTATAGATAGATAGATACCCCCTACTAAAGAGCCACTATACAATAATTCATTCACTTTTGGGATCATTTCCAGCTGGATTTTGGTTACATTGCATATTGGGGATGGACCCCATATAACTAAATCTTGAGTCTCATCCCTTTGAGATCATATCTACGTAACCACAAGTTTCTATTTTATCGATATTTTTCAAAGTAGCCAATAAGCTACCATCTCTGATTTCCTCGACTGTTTCTGCTAAATTCCACGTATATCTTCGTCTTCGTTCCAGAAACTACTTTTGTCTCGTTTCTCTTGTTCCCATAACATCGCTCCTGTTCTTGGAATACGTCACTATGAATGCTATATAACCTCCTAATTTCACTATATATCATTCTGATCTTTATATAACATTTATTTCGTTAAATCTTATGTAAAGTGACATATAGGAGATATATTGCTATGTATACTACTTTTGGTTGTCGGAACATGCGTATCCTAGCTAGAGCTTAGGATGGTACGTACCTGGAAGGATATTTGGTTAGATGCGAGTGGCAACTAGTGAGCACCGAAGGAGAATTATTCCTTAATTATTCAAAAAGTATTTTGGAATCAAAATATCCCATGAAAGTGACAAGACTTACAATTCGAATTTATTTGGAGACAATTTTGAGTTTTAGTAAATTACATATAAAACCAAATGTTGCAACCGGTTACCTATTGATGAACATATTTTGACACCTTATATCCGGTAGTGTGGATTGAGGACATATATAATGAGGTGGTAGACTTATTTTATTAGTTTATTATTTGTCTTGTAATGAAGAAAATGGATACTCTAATATAGAACGAATGACTAGGTCACCTACTATCATGTGATATGAAGGACTTAATGAGATCAATATGAAATTCTTGAAACAGGCTCGTTTATCACAGACCTATTACACAAGGTGACATAAAGGAGAAGAAATATATAATGGTGTAGGGGGTCAGCCTATACACAAACACTATACTGCATCATTAAAGCAACCCAACTATGTATAACAAGCCCATAGCTTACCAGGTCGGTGCTCCTCAATAGAAGCAAACCGACCACTTAAACTGGGAAACAATATATTATGGCAACAAATTCGTCCATATGAATCCTTACGCCACATCGTGGGAAACATTGGAAATGCAATATTATTATATTGAAGGTTACAACCCTTGCACCTTATGGATAAAAGCACCGCGCACCGTTAAAGAAGCAAGAAACCGGACCATTCCACACCTCTCTCTCTCTCTCTCTCTCTCTCTCTCTCTCTCTCTCTCTCTCTCTCTCTCTCTCTCTCTCTCTCTCTCTCTCTCTCTCTCTCTCTCTCTCTCTCTCTCTCTCTCTCTCTCTCTCTCTCTCTCTCTCTCTCTCTCTCTCTCTCTCTCTCTCTCTCTCTCTCTCTCTCTCTCTCTCTCTCTCTCTCTCTCTCTCTATATATATATATATATATATATATATATATATATATATATATATATATATATATATATATATATATATATATATATATATATATATATAAAGACAAGTTTTCAAATAACTTTAGTTTAGAATTCAATGTCTCATAAAAAAAATTTTCAAATTCCAAAATATGAAGGCAAATTTTATAACTCTTGAAAATTTTTAGAATTTCATAAAAGAGACTTTACAAGTTCTGTAACTTGAAGGCAAGTTATGAAAACTCTTCAAAGTCATTTATAACAAATTTTGTAACATTTGAAGTCTCTTGGAATCCATAACTTAAAAGAGTTAATGAATGAAACTTTTCACATCCATAACTTATGGAAGTTTCAAAAATCATAAGATCATAACTTATTAAAAAAGACTTTTGAGTTCCAAAATTTTATGACAAAATTTGTAAATCCTTAAAAACATTTAGATCAAACTTTTAAAACAAATAAAATAATCATATCATTCTATATTTTAATAAATTGACCTAATTCAACTCTTGTAGTAAAATTACTCAAATTTTACAAATGATTAGTTTTTCATAAAATCAAATAATTATCTTACAATTTGACAAACTTCATGTTTTTTTTTTTTTTTTTCAACTTTGAAAATCAAACATTTGCATCAATATAACAGAAAACAACACATGACTCTGATACCACTGTTGGGTTTTGTATACTACAACATCCTATGGTGCACATACAACCCTAAATGCTTTAGATCTATTTTTCTCTAATTATACATGCAATATTGTTTCCAAAGCATTAAGCCTAAAACTAGTATACAATTGACATAAACAACATAAAATATTAGTTAGGAGTGTACCTCTTTATGTAGCTTTTAGAACTTGTTGTACTTGGCCTTTAAGAACTTAGCACCCCAAGTGTGATGCATCAAATGGTTCACAGCACACCTAGGACAAAGGAGAACTTGAGATAGATGTTGCTAGCTCCAAAATCGGCTCTAATGAACTCCAAGAACTCTAGTGGTTGATTTTCGGTGCTAAAGGAGTGAGTGGCGGACCTATGTGGAGAATTGGGGGTCCCGGACCACTGCTCAATTTCCGGCTCGTAGTGTAATTTTTTTTTTAATTTTTTCTATTAGGTGCATCCGCTTGAAGTATGAGGGACACCCCTACTAAAATAGTCTGCGTCCGCCACTGAGAGGAGTCCTTTTATAGTGTGGAAAAGTCTAGGGTTACATCTATGCAAACCCTAATGCCCATGACCTTTCATATTACTTAGGCGCCATGGGTTAAACCTCCATGGACTATCCATGAACTACCATATTGGTTTAGCCCATCCTAAATAACAATTGACCCACACTATAAGAATCATTGATTTACCAAATCAATCCCCATATATTTAATTGGTCTCTTTTGATCACATAATTAATTGCAAATTAATTCTTGATCAATACTAATTAAATAATATGATTTCATATTAATATATTATAACTTATAATATATTAATAAATCATAAGTAACCTATTACTCAAGTATCCATCCTATCAAATTGTCTTGGTGATATACAACCCGAAATGGACCATGCTACTCTCGGTTCAAGTACATACCAATTATATTTATGGGCTTAGACACCTAATCCAACATTTTATGGGTGTTACATCATCCCTTTTCCATTTTAAAAACTTCAATTTTGTTATCACAAATATTGATTTCAACAAAATTGGATATTCGAAGAATATATTCTTTGAATTTTGGAGCCATCCTTTTCGAAAACTCTTTTTCTTCATTTTTCAACTTTTCTTTGTATTCTTTGAGAGTATTTTCTAAACCCAAAACAACCTTGTTTTCAACATTATGATCTTTCATTTTAGCAATCGGTTTTGAAAACTATGACGTTGGTGAATAACTTGATTTTGGTTTTGGAATTTGAGATGAGTTAGTATTTTGATTAAAATATCTTGATGAATTGATAGAAATTTGATTTGAATTCATTCCAACTTTCTTCCAAAATTGTTTTCTTTTAATTAAAGATTATGATAAGATAAGTCCCTTATTTGAGAAAGGTGGCAACTGAGTGCATTAAGCGTACATATGTGTATGCTTAGCGTACTCGTGTGCATGATTTTCAAGCGGAGTCACCTAGTACGCTGGGCGTACCAGAGGGTACGTTGGGCGTACTATGCACATAGTGGCCTCATTCCTGGACACCATCCTCAGTCTGTAAACCCTCTAAAACCCAAATCTTTCATTCATAGAGCTTGTGAGTGTATTTGAGAGCCTTGAGTGGTTTTGGTGTGTCCCTGGAGTTAAGGAGGAGCTTTAGAGAAGAAGGAGAGAGAAGTCCAGGCCTTGGATCTGAGTATATTTGAGTTGGAAGCTTCATATAGAGGTATAAAACTTCAATCTTTCTCACTCTTTTGTTTTGTGCATCATATTAATGTATTTTAGGGTTTTTTCCCAAAAGGTAGAGGCTTTATGAGATAGTGAACTCCAGAGGCTATGATCAATCCCCTTTGAGTGTGATTAGTAGTGTAATGTCATAAAAATCCAATCTTGGTCGTTGGAATCAAGCCATGCATGAGTTATGAGCTTCTTAACATAAAGGAGTGAGTTTTTTTTGGGTGTTTGTGACCTTTCTAGCCATGGAAAGGCTTAAAGTCATTGAATTTATCGAGTAAGAGCCATTAGGGAGTTCAGATCTAGGATTTGATTTAATTTCTTAACTGATTAAGACCAAATGTGTAGAAAGAGTGAATCTGGGGAGTGCGTTGAGCGTAATTCCTGTATGCCCCGCGTACTGCCCCAGTGTCCCCGATGGCCAATCTGGATTGTGACTACGCTGAGCGTACCAAGGGAGGTACGCCCTACGTAACGTCACTGTGGACTTTTGGGCTAAGTCTCATTTTGGGCCTTGAGTGTTGGGCCTAGAGTTTGGGTTTCTTGCAATAGGGTATTAGACCAGAGGAATATATATATATATATATATATATATATATATATATATATATATATATATATATATATATATATTCGTGCTTGGGCCCTTAAGTTGGGCTTGCCATTTAGTTTTGAGAGTGGGCCTCAGGTGAGCCCATTTATTATTGGGCCTTGTGGGCCCAATGGGTTTTAGGATATTAATGAACTGGTTAGTGGTCTTCATTTAGAAATAATGAGTGAGATTGGACTTAGTTCCTAATTGGATTAATTGTGGATTTGGCTCAGAGTTAGAGGCCGGTGCGTGGCAACAACGTTTTTAGGGGCTTTTCATCATTCGAGGTGAGTCTTCTCAATATACTTTACCATGAGTGGTATTTTTGTGTTACTAAGACGTCCTATGTGCATACATTGTGTATTGTGATATCCTACATTATTTCTTTGTGATTTATGTTGTATATGTTGGATAAGGTGTCTAAGTCCATAACTATTTCTGGTTAGTACTTGACCCGACCCGGCATGGTCCATTTGGGTTGCATGGCACCATGCAATTGGATAGACTAAATGAGAGGAATAACACTTGGAGATTATTAATATATTATAAGTTCTAATATATTAATAATATTATTTGATTAGTTTGATCAAAGAATTAATTTGGAATTAATTAAGTGATCAAAAGATAACTAATTAAATATATGGGTTGATTATGTAAATCATTCATATCTTGTATAGTGGGCTAAGAGGCTCCATGGATTATCAAGTTGGGTTCTACCCATAGGATGTTCCATGGGAGTTACAAACCCATGGGTCATGGAAATGAAGAGTCATGACACATTAGGGTTTACATGGTGTAACCCTAGATGTGTCAACACTATATAAGAGTCCCATTCTCCACCAAAATCGGTTACACATAAGAAACAAGAGGGCTAGGCCGATTTCAAGAAGTGTGTGTTCTCTTAAAAGTCTTTCCAAGAGCATTTGGTGTTGTGTGAAGCATTTGAGGCATCACACTTGGGGTGCTAGGCTCACAAGGTTTCAAGGAACATAAGCAACAACAAGGTAAGGTATTCTATCTTTCATTCAAGTTAGAAATTGTTCCCCATGTATGCTAGATAGGAATATAACCTTGGAATTCAACTTTGCATGATAATTAGACAAACATAGATCCAAGGTTATTAGGGTTGCATGTATACTTAGGAAGTGTTAGAATGCTCAAAACCCATCAGTGGTATCAGAGCCTAGGCTTGTTTGTTTGTTATTTGTGCTTAAAAGTTGAAAAAGTCGAAAAACTTGCTGTCTGCCTGATGAACTCGCCGAGTCCATGGGGAGACTCGCCGAGTTCACTTGTATCTTCAACCTACTCGGCGAGTAGGTTCATGCACTCGGCAAGTAGGAGCCACAGAGTGCAGATTTTCGACTTTAGTTGCTGGAAATGGACTAGAAACATTACCCTAAACTGTTTTGGTATTTGAAAACTTGTTTTAGATGGTGTAATGTCTTTGCTATTCCATTTACAACAACTAGTTATCAAAATTACAAAGTTTTAAGTGTAGTTTTGATTCATGAAAGTGCTTATGTTCATGTTCTTGATCTTATGATGTTTAGATGATCATAGGAGTTATTTGTAACCTATGTGGTAGTTTAATTCTTGATCATAATGTGTTTTAATGGAGTCCATAACTTGTCCTCAAGTTATGGAAAACCAAAAGTCACTTGAGTTAAAACCATTAAAAGAACACAAGAGTTAGAAAAATGAAGAGTCTTCATTTTTATTACTCTAATAAACTCATAAGTTACAAGAAATGAAAAGTTTTGAAAGTTTACAAAACTTGCCCTCAAGTTTCGGAACAAGTAAAGTCATGTTAAAAACTTTAGTTCCATATACTTATATTATTATGATTTAATAATTATATATATATATATATATATATATATATATATATATATATATGTATAAGAACAAAGTCGTCTTACCGCTAGTACGCCTCATTCACGAAGCCGGTCTATAAGGTGGGTATAAGGTTTTTGCCTATAAAATGGCAACTTAATGGGTGTCCACTCTCACCCACCGCTTGCTTGACCGGTGGAGGGTCGTTAGCCGAACGGGTAAGACAAAGACTTATAAATTCTCATTAAAAGTATGATGAATATTATAAAGTAACTAAATGTTTTATTAAATTCCCAATCTTAGTTACTTTAGGAAAAATGTGAATAAGGTGCTAATCCATGAAATTACACTTTACACTTTGTTTAAGTCGTTGGTGGAGCGTGTGTGGTTAACCGGCACACTAACTTACACTTAACAAGGTAGGTAAAGGGTGACTTAAAGTTTATTATAGTATCGATGGAGCGTGTGTGGTTTACCAGCACATCGATTGAGTGATAAACTTTAAGGGTACCAAGTGATTTGCATGGTTCCTTCACACCTCGTTTTGTGATCCTCGGTATCCCAGTCACAAAACTTGGAGGGCACACTCGAGATTGAAACATGACTTTGAAAAGTTCATTGAATCTCAAAGAATCTAGGAATTTCTAAGAACCAATCAAAAACCTAATATTTAATATTTTGATTTTCGTGGTGGAAATTGGTGAATCGTCATTCACCTACCTTTCAAATATGTTATAGCTTGGATTACGGCATGCCTCTTCTAAGTTATAATATATTGTGATTGGGTCCTAGCCTTAATATTACATTTGGGTGTTTTATTAAGGATTCTCTAAATATCTAAACTAATCTTGTCCTTTTTCCTTCAGATGTCTTCAAACAATGCTGCTTCTGGCTCTAATCCTAATGGCTCCTTTACCCTTATGAACTTTTTTGGGAAAGTCACTTTTGATGGATCCAACTTCAATGAGTGGATCAGAAACATCAGGATGATTACCCGCTACGAGGACAAAGAATATGTCCTTGACAAGGAGCTTAAGGAGATTGATGAGACCACTGCAACTCCTCAGGAGATCGCTGACTTTCAGGCACATGAAAGGGATGCTACGAAAGTGGCATGCATCATGATGGCCACGATGACAGCGGAACTCCAAAAGTCTTATGAGGATTTCTACCCTTATGAAATGCACCAAGATCTGATGGAAAGATACCATCAAAGTGCACGACAAGAGAGGTATGAAATCATCTGCTCCATGATAACAACCATGATGAAGGACGGGGAAGCCGTCACGAGCCACATGCAGAAAATGCAAAGGTATGTGGATCGATTGCTGAAGCTTAATGTGAACTTCCCTGAGGAGCTTGCAATAGATATCATTTTGCACTCCTTACCATCGTGCTATGATCAATTCCGCATGACATATCACATGAATAAGGAAGAGGTCACACTCAGCAAACTTCAGGGACTTCTCAAGACCGCAGAAACAGGTCTTAAGGGGAAGTCGGTTGTTAACACTCCTACTCCAAATTCTACTCCGGTTTTGGCAATCGGGAAAAGTCGAGGGAAGAAGAGAAAGAGTTCTTCTAAGGGTACCAAGGCTCGGACCCTTGATGGCTCTTCTTCAAGTGGAACCAAGAAAGGTTTCATCACTCCTTCTTCTGACCCAAAAGAGGCTGAATGCTTCTATTGCCATGAAAAATCACATTGGAAGTGGAACTGTCCAAAATACCAACAAGATGTGAAGGATGGGAAAGTTAAACCCAACCATGCAGGTATTTACACTATCATTTCTAATAACTCACCCCATTCTAAATCTTGGGTCCTTGATACCGGTTGTGGTATTCACATTTGTTGTGATTTGCAGGGACTAAGAAGAAGTGAGAATGTGGAGCAAGGAAGAATAAACTTAATCATGGGGAATAGGAAAGCTTTACCTGTCACCAAGATTGGAGTTTATACTTTATCGCTAAGTAGTGGGTTTAGTTTAGATTTGAATAAGTGTTGTTATTCGCCAGAAATGGCAAGAAATATTATTTCCTTTCATGCATTGTATAAACAAGGTTTCACCTTTTCATTTGATAATGAAGTTGGTTCGATTAATGCTTTCTTTAATAATGTTCTTTATTTCAAAGCATTACCTTGTGATGGCGTGTATGAAACAATATCTGTGGTTGATAACTTAGGAAATAATGTATTGTGTATTGATTTTGTTAATAATAATAACTTGGATAAAGCATCATTATGGCATTGTCGTCTTGGACATATAAGCAAGAAACACATAGGCCAACTCCAAAAGGATGGAGTCTTGGAGTCATTTGACCTAGAGTCAGATGATAGTTGCGAATCATGCTTACTTGGAAAAATGACAAAGTCACCCTTCACAGGCTCGTGTGAGAGGGGTGAAGGTTTGTTGGACCTTGTACACACGGATGTGTGTGGACCATTCAAACATGCCACAAGGGATGCTAATCGTTATTATTTGACTTTTACTAAGGATTACAGTAGATATGGATATGTCTACTTGATCAAGCATAAGTCAGAGACTTTCGAAAGGTTTAAGGAATTTAAACAGGAAGTCGAGAATCAATTGGGCAGGAACATTAAGATGCTTCAATCCGATCGTGGTGGTGAGCATCTTAGTTCAGAGTTCCTTGACTATCTAAGGGAATGTGGGATAGTCTCACAATTGACACCTCCCAGGACACCACAGTTGAATGGTGTGGCTGAGAGGCGTAATCGAACCTTGTTGATATGGTTCGTTCCATGATGAGTCAAGCTTCGCTACCAATCTCATTCTGGGGGTATGCCTTAGAGACTGCCGCCCATATCCTTAATCTAGTCCCTACAAAGAAAGTTGCCAAAACTCCTCACGAGATGTGGACTGGTAAAGTACCTAAACTAGACCATATCAAGATTTGGGGTTGCGAGGCTTTCGTGAGACGCGAGACTCATGATAAGCTCGAACCCCGAAGCGAGAGGTGTATTTTCATCGGCTACCCACAGCAATCCTTTGGTTACCTCTTCTACAGACCTAGTGAAAATGTGGTCTTTGTAGCTAGGAGGGCTTTCTTTAGAGAGAGAAAGTTCATAAGCCAAGGAAACAGTGGGAGGCAAGTTGATCTTGAAGAAATTCAAGAGTCAAGCGGTGAAGGAACTTCAAACCCTAGCACTCAACTTGAGGAGGAAACTCCTGTTGAGCCAATTGACAAGTATGTACCTCTGAGGCGGTCCACAAGGGTTAGGAATGCTCCTGAGCATTACTATGGATTCCATATTACTGCAGAAGGGGATACACTTATCAGTGATGAGACACTGATAGGTCTGGATGAACCTAGCAGTTACGCGGAAGCCATGGTAGGCCCTGAGTCAGCCAAGTGGAAAGAGGCAATGGATAGTGAAATACAGTTCATGTATGACAATCAAGTTTGGAACTTGGTTGAGAATGTACCAGGTCGTAAGACAGTAGGGTGCAAATGGGTCTTCAAGAAGAAGACTGACATGGATGGTAAAGTACACACTTATAAGGCTAGACTGGTTACAAAGGGCTTCTCTCAAATTCCTGGAGTGGACTATGATGAGACCTTTTCTCTAGTAGCCAAGATTAAGTCTATTCGGGTTCTGTTGGCCATAGCTTCATTTCATGACTATGAAATATGGAAAATGGATGTCAAAACCGCTTTCCTTAATGGAAAGTTGGCTGAAGATGTTTACATGAGTCAGCCATAGGGTTTTGTCAGCAACGAGTACCCTAATAGAGTGTGTAAGCTTGAGAAATCCATTTATGGATTCAAGCAAGCACCTCGCAGATGGAATCTTTGCTTTGATGAAAAGGTCAAGGAATTTGGCTTTTCTAGGAGTGAAGATGAGTCTTGCGTGTATGTCAAGGCTAGTGGGAGTATAGTTAGCTTTTTGGTATTGTATGTGGATGACATACTACTCATAGGAAATGACATCCCAACTCTGCAGGAAGTTAAGTCCTGGCTTGGGAAGTGCTTCTCTATGAAGGACCTAGGAGAAGCTGCCTATATTCTAGGGATAAGGATCTTGAGAGATCGGAGTAAAAGACTAATTGGACTTAGTCAGAGTACCTACTTGGATAAGGTGTTGAAGAGATTCAGCATGCAGGACTCCAAGAAAGGAGAGTTACCCATCCAGAGTAACACCAAATTGAGTAAGACACAAAGCCCTAGCTCTGAGGCTGAGATAGCAAAAATGAGTCGAATACCTTATGCTTCGGCTGTAGGATCGATCATGTATGCTATGACGTGTACTCGACCTGATGTAGCCTTTTCCCTGAGCATGGTTAGCAGGTATCAGGCGAACCCTGGCAAGGCACACTGGACTGCAGTAAAGAATATCCTCAAGTACCTACGGAGGACTAAGGACTGGGTCCTTACCCTTGGTGGGAGTGATGACTTGAGAGTTGTAGGGTATAGTGATGCTAGCTTTCAGACTGATAGGGATAATTTCCGCTCTCAGTTGGGCTGGGTCTTTACCCTAAATGGAGGAGCAATTTCTTGGAAGAGTTCCAAGCAAGAGACAGTGGTTGATTCAACTTGTGAATCAGAGTATATTGCAGCTAGCGAGGTGGCAAAGGAGGCGATATGGCTGAAGAACTTCATTGGAGACCTTGGAGTTGTACCAGCTATTAAAGAGCCAATGGAAATTTTCTGTGATAGTGAAAGTGTTGTTGCCTTAGCCAAGGAACCAAGGGATCACGGGAGATCCAGACACATCGATAGAAAATACCATTTTATCAGACATCGGATAGAAGAAGGACTCCTCGTGGCAAAGAGGGTATCATCGGATGAGAACCCAGCAGATCCCCTCACGAAGGGACTGACTCGGGTTAAGCATCTCCAGCATGCTCGGAGCATAGGGCTGAAGGATGATATTAGATTTAGTAGTTAGATAACCAGAAATTTGTAAAGTGTAATTGACATTAGATGATGAATAAAAGGTGTTTTATTTATGAGTAAAGTGTTGCTATCTCTTGTCGATCGTTTACTATATTTCTTTTGTCTGTTTTGACTTCCAGAATAATTTTGTTTGGTATAACATATTATTCAAACCTCCACAGTCGGTCATATGTCGGAAGTAGGTATGAATCAAGACTGTCATGATTGGTTGCAGAGGTCTAAGGTGTTGGACAAGGCTACAACAATCATGAGTGCTCATAAGTTCTGAGCATTGGACCCAACCCACGCTCACTGGAATCACTTCATGGAATTCTATCTCGAGTGATCGTGAGATGGTAATATCATATAAGTCTTCAAACCTAGAGATATGATTTGTTACTTACAAGTTGGTTATGCATTGATTGTACGAAAACGCATTGGTAACTCGATGTTATAAAACGTGCTTTTGTGTATAATTCAATGAGTGGTAGAACAAATATATGAGTCGAAGTTTATCTGTTCCTTCTTGGATTAGAAGCTGATATCTGGGCACCTCGATGATTTTGTTTTGACCTATGTACCGAGCCCGGTTAGAACTAAGTTGATGTGTTCAATTAAGTTCTTTGTCAAACAAATCGGAAATCGAGAAACAAACTGCTGGACAATAAGTAAGACATTATTCCATGTATTTGTCCGGCTGATATCTAGAACAAAGGATTATATGATCACTTATCTTAAATGGCGTATCAACATCTTCTCAGTTCCGAGAGACCTTGAAAGAGCTACGATTGCCGGTCGGTTCCTGAAGTACTGGAGTTATAGTTATTAGACTTATCCAAGTGGGAGACTGTTGGATAAGGTGTCTAAGTCCATAACTATTTCTGGTTAGTACTTGACCCGACCTGGCATGGTCCATTTGGGTTGCATGGCACCATACAATTGGATAGACTAAATGAGAGGAATAACACTTGGAGATTATTAATATATTATAAGTTCTAATATATTAATAATATTATTTGATTAGTTTGATCAAAGAATTAATTTGGAATTAATTAAGTGATCAAAAGATAACTAATTAAATATATGGGTTGATTATGTAAATCATTCATATCTTGTATAGTGGGCTAAGAGGCTCCATGGATTATCAAGTTGGGTTCTACCCATAGGATGCTACATGGATGCTCCATGGGAGTTACAAACCCATGGGTCATGGAAATGAAGAGTCATGACACATTAGGGTTTACCTGGTGTAACCCTAGATGTATCAACACTATATAAGAGTCCCATTCTCCACCAAAATCGGTTACACATAAGAAACAAGAGGGCTAGGCCGATTTCAAGAAGTGTGTGTTCTCTCAAAAGTCTTTCCAAGAGCATTTGGTGTTGTGTGAAGCATTTGAGGCATCACACTTGGGGTGCTAGGCTCACAAGGTTTCAAGGAACATAAGCAACAACAAGGTAAGGTATTCTATCTTTCATTCAAGTTAGAAATTGTTCCCCATGTATGCTAGATAGGAATATAACCTTGGAATTCAACTTTGCATGATAATTAGACAAACATAGATCCAAGGTTATTAGGTTGCATGTACACTTAGGAAGTGTTAGAATGCTCAAAACCCATCAGTATATTATTCAAAGCTTACAAAGTTAGGACCGGAGGGTCGATCAGAGTTATGGGACCGGAGGGTCCCACTGAGACACATTGACCGGAAGGTCTTGCTGTGTTATAGTCGCGAGTGGCTACAGAGCTGTGTGTGGTAGTTTGGGGAACTCACTAAGCTTCGTGCTTACTGTGTTGTGTGTTATGTGTTTCAGGTTTTTTCTCAGGATCACGGGAAAGCACTGGCTTGATTGTACACACCAAAGAAGGAGTTATGTTTTGAGGATCCTAGATTATTAATCAAACAATTATGGAGATGTGTTTTGTGAACTAAACAAACGAGATTTTGTGAAATGCGTTATGAAATTTATAAGATTTTAAAATGAAAAAATTGTTTGGAAATTTATGGTGTTACAAGTTGGTATCAGAGTCTTGGTTTGAAGGATTCGGATGCACCTTCGGGTATATCTGGACTCAAACTGAGGATTTGAGAAAAAATTTCAAAGGAAATGATTTTTATAAAACGAGCATGAGTTTCTAAGAGAAAATCGAGAAGGAGAAGTGTGTACAATCAGCCAGAGCGCGAATGTTGATTTCCCGAAACAACCTTACTTAATTGTGTTGTGAGTTATTATTGAGATATTAATGATGAATGCTAGAAGATATGCTAGGTGTTTCATATACTAGGGCTAGAGTTGCCAGATTTGTGATGCCTTAGCCTAGGAATTTTGCTATCTGTGATATGCTTTGAGTATGTGTTGAGTAAGAGTATCCAGCATGAATCTTTTAGAGAGAACTTTGAGTAGAGGAGTAATCTAGGTGAGATACCTAGATGAGTATTGGAGGGACCTACTGAGAGACTAGTTTAAAATATGCGAGAGGGTAGAGTTGCTTGAGTTTGGTGATACCTTTGAGTGTAAGTGGAGTGGTAACCTAGAGTGGTTTTATGTGTTGTAGAGATTATTCGATGACTGAATGCTGCTTGCTTCGTGCTTTGTGGAACTCTTGATGATGGGAGTCAACTACTAAGTGAATATGATGATATTCAGGAAGTAGATGACTGGAATCATAAGGAGTTCTTCAGCAGCTGATGGTGGAGAAGTGAGGGGACCTAGGAAGATTCTAGGGAGTGGCCTTCATCGGATGAGTAAGCTGATATAGGAGAGTATTCTGTCACACCCCTAAACCTAGGATGACGGAAACGTCCAGGGGTGGATGACTTCATGTATAGTATCATAATAACGAATATAATAGTGCTCAAGGTATAGACAACCAACATAAATATAATTGAAAAAGTTACATCATAGTATATGTTTACATGTTTCTGAATCAATTACATTATGTTGACAAAATACAATGTTTGACGTCTTAGCGTCCCATCCTCAAAAGCGACCGATTACCTGTTTACTGATTTCCTAAGAATACAAGTAGTTTTGAAAGAGTGTCAACAATTAAGTTGGTGAGTTCATAAGCTTTTGAAGGTGATGTTGAAAACCTTTTCTTTGTAAAAGTGATGTTTGTTGAAGAAAAATCCAATATTTCTCTTATAAAATGCATTGTAGTCTTAAAAGTCAAGACCGAAATGTACAAGTGTTTTCCATACTTAAAGTAATTTATACAAGTTTAAATCGACATAAACTCGTTTAATTTTTGAAGTAAAACCCATAAATATTATGTTTTGTTAATACCCCATGTGAGTTATTATAACCATACTATGACTCAGACGGCCTCGTAATACGTCGTTCTTCAGGCATCACAAGTTAAATAGCACTTGTCACCCCAGACTTGCCAGTCTAGCTGTTGCATACAGCTCGTGTGTGGGTTTGTCAGACCCAATATAGATCTATACACAACTATTACGCTCGCCCTACAAGAGACTCTGGTTACAATTTACAGGACTTTTGACTTTGTTACTTTGAACGTAACATGAAGCGAATGTCTCACAAATTTATTCATTAACATATTTACATGAACTGAACTGAAAACCCCTTAGTAATGAGTTTTACTGGTTAATGGAACATAAACTATACATATTATAGTTTAACGTAATTGTTTGTAATGTGTGTAAAACATAAACTATACTTACCATAGTTTATCATAAGTGTTTGTAATGTAAAAGAAACTTTTTCTATGTGAGTCGTTTGTATAGCAAAAACATAACTATATTTATCATGCCTTGTCTTGTACTATTGGTAATGATGGAGGATTCTTACAAATTAGTGATTATTTTATGTTATATAATTATACCACAACAAACATGTAAAATATGAAATCCTCAAAGATTAACACTTTGCTCAACATGTTACAAAGTGTGATGAAAGTTATAAGCAGTTGATTTGTTTTTAACATTTGTGCACTGCCTTAGAAGAATCACAGAAAAATCATACGAAGTCGAAAACTAAATCTGTAAGCACTGAGAGTTTAGAAAATGTGTCTAGTTTGTCCAAAAATTTTATTATGATTTTTAGAAGAGTCTAGCTGGTGTGAAAACGTTCATATTCATTGACTGGTCCAAATTCGTAGCTGTAGTGATAGGCAGTTTTATAAAAATCCCCATAACTAGTAGAAAAATTGTATAGACATGTGCAAGTAGTCATTTTAAAGGTATAAACCTAAACTATTTACACCTAATACAATTTTGAAAACTAAAAAGTTCAACATGTCTAAAATAGTTCGTGAATGAACATTAACTTTTCTGTTGAAAGCTGATGTATGAGTTCAGTTAAGTTGTTGGGGTTTTTACTTGTATCCCCCCCCCCCCCCCCCCCCCGGGGTTAAAACTTGAAGAAAACATGAAAATGTGAGGGTATGAACTCACCTTGTGTGGTTTCAGTGAATAGATGATGAAGAAAGGAAGTGTTCAACTCAAGAACACTTTAGATGATGCTTGAAGATTCGAAGATCTAACACAAATATGATGATGGTTGTGTAAGATATCCATGATTCAAGTAGAAAGAAAGGGAAATAATCATGTGGGGAGTGATATTACTTAATAGGAGTAGATGAAGAACTTGTGATCAACCTTAAATTTTCGAGATTAGAGAGAGATAGTGAAAGAGAATGAGTTCTTGCTTCGTGGTGGAGGGTAAGTGAAATGAGAGGAGTGATAAGGATTTTTCTATCCTTGGATCAAGGTGCTTGGCTGGAAAGAGTGGGAAAAGGACGATGGAATGACCAGGTATGGTGGAATAGTGACTGGGGATTGTCATGGAGTGGGTATGGGAGGTAACTTGTGTCCTTGCCCAAAGGATAAGTCAACACTCCACCTAAATATCTTACCCCATATATTTTTAATCTTAGTTAATGATTACCCTCAAAATGTGATTAGATTATGGAAATATGGGGTCTTATATGTCAAAATATAAGTTTGGGTGAAAATTCCGCGTTAAAATCATGAAAAACGGGCCTAAAACGAAGTCGTGGTCAAAAAGCAGGTGAAATGGGCCTTACAGTGAAGCTTCTCGGATGTGGGTCGGAGGTTCAGTCCCTGCTGCCATGGACCAAAGGTGAGTAGGAGAGAAATAGCCTGAAGGCAAAATTGACCAAAATAGACCGAAAGCGAAGTGGGAGGTTCGGTCCGAACGGAGGGGTTCGGGTTCGATTCGGAGGGTTCGGTCCTCAGTAGGCTTCGGGTTCGGTTCGGAGGGTTCGATGCTCAGCAGGCTTCGGGTTCGGTTCAAGCCACTTCGGTTCAGCAGTTCGGTTTCAGTTCTTCATAGTTTGGTCCGAGAGGCTTCACCCCTTAAGGGAAAGTTTCGGTTCTTTAAGGCTATTTTTCAAGAAATCTTCCCGTTTCGAGAGGTTTTTGACCCGGTTTAGGGTCGGGGTGACCCGGATGATTATAAAAAGTTAAAGGAAGTTTTTAGAGAGATTTTTAATAGAGAGAGATAGAGTGAAAGAGATTGGGTGAGACTTCTTTTGTGACCTTTTTGAGTGTTTGGCTTTGTAACGTAAGGTCCATAAACCCCGTTAAGCCATGTTTAAGGATCTTACACACCCCCGATAGGTATGCAATAGTTTTTTTTTATCATTTTGCTACATCACTTACCCCGATTAGGGTTCAAGAATCCTAAACATACGAACTTTTCAAGTGATGACTTTTTTATTAAAATAGCGACTTGTACAATAATTACATAACGTAAACCCTACTATACAAGGGTTAGTTAAGTTGACCGATTTGACTTGTTGACTTTATTTGACTTTGACTTGACTAGAATTTGACAGTTGTCACATATTCGCTGGGAAGCGACCAGGTTTAACATGATTGGTGATCGAGAGGGTTGAGGAGCTACTTAGGAATTCTGGGACAATCCGTGTGGAAAGTATGGGTAGATGTGGCAGGTAGTATTGGCCCGTACTACTGAAAGCAGAGGACCCGTACTCAAAACAGGGAAAATACCAAAGGTTCTAAGTAGAAGATTGAGAGGAGATAACATGGTTCACGTACCATGATTCATGGCAGATTGAGAGGTGATCACATGGTTTGAGTACCATGATTCGTGACGGTTAGTGCTTCTGGTTTTACCAGTAGTCCCGTGGTGGTTGACTAGTCTGAGATCAGGTGAAAGAGTGTGGGGCCAGAGGGCCATGTCAAGCAAGTTTTAGTGGAGTATACCTGAAAAGGGAAATCGAGTTTGTTTCCAAGGAATTTTATTGGTAATATGTTAGTTGGAGTCGCAAGGCTCAGGGATGAGTATAGATGATGCTTATTGGAGGATCGAGGTCTGAGTCGAGCCATCGGATGATGGATGAGATGTGACCTTCTGTGGCAAGATTTGCGTTGTTCCCGTTTTCTGGGAGAAGTGAAGGAGATATCGAGTTTTCGGTTTCAGAGTTTGGAGGAAAACCCCGTGGGGTAGCATTGGTGGTGATATTTTCATCAGAGTATGTGGGCAGTTGGTCTGCTGTGAGGTATTTCTGGTACCAAGGAGTCATTAGTGGAGGCTGAGATGGAAGAGACCCAGGAAGGTGCCTTTATGAGTGTGGTATGCTTTTAGCAGCAGTTTCAGGTGGTCAAGAGGAATATATCGGGCCAGTGGCCCTCGTTGTTATGTTGTGTATTGGTTGTGAGAATGAGGTTTCGTGCTTTAATGATGATTCCCGTGTTGGGAGGCTGGTCGAGGAGTCAGAGACGTGGTGTGTGATAGGGCATTAATTCTGGACTGAGGGTCAGGATTTTCAGAACAGTTGAGGTGTCCGACGGAATATCGGTCTGAGATTTTGAGATGACTAGAGGCAGTCGTGCTGGGAGGATTTTGAGATTTTTTTTGAGTTATGGGATATTTTGGCGTTGCTTGGTTTCCTTCGGGAAGATCATTGAGTATTTTTGTGGCACGTTCCAAGAGTCAAGTGTGATGTACCTAGTGAACCAGTCCACGGAGTAAATTATTGGTATGTCGATTGGTGATGGTTCGAACCCTGGATGAAGGAGAACTGGGTATTCAATTAAGAAGATCAGCAATTCGTTCAAGTGTGGTTAGAGAGCTGGTTATGGAGGACCGTGGTGCGGACACATGAAACCTAGGATATTGGTGGATGCAGTAAGGTGCAAGGCGGGATGATGTATGGGTATGTGCTTAAGGGAGGATGAGTGAATCCACGGTAGGTGGCCGTTGATCAAAGGATTTATTATGGCTAGAAATTTTTGGGTTTGCAAATGTTGAGTTTGAGGTAGTTGGGTCGTTGAGTTCAGGGTACAATAGCTGAGATTTGAAGGTATAGGTATAGATTGTAATCTATACTCTAGAAGAGGGCAGCATTTGGTTTGTCAACCAATTTTAGAGTCGGTATGAGTAGTTCCTTTGGGCAGTGATCAGTAGAGGGTGGAGCTTCGGATTTTCGTCAACGTGTATTATGACGTTGGCGATTCCTCTGTGTTTCAATTTGGGAGATGGGAGTATTTCGAGGTTTTGAGTTGTGTAAGTGGAAGATCAATGGTAAAGGAAAGTCCGCGTGAGGCGATGTGATGGTGTACCGAGGTACCCGAGTATGATGTCCTAATTTTTGGTCATGTTAGGACTCAAGTTGTGAGATGGCGAGTAGAGTACCAAGTGATTTTGTTCCCGTGGGAACCCATCAATTAAATGTCGTCGAAATGAGACTGTCTAAGGGTGTATCCGTGTTGAGACTAGTGCCTTGCCTGTGAGAACTTACATCAGGAGTGGTGGTGCATAAGTTGGGTGGGTGTAAGCACCTATCTATGTTGAGTTGCGGAGCATGAGTTGGTGAACTCAGTATGGTGATGGTTGATGATGAGGTTATGGGGTGATAACAAAGCAAGTGGATTCAGGTGGGAGTATTCACTTGGGATTATCAGGAGAAACCGTGGAGTGAGCCCATGGTGAGTCAGTGAGCGAGAGAGTGTTGTAAGACTACGAGGAGCCGTAGCATCCATGAGTCAGCGAAAGAGAGTGTTGTGATACTACGGGGAGCCGTAGTATTCAGTGGATAATGGGAAAGGGTTATGATACTATGGGGAACCGTGGTATTCACTAGTCAGCAAGAGAGTGTCGTGATACCGCGGGGAGCTGTAGTATTCACTAGTTAGAGAGAGCGTGTTGTGATACTGCAGGGAGTCGTAGCATTCACAAGTCAGTGAGAGAGTATCGCAAGACTAGGGGGAGGCCGTAGCATTCAGTAGTCGATAAGGGTGAATAATGTTCTGTCAGGAGCTGTAGTATTCACTAGTCAGAGTATGGCGCAAAGGAGTTCTTAGGCTTGGGTAGCCTTACCGCTTGAGTCTTCAGGAGCCTGGTTGCCAAACCAGGGGCGAGACGGGGGTCTCCGTGTCAGTCAGGAATTGTTATATCCCAGGTTGAGTGGGGATTATCGTAATAGGAAGCAATTGGAGAGATGGTGTGTGCATAATGCACAACTTTGGGTCATGAGTTGAGTACCAGATTGGAAATGAGTGGTTCCAGTTCTGCTATTGAGTCAGACTCTCAAGCTCAAGTCTGGATCCATTCGTGTATTGAATAGGCGTGATGAGGTTTCGGATTCGTAGATGGGTTTCATTTTGAGGGGGGTATTGACCTCCATCTGATATCTTATTCCGAGTGGATCAGTTTCATTGACATCAGGAGTACCACAAGATGCAGGGAACCAGAGGGTGGTAGTCAACAGAGGTCGGAGGTGAAACAATTTCAGATGAGTTGTAGCATTCACTTAGGGTAAAGTGAACTTCGCAACTTGTGTGTCGCAATGATTCGAGATAATTATTGTGAGAAGGAAGTCGGTGAGACGTTTTGGTTTGCAATGAGTAACCTTTGGGGGTTCATCTTTTGGGTCGAGAGATGACCTGATGCTCAGTCTTGAAGGGGATAATTGAGAGAAAGTTGGGGCTTATGTCTATAGATATCAGAGGATACTTCCAAGGGAGCATGATCTTTTCTTGTGTTTGAGTTTTAGGGTTCTTTCATTCCGATGAGTTCTGATAGTTGTTCAGGCGGTGGGTCCTTAGGGGATTATGACATTTTCGTTCCTTTTGAGTTGTGATCGGGATCGATTAGAGAATCAGAGTTGGAAGAGTGTTCTTAGAGTCTGTTAGTCGATGGGCGATTAGCAGGATGATGTTTTGCGAGGGTGGTCTGGCAGGGAGATAGATCACTAGAGTTTCAAGTTATGGAGAGTCAGATAGAGTATCACAGCGACAGTTGGGCCTATCCTTCTTCGGGGTCGAGAGTCCCTGTCGGGCTCAAGTGCTTTTGGAGGAGATTGTTTTAGTATATGGGGTCTTTTAGGTGTTGCTTCTCGGGTTTGGGTTCGATCTTTATGTTGATCAGGAGCGATTTCAAGGGCGAAATCTAAGTCAAGTAGTGGGGGAGGATTGTAACATCCTGTTTCGGATCGTCTGTGATAGGATTCGTGGGCTGCAAATCGGGCATGAGGAGGTCTCAGGGTTGCGACGAGTTGCTAGAAGCTTAGGGCATCTCGTCACATTTCCTTTGGTTTGAGGTTCATGGGAATCGAGGTTATATCGAGGAAGCAATGGAAGTTTGAAGATTGTGGCAAGATAAGTCCCTTATTTGAGAAAGGCCATAACTGAGTACGTTGGGCGTACATATGTGTATGCTTAGCGTACTCGTGTGCGTGATATTCAAGCGGAGTCACCTAGTACGCTGGGCATACCAGAGGGTACGTTGGGGGTACTAGGCACATAGTGGAAACCCAAACTTTGGATGTGTCCCTATATAAAGAATGAGTTGGCCTCATTCCTGGCCACCATCGTCAGTCTATAAACCCTCTTAAACCCTAATATTTCGTTCATGAAGCTTGAGAGTGCATTTGAGAACCTTAAGTGGTTTTGGTGTGTTCCTGGAGTTAAGGAGGAGCTTTGGAGAAGAAGGAGAGAGATGTCCAGGCCTTGGATCTAAGTATATCTGAGTTGGAAGCTTCATATAGAGGTATAAAGCTTCAATCTTTCTCACTCTTTTGTTTTTTGCATCATATTAATGTATTTTAGGGTTTTGTCCCAAAAGGTAGAGGCTTTATGAGATAGTGAACTCCAGAGGCTATGATCAATCCCCCTTGAGTGTGATTAGTAGTGTAATGTCATAAAAATCCGATCTTGGTCATCGTATTCAAGCCATGGATGAGTTATGAGCTTCTTAACATAAAGGAGTGAGTTTTTTTGGGTGTTTGTGACCTTTCCAGCCATGCAAAGGCTTAAAATCACTGACTTTATCGAGTAAGAGCCATTAGGGAGTTCAGATTTGGGATTTGATTTAATGTCTTAACTGATTAAGACCAAATGAGTAGAAAGAGTGAATACGGGGAGTGCATTGAGCGTAATTCCTGTACGCCCCGCATACTGCCCCAGTGTCTCCGATGGCCAATCTGGATTGTGAGTACGCTGAGCGTACCAAGGGAGGTATGCCCCACGTAACCTCACTATGGAATTTTGGGCTAAATCTCATTTTGGACCTTGACTGTTGGGCCTGGAGTTTGGGCATGTTGCAATAGGTTATTAGACTTGAGGAATATATATATTCATGCTTGGGCCCTTAAGTTAGGCTTGCCATTTAGTTTTGAGAGTTGGCCTCGGGTGAGCCCATTTACAAATGCTAGTGAGTTCATAAGTATTTAGTGTCATTTTATCCAAATAACTTTATATAAGTAGTAGTAGTTTAGAATCAAGGGTGTATTAGAGTCCTTTCCAGAAAATCCTATATTTTCTTAAATAAAAGTAGTCTTCTACCAAGACCCGACAGAGTTATGTTGTAAAAAGTAATTTTCCCTTAAACAATATCATTACCAAAATACGGTGTTTGATTTTGAAAGAAAGTAGGAGAATATCAGGGAAAATAATATATGCCTCAGCAGTGAAGACTGGTGACTAAGGCAGAAGAGATCATAGACTCCAGGAGAGTATCGAATGAACGACACGCCTGGCTCAATTTAACAAAAGGAGACACAGACCCCAGACTGTATCAAATGAAAGATACGGATAGCAAGGTCTAAAATAGTGAATACAGACCCTAGACGGTATCAAATGAAAGATACAGCTAGCACGGTCTAAAACAGTGAATACAGACCCTAGACAGTATCAAATGAAAGATACAACTAGCATGGTCTAAAACAGTGAATACAGACCCTAGATAGTATCAAATGAAAGATACAGCTAGCACGGTCTAAAACAGTGAATACAGACCCTAGACACTATCAAATGAAAGATACAGCTAGCACGGTCTAAAATAGTGAATACAGTGTTAAAACCCGTTACCTTAAGGCCATGAATTATAAGGCAACCCCGAGATACTTGTAACCATACTGATAGACACTAGAGAACTTGACGCCCTGCAAGCGTCGGTGTAAGTATGGCATTTGTCACCCCTTAGCTTGGTAGGCTGTGGACTGTAGCTAGCAGTCAGGGTGCGGGGGTGTCAATCCCGTATAGATCTATACACACAATGTCCGCTCTCCCTACAAGAGACTCTGGTTACCAACTTGACAACGGAGAAGGCCGTGTACTGAAGATGTATCTCGTATAGTGAGATCAGATGTAAAATACTGGACTAATTATAGAGACTCACAACTGAACTGACTAATACAAACCTATATGTCTATGCTTGTATACATAATATATAACTAATGATCAAACGACCTTCGGACGGACATACGATCCCACCAGACCACATCTCAACGAAGAAAAGGAAATAGGGCGAACAAGCCTTCCTAAGTCCTTTAAACATTATTCATATATATCTATACAAGCACAGGCATACATTTAACCAATAGGAACATTTAACGAAGTAGAAGTGTTTCACAAAGTATAAGTGTTAACAAATAGGAGCGTATCGTGAAGTATAAGCGTATCGTGAAGTATAAGCGTATCGTGAAGTATAAGCGTATCGTGAAGTAGAAGCGTATCGTGAAGTATAAGCGTATCGTGAAATAGAAGCGTATCGTGAAGTAAAAGTGTATCGTGAATTATAAGTGTTAACAAGGTAATAGCATTTAACTAAGTAGGAGCATTAACTAAGTAAAAGTATAACAAGGCAGTAGAATCTAACGAAGTAGGAGTATAAAACATGGAAGAAAACTTCGGTGAAAACTTTGGAAAAACTTTATACTTAAGAAAATCACGACTTGGTATTCTTTTATAAAATAAGTTTGAAAACCTCTAGAAATTCTTTGGAAACCTTTCATAAATAAGTTTTGAATGAGACTTTGATAAAACATTTTGGGTAAAAAAATCCTTTGTTTAACATACTGCCGTAATAGGATTTTAAGTAAAACATACAACGTGAGAAATAATTTGAGAAAAGCTTGTACAAGTAATGATGTTTTGAAAGACCATTTACAGTATCATACTTGGTAAAAACAGTTGACAGGGTAATAAATCCTTGTGCATGTGGGTTATCAATCACATGTGATTGATATGATAACTGGCATGTTTAACTTGTATTCCCCCCCCCCCCATAAAACATGTAAAAACATTTAAAAAGGTTCATTAAGGGATATGAACTCACCTGATGTAAGTGGGTCCGACGAAGGTGCCGGCTGGGTGCTCGGTGTCAAGTAAAGACTTGAACACACTTAGTGACCTATTAACATATGATAACATATGTTTACATACAATTAGTACATACAATACTAATTAAACAAGTATACGCATCCTAAAGTGCGGAAAACACTTTGGTTAAGTGCTTGGAGTGTCTCAGATAACATTTAAGGGTGTGTATGGCTTATATAGGGAGTTTACTCTTCAAGAGTAAACTCTTTATAGAGTTCACGGCCCTGGGACTAACTCCCCATGAGTTTACGGCCGAAACTCATGGTGAGGGTGTTCTAGGATGCCAAAATGTCTTATATCACTTGTGGAATTTTGCTAGGTCCCAATATAATGCATATGAAGGGGTTTAACGCTCTTAAGGGACCATTTGAGGAGTTTACAGCCCTAAACAAGGAGTTTACGGCCGTAAGCTCCTATACACTCATTCCTTTGATGTATAAGGGTCTTAAATGGTAGAGAATAAAATCCTATGTATTTTTCCAAGTCAAATGGGGAGTTTAGGGCATCATTTGGGCAACTTTTAGGAGTTTACGGCCCATGGACCTTTCCTAGGGGGAGGTTACGACCGTAAAATCCTATTTCCTTGGATTTATTGAAGTTTAAAGAATATACACTAATGGGATTGCATCTAGCCATTTTTCCAAGGCCATAGGAGGTGTTTGAGGGGATTTCTAACACTTGAAATTGAGTTTACTCCCCATGAAGGGGAGTTTACGGCCCAAGCATGTTCTTGGGCAGTAAACTCAAGTTTACTCTCCAAAAACTCATTTCAAAGTGTTCTAAGTCCATTTCCATAAGTCATTCAACCATATCTAAGCCTTAGGGGCAATTTGGAGGGGTTTTGGGGCTTAAAAACGCCATTTAATGGTGTTCACGGTCCAAGAGTGTTCTTGGGCCATAAACACATAATCTTTCCCCTATTTTATGTCTTAATCTCGAATTTGCATGCTAAATAAGCTATACAACAGGTTAGGGTAGATTGCTTACTCGTTTGGGGCTCGAAACGGACGATTTTTGGCTCGAAAAATAAGTTGTAGAGAGAGAGTGTAGAGAGAGAGAGAGTGAAAAAGGTGGAAATGAAGTCCACTCCCCCCTTATATAGGGGTTTGAGTTGGGGCTCAGTGGAAATCTACCCGATACTGCCATTAAACGGGGCTTTTTGATCGCACCCGATTTAGTGGTCGTATTTTGACTTGGTTGAAAGTAAAGTTTTCCAAGGGATTAATGAGGGTGTTTCTAATTTGTTTCAACCCTTACAAAGTCATTTAAGTAGTCCCAAATTAATTAGCCAGTCCAAAAGTTAACGGACAGTTAAATAAAACGAGGCTTATTAACGGAAAAGGAGTTAAAAATAACGGAATAAATTTCGGTTTGTCACATCATCCCCCCTTTAGAGGAAATTTTGTCCCGAAATGCAGGTTTAGGCAAGGAAGTAGGTATACATGACCGTGTAATGAGGTGAGGGTACTTCCTATTCGGTTTGCCTTACACTCCCAAGTGATCTCTGGCCTGTGTCTGTCATTCCAACAAACCTTCGCCTATGGGATGCGGATTCCGTCTCATGCAGTTAGCGATTTCCTACAGGTATGTCTACGAAGTTAGGGTTCCCAATGGTTTCTATCAAGATGAGTGGGATACGAAGAGTGACATCGGGCAAGCACTTATCAAGTCTAAGAAGTGGATCGATCTAGGATGAAGCTTGTGGAATACCCGAAAGTAGTAGTGGTCTGATGAGGGTTGGACCAATCTCCGTAAAGGATCTCGGATGGTCCAAAGCTCTCGGAAGGGTAGAACTTCTCAGTATTTAGAACATAGTGTACTTCTATGGCAAGATCATCACTAGCGTGATCGCCATTCCGAAGTCCTAAACATTCTCTCTCATACTGGAAGTGTAGTTCTTCAGGTTGGTTCTTAGGAAACTTGGGTTGTCCTTGGTTTCGCGTTTCCTGTCAATTGGATTTTAGAGAATTTCTAGATCATCGGATAGGTTGTGTGTCTATGGTATCTTTTTGTTGTAGAGTGGCTATCTTAATCTTGTGCAAAATGAACCTGCACTAATGAATCTTGAGATATTCCTAACGGAAACCCTCAGGGTCAGGGAGATAGAGTTTCACCAGACGAGTGTTGGACTATCTCGGGAGGTGGTTCTAGTATTTTTGGGCGAGATAGTATTCGTGGAACACCTAGTAGTCCAACGAATCTCTAAGATATCCCTACTATCTAAGGCGTTGGCTTATTTTAGTGCGAAAAGTGTGTGCTCTTGTGTAACCCATCGACTAACACCTAAACTAGTGTCAAGTCTATAATCTCTTCGGGATCTGGGTTATAAGGCTTAACGCAACTACTTTCTCACTTTGATCAAGTATTATTGGCTGGGAAGGTTATCCTGTGGTCCTCGGTATTCTAGTGTTCGCTTCGGAGAATTCAGTCTATCGCCTACAAGGCGACGGTGACTTCCTCCATGCGAGAGGGCAGAGGATCCTAGGTACTATTCATCTATAACGGAGTGGACGAAGTGCCTAAGTAGTGCGAACATCTTCAACAACTACTCTCCCGAAGGTTCTGAATTTTTCTCGGTCTAGGTCAAATCTAGTGAGTATAGGGTTCCATTACTCAGAACTTTAATCTCCTCATCCACTCTTCTCAGAGTTTAACATCATCGCAACTTTCGGATTTCCGGGTATCCGCTGAGATGCTTAATTCGGGGGATTAAGCATGAATGGATGGTCGTAGTCAATGTCCTTGACTCTTACAACTCAGATTTCTTCACCAACCGAGAGTATTTAGCTACTATGTTGGCTTAACTGGGATGACAAAAAACTTCGGATCTATGGTCATTATAGTAGCTCAACCCCCAAGGGTTCTCTTGACTCTAGCTCCCGTTCCATGGGATAGGATGAAGGGTCTTTCTGGGGGATCTACGGAGTATGCTTCGAGTGGTTATCGTCTTCTGGAATGCCTGCAGTGTCTTTCGCTTCAGTTTCTATCTGTCTGAGGAGGGTTGGGTAACAGCGCGCGGTACCTTTCTCCTGGGTACTTCGGAAGGTTTGAAATAAGAGTGATGACTGACGGATCGCATTAGTCTTTATTATTTTTATTTTGTTTGGTTCGGAAGAACCTTAATTTGTCGAATGGCTATGGAGAAAGTTCTCTTTTACACAACACTAAGGATTTACACATGGTTGCACGAAGTCAAACCATGATCGATAGAGGCGTCGAAGTTGGCATACATCGACATGACATAGAATGAGAATTGATAGGGTCATGTGCCGAACAGGCACACAAGTTCTAGGTGTCTCGGGTTTCGTCCTGTGTATCACTGCCGCGGATACTTGGACCGATAGAGTTGACGCGGAACTATAGAGAGTCCTAAGTGTTACTGAGTAAAGTACCTTTTTATGAATGGATTCTCATGAGGCATTTCTATAATCGCCTCACATATACTAGTCATGTATAATTAAGGTGGGGACGACTGTTGACTGAGCGACTCCGCCTTAAATCCACAACCAAACGAGAAACAGGAAATGAGGCGGACTTCACTCACTCTAGGTCTATCCATCTCAATTATACATGGCCATAACGTATATATTTAGCCATTATAGTTTTACCTGATGAATTTTAAATTTTATAACAGTGCTGCGACTTTCGCCTTAATGGGGAAGTAATTACATTTAGTATTAGCCTTTTAATGTTTTTGGTTAGTTATCTGAGATTGAGAGACATGCCAAAAATCTACCGGGTTCCTTGATGCTTCTCCCTAAGCATTAGGGTCAGACTCCTCCTGAGTCATTGTTGTTTCCTTCAGTTGGACAGTCCTTCTTGAAGTGTCCAATCTCACCTCATAGACGGCAAACTGGATTGGCGGCCACATTGGTGGTTGATGTAATAAACTCAACCGGGGTTCTGCAGACGCGACCAGTATGCCCCTTCATGTGGCACCTAGTACAATAGAGTTCCTGGCATATACCATGATGATGGTAGCTACACTTGATGCAGTGGGGAAGGTTTCCTAGGTATGGTCTCCTAGGTGTAGGGGTGTTCGTTTGGATGGATCGGTTCGATCCGATCCAATTAAGTAAATTCAAATTGATTTCAGTTTTCAAAATATGGATCCAAATTGTCCAAACTAAATTCAAATCCGATCCGATCCAATCCATTTAAAATTCGGTTGGATTGGTTTTTATAATTCGGTTTTCAAAATGCATAACATTTTAAAACGATATATAATTATATTATTATTAATTTTTTATAGAAAAGCAAAAACAAATTATTTAGTTGTAATTTATAATTTATAAACAACTACTAAGAAGGTATAATATAATTTAATATTTATTAGATAAAACGCTTTTGAACTTTTTTGAAACAAATAATATATAAAATTAATAAACAATAATAAATATATTAAAAATAAATAAATAATAAATTGTTATTCGGTTTTTTTGGACTATTCAGTTCTTATTTTATAAACCAAAACCAATCCAAAATCCAAAATAATAATTCGGTTTTAGTGAAATCCAATCCAAAAATCCGAATTATCCGAACCAAATAGTCCAATCCAAATTGTCCAATTGGATAATTCGGTTTTATCCAAATAGTGAACAGCTCTACCTAGGTGTAGGGATGGAAGGATTGGCAGGGATATTGACTGTCTCAGCTCGTTGTCCTTCGAAAGGTCCTTGAGCCGAGGTACTTCCCTCCTTGATCTTGAGCTTTCTCTTCAGTGGATTTGGTTGAGGTTCTTGGGTGGCTGGGTATGCAGGTGTTGGTTGCTGCTATCCATTGCTAGGATCAGAATTCCCGATAGGGCCCTTGTTAACATTGGCGTTGTTAGCATTCAAGTGAGCCATGACAACTACTACGGCTGCCGAGACTGTGGCTTGGAACGTAGCTTCATCGAATAGGAGAGTAGGTTTCTTGCTTGTGGACTGGTTACGCTTCTTCGGAGGCATGGTTTTCCTACACGGAAAGGAACACAAGATAATGAGAGACGATGGCTAACCCTAGACATATCTGTCCTGACTGTATTAGGCATAAATTTTTCCCGTGCCTCAGATGTTGGTTGTCTGAGTGTCGACCTACATCCCTATGATGTAGTCTTGGTATTCAAGGTAGGAGTATGAGTATCAGAAAAAGGCCATAAAGTGGGAGTCGTTCCTACTAAGTTACCTTTATACTGGGAAAGGTTTCACTCTGCGGCCTGGAAAGATTTGAGAACAGTTCGGAACGAACACCGCGGGAAGAGAGGCACATGAAGGCTTATGGCTAAACACTCTCAATAGAGGTGTGGGGATCCGCTCTAATCGTGTAACTGGCAACGGGAAAAGGAGATTTTACCTAACACATAGCGTGAGTGGTGTAACCACTAACTCACTAAATTGTATTATTTTATGGGTGTATTAGCGTGACGAACATGAGGAAAAGACACTTCTTGGGTTCCATGTACTGGCTCCCTATGTCTACCTCGTAGCTTTGACTGGGATCGGTGTTGGTTTCCTTCGGGTAGTTACCTAGGGTTCTTTTCTCGTGAAGACATATTGAATTTTTACTCCGCCTTACTTCCGAATCCGACTCTGGGTGTCATCTCTTCATGATGGATGACTGGAAATCTCGGAAGTTTAGGCGAATTTCTCACCGATGTCCCTAAAAGATATAGGCACTTGGTGATTTCAATAGTCTCGACCTAGTTCATTTATTTGCGAGCTGGAAATCTTCTCAATGAATCTCTTCTGGATCTGAATCAACTCTTCTGCAGAGTACTGAAGTGGATAGGGTGTTCTACAGGGTTCGTGCGAGAATGGAAATGTCTAAAGAATCCTAAGAGATTACTAACATTTCACTGGGTGATCCATATCGAGTCCTGCTACGATTACACAGGGTATACAAATCATATATAGCTTAGATCCGACAGGCCTTCGAATATGTGATACTACTCTATATCCACATCCCAACGAGGAAAAGGAAGTAGGGCGAAACCACACATTCTTAGCCTATGGGATCCTAATTATATATAACCTTGGGAGTATACCCTCTGTAGTTGTAGGTATATCAATAAGGAGCTTTTTAGTTCTTCACACAAGGTTGTCTATGGAACCTAAAATACCCCTATGGTATTTTAATTTCTTGTTTGTTTCTTATCTTCTGAATGTGATTCTGGGATTAATGTGAGTCTTTTAGTATTCCAAAATACTCCCATAGTATTTTAAACTTTATGTTTGGCTGTAGCATTCCTAGTTGGTAAGTTTCAGACGTGTTGCAACACCACTATCACTCCCAAGCACACGTTCATCGCATCTCGAATAAATGTAGTTGATCAGGTTACATTATTCCATCTTATGATTACATAACTGCCCAGGTTTGACGGTAATGCTCAACATCCGAAGACTTTTATTCTTGTTCTTCTTGTGATACTTGTGTTCGAGTGTTTAGATTATGGATGTTCTTATACTTTGGTAAAATATGGTTATATTTTAAAGTATAATTCTTGGTCAGAGTGTTTTATCCCTATGTATTTATAGGTTGTATATCTTTTATGAATTGATATACTTAGCTCACTATAAACAATGCTCTGATACCAATCTGTCACACCCCAAAACCGGAACGGCGGAAACGTTCTGGAGTGGATGACGTCATGTCAAGTATCACAACATATGCAGTATAGTAATCAAAGTACAACAACCATCACATTAATAGTAATAGTTTTACATAGATTACATTACATAGAGACATCAAAGTATAACAGAAACTAGTATAGATGCAGCGTGGTACAAAACCGTCTTCATCAAAAGCTCCGGAGATGTACCTGTCTATTGCTGACCTGAGAATACAAGTTATTTGAAAAACGAGTATCAGCATTTTTACAAATGCTGGTGAGTTCATAAGTATTTAGTGTCATTTTATCCAAATAACTTTATATAAGTAGTAGTAGTTTAGAATCAAGGGTGTATTAGAGTCCTTTCCCGAAAATCCTATATTTTCTTAAATAAAAGTAGTCTTCTACCAAGACCCGATAGAGTTATGTTGTAAAAAGTAATTTTCCCTTAACCACTATCATTACCAAAATACGGTGTTTGATTTTGAAAGAAAGTAGGAGAATATCAGGGAAAATAATATATGCCTCAGCAGTGAAGACTGCTGACTAAGGCAGCAGAGATCATAGACTCCAGGAGAGTATCGAATGAACGACACGCCTGACTCAGTCTGACAAAAGGAGACACAGACCCCAGACTGTATCAAATGAAAGATACGGCTAGCAGGGTCTAAAACAGTGAATACAGAACCTAGACGGTATCAAATGAAAGATACAGCTAGCATGGTCTAGAACAGTGAATACAGACCCTAGACAATATCAAATGAAAGCTAGCACGGTCTAAAACAGTAAATACAGACCCTAGACAATATCAAATGAAAGATACAGCTAGCATGGTCTAAAACAGTGAATACAGATCCTAGACAGTATCAAATGAAAGATACAGCTAGCACAGTCTAAAATAGTGAATACAGTGTTAAAACATGTTACCTTAAGGCCATGAATTATAAGGCAACCCCGAGATACTCATAACCATACTGATAGACACTAGAAAACTTGACGCCCTGCAAGCGTCGGTGTAAGTATGGCATTTGTCACCCCTTGGCTTGGTAGGCCGTGGACTGTAGCTAGCAGTCAGGGTGCGTGGGTGTCAATCCCGTATAGATCTATACACACAATGTCCGCTCTCCCTACAGGAGACTCGGGTTACCAACTTGACAACGGAGAAGGCCGTGTACTGAAGATGTATCTCGTATAGTGAGATCTGATGTAAAATACTGGACTAATGATAGAGACTCACAACTGAACTGACTAATATAAACCTATATGTATATGCTTGTATACATAATATATAACTAATGATCAAACGACCTTCGGACGGAAATCCGATCCCACCAGACCACATCTCAACGAAGAAAAGGAAATAGGGCGAACAAGCCTTCCTAAGTCCTTTAAACATTATTTATATATATCTATACAAGCACAGGCATACATTTAACAATTAGGAACATTTAACGAAGTAGAAGTGTTTCACAAAGTATAAGTGTTAACAAGTATGAGCGTATCGTGAAGTAGAAGCGTATCGTGAAGTACAAGCGTATCGTGAAGTATAAGCGTATCGTGAAGTAGGAGCGTATCGTGAAGTATAAGCGTATCGTGAAGTATAAGCGTATCGTGAAGTAGAAGCGTATCGTGAAGTAAAAGTGTATCGTGAAGTATAAGTGTTAACAAGGTAATAGCATTTAACTAAGTAGGAGCATTAACTAAGTAGAAGTATAACAAGGCAGTAGAATCTAACGAAGTAGGAGTATAAAACATGGAAGAAAACTTCGGTGAAAACTTTGGAAAACCTTTATACTTAAGAAAATCACGACTTTGTATTCTTTTATAAAAATAAGTTTGAAAACCTCTAGAAATTCTTTGGAAACCTTTCATAAACAAGTTTTGAATGAGACTTTGATAAAACATTTTGGGTAAAGAAATCCTTTGTTTAACATACTGCCGTAATAGGATTTTAAGTAAAACATACAACGTGAGAAATAATTTGAGAAAAGCTTGTACAAGTAAAGATGTTTTGAAAGACCATTTACAGTATCATACTTGGTAAAAACAGTTGACAGGTTAATAAATTCTTGTGCATGTGGGTTATCAATCACATGTGATTGATATGATAACTGGCATGTTTAACTTGTATTCCCCCCCACCCCATAAAACATGTAAAAACATTTAAAAATGTTCATTAAGGGGTATGAACTCACCTGATGTAAGTGGGTCCGACGAAGGTGCCGGCTGGGTGCTCGGTGTCAAGTAAAGACTTGAACACACTTAGTGACCTATTAACATATGATAACATATGTTTAAATACAATTAGTACATATAATACTAATTAAACAAGTATACGCATCCTAAAGTGCGGAAAACACTTTGGTTAAGTGCTTGGAGTGTCCCGGGTAACATTTAAGAGTGTGTATGGCTTATATAGGGAGTTTACTCTTCAAGAGTAAACTCTTTATAGAGTTCACGGCCCTGGGACTAACTCCCCATGAGTTTACGGCCGTAAACTCATGGTGAGGGTGTTCTAGGATGCCAAAATGTCTTATATCACTTGTGGAATTTTGCTAGGTCCCAATATAATGCATATGAAGGGGTTTAACGCTCTTAAGGGACCATTTGAGGAGTTTACAGCCCTAAACAAGGAGTTTACGGTCGTAAGCTCCTATACACTCATTCCTTTGATGTATAAGGGTCTTAAATGGTAGAGAATAAAATCCTATGTATTTTTCCAACACAAATGGGGAGTTTAGGGCATCATTTGGGCACCTTTTAGGAATTTACGGCCCATGGACCTTTCCTAGGGGGGGTTTACGGCCGTAAACTCCTATTTCCTTGGATTTATTGAAGTTTAAAGCATTTACACTAATGGGATTGCATCTATATATTTTTCCAAGGCCATAGGAGGTGTTTGAGGGCATTTCTAACACTTGAAATTGAGTTTACTCCCCATGAAGAGTTTACGGCCCAAGCATGTTCTTGGGTAGTAAACTCAAGTTTACTCTCCAAAAACTCATTTCAAGGTGTTCTAAGTCCGTTTCCATAAGTCATTCAGCCATATCTAAGCCTTAGGGGCAATTTGGAGGGGTTTGGGGGCTTAAAAACCCCATTTAATGGTGTTCACGGTCCAAGAGTGTTCTTGGGCCGTAAACACATAATCTTGCCCCTATTTTATGTCTTAATCTCGAATTTGCATGCTAAATAAGCTATACAACAAGTTAGGGTAGATTGCTTACTCGTTTGGGGCTCGAAACGGACGATTTTTGGCTTGAAAAATAAGTTGTAGAGAGAGAGTGTAGAGAGAGAATGAAAAGGGTGGAAATGAAGTCCACTCCCCCCTTATATAGGGGTTTGAGTTGGGACTCAGTGGAAATCTACCCGATACTGCCATTAAATGGGGCTTTTTGGTCGCACCCGATTTAGTGGTCGTATTTTGACTTGGTTGAAACTAAAGTTTTCCAAGAGATTAATGAGGGTGTTTCTAATTTGTTTCAACCCTTACAAAGTCATTTAAGTAGTCCCAAATTAATTAGCCACTCCAAAAGTTAACGGACAGTTAAATAAAACGAGGCTTATTAACGGAAAAGGGGTTAAAAATGACGGAATAAATTTCGGGTTGTCACCGTTTTAAGCTATTAATGGGCTGGTTAGTGGTCTTCAATTAGACATAATGAGTGAGAGTCTGGACTTAGTTCCTAATTAGGTTAATTGTGGATTTGGCTTGGAGTTAGATGCCGGTTCATGGCAACAACGTTTTTAGGGGCTTTTCATCATTCTAGGTGAGTCTTCTCACTATACTTTACCATGAGTGGTATTTTTGTGTGACTTAGACGTCCTATGTGCTTACATTGTATATTGTGATATCCTGCATTATTTCTTTGTGATTTATGTTGTGTATTATTTAGACCTTACAGAGTTAGGATCGGAGGGTCCATCAGAGTTGTGGGAGCGGAGGGTCCCACTAAGACACATTGACCGGAGGGTCTTACTATGTTATAGCCTCGAGTGGCTACAGAGTTGTGTGTCGTGTTTTGGGGAACTCACAAAGCTTCGTGCTAACCGTGTTATGTGTTATGTGTTATGTGTTATGTGTTATGTGTTTCAGGTGTTTTTTCTCAGGATCTCGGGAAAGCACCGACTCGATTGTACATACCAGAGAAGGAATTATGTTTTGAGGATCCTGGATTATTAATCAAACAATTATGAAGATGTGTTTTGTAAACTAAACAAATGAGATTTTGTGAAATGCGTTATGAAATTTATATGATTATAAAATGGAATTTTTGTTTGAAAATTTACGGTGTTACAGTGGTGGTGGCGGTGAACTAGTAACATGTAGATATTTCCTGAGGTTAGCTTCTTGTTGGAATTTAAATATGAAATCAAGAGTAAACCCAAGAAAAACCTGGATTTCTAAAATCTAATCTGATAACCTCTACAAACATCCCTCTTTTAATCTGAAGTCGTTTATGGAAGTTGGGAACTCACATCAAATCAGGGGGCGTAGCCGTGGAGGGTTTTTGAAATTAAAGAACAAACTCATACTTTTCCCGAGTATTGTTACAGACGAGAGATCTAAGGCTTTTCAATGATGGTGGCGCTTGATCTTATTAAGGTCTTCCTAGAGAACAAAATTGTTCCGGATGGACGAGAGATCTAAGGCTTTTCAATGATGGTGGTGCTAGAGTGTAGTTGGTGAACATGAACCATTGTTAATATGAGTTTTTTTGTTCATCTGGTGAAAGGATAAAGAAACATGAAGAAAGGAAGTGAAATGGTTTTTAAGTGTGTATGTTTTTAATTTTTCAATGTGTATTTGTGTATGTGTTTATGTGTGAAATTTTTGAGTTACATGTGAGCGAGAGTGTAAATCAGAGAGGGAGAAAACTATTTTATTTTTGTTTTATTTTTAATTGTTTTCAATTCTTGTAAGAAAAGAAAATTAATGTATAAAATAATAAGGAGCAAATCCATTATTATAAAAAAGTTTAAAACACTATGGACCAAACTCGTAACAAAATCAATTTTTTAGACCACCGACATGAGTCCAAACCTATTTGGACCAAACTTGCGAGTTGTAACATAACATATAAACCATTATTGCAATTTTGTCATATATATTTAAAAATGTTTTTCAATCAAATATAATAATAAGTTATTTTTATATTTATAACGATACAAATGTATGAAATTTTATTGTTGTTGTATGTATATAATAATTGACATGCTTCGTTTAAATTATATAGTTTGATCCATTTTTTGTTAGATGAGGTTTAGTGTGTTTACGTTCTTAAAAGAATAATAAATAAAATAAATAAAATAAAAAAAAATAAAAATAATACATCCATGGATATTACATGGCAAATAAATTTGTGGGAAATTACTTCCTACGAGAAATTACGGTTTAATATGTGGGAAATTGTAGCTAAAATCCAGTAAATTTCTTCATCTTCTTTCTATCGGACCAAATCCTTGAGAGAGCACATCCAGTGGGAAATTACTTCGTACAGGTAATATATATCCTTTCTTTTATTTCAATGTACGTATATATATTTATTTTTTTGTATTATATATTGCAGTCATTTTTATACAATGTAGGTATATATTCTCAAATCCCCCATCGGCTAGATTTTCCTTTCTACCTGCTGCCATCTATTCCAGGTGCATGATGATGAACTGACATGTAGGGCACCATGTGGCAAGCAATCCTAGGCCAACATAAAAGACGATAATAAAATGACATGTGTTTACGAGTACCAGAAAATGGGGTCTACACACTCCCCATGCATGATGATTGTTTGTTTTAATGTACCTTTACTTAACAACACCATTGTACATTCATTGCATTCTTTGCGCTATTTGCGACTAGATCTGTAAGCTAGAAAACTATGGCTTAAATCGGTTTACCTTAATAAAAGAAACTGTGTGAACTTGATATATAAAAAAACATTAAGATTGTGAACAATAATTAAAGACTATGCATGGATATAGTTGTACGTCGACTAGGTTAAGCAGTACCTAAGCACATCTGGAACGCTTGTTTGGTTTCTATTGTGTTGAAAACATGCACTTCTATCATTATATGCGCATCATGTTGTGTTCGGAGAGGTTTAGGAATCAGTCACTTAGGATATTAGACAGAAAAGAGAGTTTAGTCATAGTGATAGAATGACCCACCCTAGCTATATTGGAACTTTTAACGTACACATTCTTTTCATGTCATTTCTAAACCATATACGTGGCTCTCTTGGAGCAGAAACCCAAAACTCGCACCATATGTTCTGTCCTTGCAATTGGTTAGATGACAATCGGAAATAAACCTTTTATATATATATATATATATATATATATATATATATATATATATATATATATATATATATATATATATATATATATATATATATATATATATATATATATATGAAATGATCAAATGTGAACATCTAAATGGTTGAGAACACGAGAACAGTTTTGGACCAATAAATATATAAGAATATAAATGAAATTTTACATTATAATTAAATATGAAAAAATCAAGGTTAATTGATTCCTAAATTTTAGGGTAATGAATTCGGTTACCTAAAATATCATGTTAATTGATTTTTTTACCACAAAACCGGGAATGTGTCTATTTATTTTATTAATTTATTAGAAATTAAGAAAACCTTGATCTTGCAATGCCGTTTTTAATTTTTTTATAATACATGAACATACCAATAATTTGAAAATTAATAATTTAATAGTTGTTCATATATATTTATTTCAACCATCATTATAATCAAATATTAACACAGTGTTAATTTTAAATGAATTAAACATAACTTACAAATAAAAGAACCAATAAAATTCTAATCACAAATAAATAAAAAACTTATTTCACTTTTTTTTTCTTCAAAAAATGAATATAAATCCATTTCCAAATCAATACCCTTGTATTAACAAATGAAAATTTTCTTCAAAAAACCAAGTACTACTCCAATTTCAAATGAATACACATCATTTTACAAATAATTCAATGCCTTTTTTTCATCAAAAAATAAAAATAGTGTAAAAATTATCATTTCTTTTTAAATTAAATACCTTTAATCATAAATAAATATACTATTCACACATGAATACATTGATATTCATAAATAAATAATCATTCACACATGAATACACTGATATTCACAAATGAATACATTGTTATTCATAAACAAATATCAAATAAAAATACTGTAAAATTATCATTTCTTCATAAAATGAATACCTCTAATCATAAATAAATACACTCATTGATCATACATGAATACCCTGCTATTCATAAATAAATACAGTCATTCACATATAAATACACTGATATTCACAAATAAATATAAGAAAATAGTTGTTGCCCTAAAATAGTTGTTGCGCTCTCGTTTCAGCCCTCAATTCATCCATTTTCTCATTCCTTTTTATCAAGTATTACCATACCAAAAGCACCATTTTAATGCTTAATTTGTTGCTGAAATCAAAGACCAAGAACAGCTACAAAAACATTACCTTTTTGGTCATTGTTAGTTGCTGAATTTCGAGTAAATTAAGACCCAAGAAACCTCCATATTAAGGTTTAATTCCTCCACATGAATTAATATTCATGAAAACCTCGACTTCTAGCACAAATAGTGGTCCCTAACCACCCCCTGGTACATCGATGATCGATGTAGTCCCACTTCTTGAATCGAGTTTAATCTTCCAGACTCGTCTATAATTATCCTTATGAAATCGATTTTTCCTGTTTTGCCTTCAGAACTGATAATGCAGCACGAACAGGGAGAACTCCCATCAATTTGCCGTAGATTCCTTCACTTCTTGAATGAATTTCACTTGTATGTAAAGAAACAGTAGGAATACAAACTATTTCTGACAACCAGGTCCCCCATCGGCTCCTTGCGTTGCCCTAATACCACCGTATCGCCACCCCTGCTACATCCTCCTCCTTCTCAATCTATCTTTTAGTCACACTCATTCTTTCCCGCATCTTCTAATTCTGTCTACTAACCCACTGCATCTAATTTCTCTCAGGATCTGTCGTGCTCACCCCCACGATCGGCACACATTGAATATGCGTGTGTGAGTCTCGTTGATTCCCGATCGACCAAACCCACTATAGCCTGATCATGTTTAATTTGATGAACTAATTTCTACTGCTTCTATTGCTTCCATCCTTCTCCTTTCTTTAATTGAACCGAGAACCGGTGGTCTTTTTTTCCCCTCCTCTTTGTGATCAATCTGCTAGCACCGAACCCTCCTTCTTTCCCTTTCTTCTTCATCATTCGCTGCCTAGAATAACCACCAGGAAGGTCTGATTTGGACGGAGCTATTGAGACTGATGTACATATGAGGGAGGCTTGGCCCAGGTATAGAGAGAAAGATGAAGTCGAAAATGGGGGAGTGAATGATGAGGTCGTAGGTTTATACATAGAGAGATTGAGAGATTTTAGGAGTTGTTTAAAATAAGGGAATGATTAATTACCATGATACCCTTTTTTATTTTTAATTCAAATTAATTGAATTTAAACATTTTAATAATAACAAAATCTCTAATTAATTATAGCCTTAGATTTAAGATAATAGATGGATGAGATCTGCTCTCGCGTTCTCAACCATTTAGGTGTTCTCATGTGATCCTACTCTTATATATATATATATATATATATATATATATATATATATATATATATATATATATATATATATATATATATATATATATATATATATAATTTGCTATCACCAGGTTTCTAGCTAAGACATTTGAAAGAGAGAATGAACACATATTGTCAATTTTTATTCTCAATTGATAATCACATACTCAAAATATTCAAAATTAAGGTCTTCTAGGTTATACAATTGTGAATGGGCTTTGCAAATCAACAATATAAATGATTGTACTTTTACTTAAAACATTGTGTTATAGGCTTTGCAAAGTCTCAACATAAATTACTTTTAATTAATTTTTAATCTCAAACTCATATATACATTTATTACTTCTACTTAAAACATTCACTACAAGAAAAATGGGTATAGTAATAGAGACGACAAAAGTCGTCGGTAAAGGTAATAGCAGCGACACCGCCCCGTCGCTATTGATCAAAATGTTAGCGGTAATAACACTTGTCGCCGCTAATTCCTCTGTCACCGCTAATAATGTATGTCGCCCGTAATAACATTTTTCACTTTTTAAAACTTTTTTTTAATCGACGATTTTGGTGCAACAAAAGCCCGATACATAACGACATTAAATGCAGAAAAAAACATAATATCGGATTAGGTACCAAATAGTGTAACGACATTACATATAATTAATTTCATTCTAAAATAAATATCATTACAAATCTAACATACAAAGCACAGACTAATTACCCGACGAACCATTAGTGGCGGAGCTAAGGTCAAACTTAAGGGGTATCCCATTTTTTTGTGTAATATACAATAAGGAAAAAAACCGCAATTTCATTAGATATAAAGTTCAACTTCCATAATAAAATTACATTTTAAAGTTCACATCTTCGATCTTTCATTTTACGAAAGCGAGTAATTACATTTTCAGTTTTAACATTCTCTAGTGCTTCCTTTTCTACACTACAAATCAAAGCACCTCTCATAAAATCGTCACCTATTCTATTACGCAAATCGGTCTTCAAGAACTTCATTGCAGAAAAACCTCGTTCAACGGTTGCAGTTGCGACGGGCAAAACCAAATCTAGTTTTAATAACCTATAAACCAAAAGAAAAGAGAGGTGCTTCCCGGTTTCCAACAACAAACGAGAGAGGTCTGCAATTCACTTCAAGTTGAAAGTCTTTCATCATGGAGCAAAGAGTGATAATAGATATCAAGTTGTCCATTAAGTTGCGCCCTTTCTGAATCGTCAAAATCATTTTTGTATATCTCGCTTCGCTTTAACAATTTTGCTTTATCAAAACTAGAAAATGAGTCACAAGGACTCAATGCCACCATGCTATCCATCAACGTCGTGCCAACTTCACTAAATCTATCCCCAAATTCTTGAATTTTCATATCTAAAATTGTGTTAAAAATCACAACTTCAAAATGATGTTGATTAGTCTTATTGGTCCTATGCTTACGTGGGGTAACATAATATTTCGTCATGTCCACAATTCCAATACTATGTTTTTCACAAAAAGCACATACCTTCTTCCAAATTTGTGGAAACCCATCTTTTCTAAAAACTACCAATGCTTTCTTTGTCCCTTTTACTAACGAAGCCGCTTCCAAAATATTTTGATCTTTTCTTGAAGATGCTTTGACAAGGAATCCGTGAAGCATAGAATTTCTAGCATCAAGTGTAAAAGAAACATGAAATCAAGTGTCTTGAAATATGACAAAATACCCTTTGCTTGATTGCAGTTAGATAAAGTAGACCCCTCCTCTTTGACATATTTAAGTACCGCAACAACTTTTACAAAAAAATTCACCAAACTTACAATTGTTCTAAAATGTGAACGCCATCCAGTATCTCCAGCTCGAACAAGAGAAATCTCTTGATTCAACCCTTTTCCTGTTTCTGTTTCACCAATACTAATTTCAGCTACCACTCTTTCTTTTTACATCTCTCGTATCATATATTTTCTCTTACAAGACCCACAAATGACAGTAACCACTAAAGCTAGTTGTTCAAAGAATTCATCAACATCATCATGTTTCTTTGCAACCGCCACAACCACTAATTGAAGTTGGTGTGCAAAACAATGCATATAATGTGCAAAACTATTTTCATTTAAAATCAAAGATTTCAAACCGTTGAATGCACCACTCATATTACTTGCTCCATCATAACCTTGTCCCCTCACCTATATATTTAAAAAAAAATTAACAAAAAAACTATAAGAAATAAAAATTGAACTAATATTGTATTAAAATTTAAAGGAATAAATATTTTATGATTTCTCACCTGAGCCATACTCAAGTTATTGTTGGAAAATATTGTATCAATGACGACTTTAAGATTCAAAGAAGATGTATCCAACACGTGAACAATTCCAATAAATCTTTCCTTTACAATCCCAAGTCTATCAACATATCTCAAAACTATAGCCATTTGTTGTTTTTTCGAAACATCACTAGACTCATCAACTAAAATAGCAAACACATCTTTACCAATTTCATCACAAATAGACTTGATTATCTCTTTTGAAAAGCAATCGACAATATCTTTTTGAATCGTGGGAGAAGTTAACTTTCCATTTTTTGGAGCATTTTCTAAAGTAACTTTAAAAATCTTCTCATTATCTTCTCTAATCAAAGATAATACTTCAATGAAAAAGTCCTTTATTATTAGACTTTTCCGTCTCATCATGTCCACGAAATGGAGTGCATTCTTCAGTAAAAATCTACAACTATGGATTGTAGCATGTAATCGAATTTCATAATTACTTTTATCAAGTTTTGTTTTCTTATGCAAGACTTCACCAATAGATTGGTTTTTCTCAATAACAAATCATCCTTTTATTGGGCCTTATGGTGATAACTTTGAATATTTACCCATAAGTTTCCGGAATGAGCCTTTTTTACTCCAATTGTCAAAGCCTTCGGTTATAAATGCATCTCTTCCACCTTGTTCCCCTACCATATCTCCAAACAAATAGCAACAAAAGCAATATGCCTTCTTATTTTTTATGCTATACTCCAACCATGGAAAATCAGTAAACCATTGCACAAGAAAACATATTGGCTTATTACTAAATAATGTATATTCAAAACTATGCCTCTTTGGTTGACAATGCCCTTTAATGAAATATTCCCTTCTTATTTCATCCATTTGATTAGGATTATAAGATGTAATCTTTGGCCTACCCCCTGGTCTGAAGGAAGATCATTCAAATCAAAAGATTGTGTCACTTTTGGTTTTGGCATTGGTTGATTAGTTTGTGGAACTTAAGTAGGTTCATTAGATTATGTTTCTTGTGGTTTTGGTATTGGTTGAATAGTTTGTGGAACTTGATTATTTTCATTAGCCCTATTTTTTTTGAGGTTCCTTCACCATTGTTGTCTCCAACATATAAATGTCTTTTGAAAAAACTTTTAATAGCAACCTACAATCAAAATATATGAACTATAAACTTGATTTCAAGTTTCAACAACAGTCAATAAATAACAAGCTAGCAACCTATAGTCAAATTATCAATTATCAAGATATATCAACTATAATCTCGATTCCAAGTTTCAACAACAAATGAACAAATAACAATCTACAATAAAAATATATCAACTATAACTTGATTTCAAGTTTTAACAACAAATAATCATTAAGTATTAACCCTAAGTCCCTAATTTAACAAAGTTAATTGTTAATTTATAATTTTTCAAACATAATAACAAAAATTTTGAATTTGAATTAACCTAAAAACATAATAGAGATGAGTATTTTGGTTATACTAACTTGTTTCATTGTGATGGAATATCCGAGGAGCGAAGGAGGTGCCCGGAATTTTGCAATTGAGAATGCTTGATTACGAGTCCAATGTCCACGTCTCCACGATCGCAGGGCAGAAAACGATTTCTGAAGTCGGCAATTGAGAGGACCTGAAGACGCACGAAGTGACGATTGGATAATCGTGATTACGTCTTTTTTTTAATTGGACTATTGGGCTTAATACCTTTTTGTTTCAATAAATTAATTGGTGTGGGCTTAAAATTTTTGGACCATTTGGACTAGTTTGTATTTTGGTCCATTTAGAAATAACCTGAAATTTTTTAGGGTAGCCCAATTTTTTTTTCCGATATAAAACCTCAACATAAAACCAATTTTTCCGAAAAAATTAACACTACTAAATTTTTTTTGAGGGGTATCCCGGGATACGCCGGGATACATTATGGATCTGCCAATGTGAACCATCACCTCTGTTCCAATCGTTTCCTCCTTGATCAATCCTCGATTGAAAAAAACGCGTAAAACTCATCCCTACACGTCAGGTCGTTGAACATTGCCTGAAGATTTTCCAATTATATAATAAATAACAACATATATAAAGTTATAAGTTAAATTATCAAACCAAGTCAACATGCATTTATTGATACCAAAGTACATTGCTATTTTTAAACTAGGGACAATACACCAAAGTAAATTGATATTTCCTGCACTTAAAACATAAACACAATTAGTGTATCCTTTATCGTAAGGGAAACTTTTTTCCAAGTCCATTTATCATGAGGGACCATCCGCCACATTATTTTTCTCAACTTTGCGTGCAAACATGTCATTCGGCTCTCTTATATGATCATATGTCATATCCTTATCATAGTCCATGTCAATCATTGTGCCCTTATTCTGTAAGAGCGCTCTTTCTAGCTTAATGGTTTTTGCTTTAACTCGGACTCTCCTGTGTGGCACAGTTACAAATATAATTAAAAATTATTAGAAACGATATTTTATAATTACTGAATAAAAATAGTAAATAAAAATTCATATTAAAACATATCATCCTGCTCATGATGACCAGCACCTCTACCGCCTGAGAAATGTGGGTCCTCAGCTCCATCACCATTATGGCTACGACCCATAACAGTAGCCATGGTGTAAAAAAACAAGAGCCATATCGATACCATTTCCTACAAAATTACAAGATATACATTTACAATTTCTATTACAAATACACATTACATAGTGTATTTGTTTTTTTTACAATCCACATTGTTTTTTGACAAAACTACAAAAATGGTCATTGTGTATGCATTTTTTCTGAGGTTTTGTCTAAACTCAATTTTTTTGAATTGGTGGTCATTTTGAGCTCGTTTGTATATGGAAAAGGTCCTTACCCAAATTGAATATACTAAAATACCCTTAATATATTCACTTTTCAATATTCTTTCATTTTTTTAATTATTCTATAATTAATCAATAAATCTCTCTCTCTCTCTCTCTCTCTCTCTCTCTACCCTTCCCCCAAAATAAAACGCCAACTGCTTCCATTAGTCTTTGTTTCTTATCTTCTTCATACTCAGGATTATATGTTGGGAATTCATGCCTAAAATTAGATAAGTGTTCCTTGAATCCAACCATGTTATTATACAGATGTCATGATACATATGCCCACAAGGTAATTGCTTCACAATCTTCTGTTGGTTATTAAACATTCCATCTTTGCAAACAAATCAATATACAGTAGACATCATTTCGCTTACCTCAACCGTTTGCAATGCTTGAGAAATTGATTTAGACGCTAGCGGTGCGCCTCTTCGATCGTTGTAGTCACTCTTGGCTAGGGTATTTAAAAAGGAATCGTATTTTGTTGCATCAACGTAATCTTCTGGGTTTCCGATGTAAACATCGTCAAATTCAAGACGTTGTTGACCGAATGTGACTGATTGGTCTTCGAGTTGTAACAAAAGCTCCGTCCAATCGATAATCCTATCATAACGGCCGACAGTTAACTCGTGGTTGTGGAGATGAAGACGGAGAAGATGACGCATTTGTCCCTAATGCAACTCTTCCTCTTTGTTTTCATCATCTGATCCTTCACAGTCTGGATTTCCTTGATTACGATTCTCATCGTCATCATCTTCATGATGATTATCATTATTTTCGTCCGATTTCTCAACCTCGGGGAAGACATGAATGGTAACATTAACGGTGGAATCAGCAATGGGTAAATCGTTATCGTCTTCAGGAGAAGTGATTGCTCTGAGGAACTCAAAAATTTCATTGTTGAGAGGTGGAATTTCATCATCCATTAGGTTACCAATATGAGAGAGAGAGAGAGAGAGAGAGAGAGAGAAACCTATTTTATTTTCAAGTATTAAAATAAATAAATATATATTAGATTTTAAAAAATGAAAGAAAAATAGAAAATAAATACCTTAGGGTTATTAAAGTCATTTCAATATTCGGACCAAATGCATAATGAAACTAGCTCAAAAGGACTACCAATCCAAAAAAAAGTCGAGATTTTGACCAAATCTCAGAAAAAATGCATACCACTCGGAGCATTTTTGTAGTTTTGTCTTAATTATAAAATAATTAAAAATGAAAACAAAATATATTAAGTGTATTTTAGTCTTTTCAATTTGGGTAAGGGCTTTTTCCACATACAAACTAACTCAAAATGACCACCAATCCAAAAAAATAAAGTTTGGACAAAACCTAAGAAAAAATTCATACCACAAAGACCATATTTGTAGTTTTGTCTTTTAATAATAGAAAATAAAAGAGGTCTCTCTCATATCAGTAACCTAATGGATGATGAAATTCCACCTCTGAGCAACAAAATTGTTAAGTTCCTCAAAGCAATCGCTTCTCCTGAAGACGATAACGATTTACCCCTTCCTGATTCTGTTGTTGATGTCACCGTTCATGTCTTCCCCGAGGTTGAAGAATCAGACCAAAATTACGAAAATCATCATGAAGATGATGACGAAGAGAATCATAATTAAGGAAATCGATATTGTGAAGGATCAGATGATGAAAATGAAGAAGATGAAGAGGAAGAGTTGCGTCAGAGGCAAATGCGTCATCTTTTCCATTGTCATCTCCACAACCAGGAGTTAACTGTTGGCCGTCATGACAGGATTCTCGAATGGGCGGAGCTTTTGTTACAACTCGAAGACCAATCAGTCACATTCGGTCAATAACGTATTGAATTTGATGATACGTACATACATAGGAAACCCAGGCGATTACGTTGACACAACATAATAGCACTACTAGAAAAACAACCTTTTACGACGCTCATTGCGCATCGTAAAAGGCTCAGACGACGCGCAAATGCGCGCCAAGGAAGGCCCTGTCATAAAGAGAGACGACGCGCATTTACGACGCTCATTTACGACGCGCAATTACGACGCACGTTTACGACACGCAATGCGTATCGAGGAAGGCCCTGTCATAAAGGAAGACAACACGCATTCGCGTGTCGTAACCTTACGACGCCCGTGTTAATGACACGCAATGCGTATCAAGAAAGCCCCTGTCAAGAAAGGCCATGTCATAAATAAAGATGACACACATTTTTGCGTATCATAATTTTAAATGTTTAAAAAAATATTATTTATAGATTTACTAATTTTCAAATTAAATAATACATTAAAAATCTCATAATACAAAATAAAATACTATAAATAACAAAGATAACTCATTTCACTAATATGTCAAATACAAATAATTATTCCAAAAGTGAGTAAATGTTATAAAAAAAAATGAACTCATTTATATACAATTGCATCATCTAGCTTACTATGTGCCAATAACTCTCTGTGTGTTTACTTTTGCTTGAGTCTCGTTTCCTCCAAAGCTTCTTATTAGCTTCGATCAGATTCAATAGGCAAAAAATCCATCAATGTTCCCTCTCTTCCTCATGGAGTTTCATTAAAATACAACTTAATAATTCCCATTAAAATAACATGGCAAGACTTTTCATTATCTCCATGAGATCCTACCAATCATACCACAGTTCCTCCATAAACATTGATGACCCTGCAACATCCATCGAAAATCAAGCTTTAATACACGAAATTGAACTCGATTTACACTTACAGTAACAAAATCTAGGATGGTAGTAGGCCTACCAGAAATTTCAGTTTAAAAACTTGTCATCGTAGTGAAATCAAAAAAACAATTAATTTAAAAAATACTAACTATAAACCTGCCCCCAACTGACACTTGATGGTAAAACACTATCTTACAATCATATCCATTTGTGCGCAGATTGCTTCTGGAACTGTTGCATCACTTTCATTTGCTTTGCAGGAGCCATTTCCTACAAACAACACATTCACATCATAAGTTATTTATCAATATACAGAGTATTTATTTATGCTATCACAATTTCATAAAGATGTTGAGGAAAACAGAAAGATATTATATATATATATATATATATATATATATATATATATATATATGTGTGTGTGTGTGTGTGTGTGTTGCTGTATAACCAACCTTATTCATTGCTGCCATTGCCTTGGTAGCATCTTTCATCCCAACAGCCACAGAAGAGTGTCCAGCTAATGCCTGGGAGAAGTTAAAACCATAGAAAGTCAATCATATGGTATAATTTATTTATGATAAAAAAACAAGTTGCCATTTGAAAATTTACCTGTGTATGTGTTGATATGCCCCTCATTTGAGCCCGACTACTTTGTAGGTTGGCTATTTGTTGTCTAAGCCTCACCAATTGGCGTGCCAAAATCTTTGTTGCTGCCTACACAAACCAGATGTTAATGCACAAAAATTTCATCTTCATATAATCAACAAAATTTCATCTTAATATTCCTATGTGTTGGTGTCAGTTCATATGGGCTAAAAAACAACCTGATTGGTATCGATTCACATGCAACATATATAACTTCTTTAATCAACTCTAATTATCTAATTACTAAACAAATAATTTTAATAATACGTCTATCAGGTTAAAACTGGAGACAAGGGTTAAAACTGATTAAAGGAACTTTTTCAGAATCTTAGATAATCAAAAATTACAATGAAAAACATGAAAAGAAGGATCCTAAAAGGGAAGGGGAAGGGGGTCTGAATCATTATGTATGGTCTTCATGAAAGAACAATGTGAAACTACAGTGCAAGAACTAAAGCAACAACTTTTGGTTTCCAAAAGGGATGTTGAAAACATATTGTTTAAATTACAAGATCGTGTGATTCATCATCGTCATCTCTATCAACATCGCGTGATTTGGATTTCTTCTTTTTCCGTTTAACAACTAGTGGCGACCCCTCATCTCTTTCTATTAGCTCATCCTCTTCTTTTGGTTCACTTGGAGGCACAAAAGCTGCTGCAACTTCTGTTGATGCAGATTGAGAATCAAATGTGTGAGTTGTTTTCCCTAATGTGGATGAGAAGGGAATTCACGTCTTTTGCTCATGACCAGACCCCACCCTTTTGGGTAAATCACAGGTCCGGTCTTAGTCTAATGCACGTCAAACATAGTACCATTATGTTTTATCTTGTCCTAAGTAATATGATAGTGACAAACCTTCATCGTTAAAATGAGAATCGAAGACGACATTGGTGAGATGCTGCTTTAAGAAAACCTGCATTCATTCTCCAACAACTTCGAATACAATCAAAAGTAGTAGCTAGAATTTCCTTTTTCCAAAGAAAATCTTTACAATCCATCCATCTTCAAACTATAATAAAATCCAAAATATGCTGATAACATTTTGAAGCTATCATTCACACTTCCAGCAGATGAAACAACATTTAAAGGCATAGCACTTGTGAAACTTTTCATCTTTCTAATGGTATTGGGATTTGTTCCCTCTTAAGTGACAAGAGTTCTTGCTTGAAGCCGAAATCATGGCAACCAAATCCTCACCAACTGCAGCTCTTGCTGAAATTGATTTCACCTGTCAACCAAAACTCCAATAAAACTTTTAGTACTTAAATGGTGAAACAACGTTTTCCAATTTACAAACTTACCACTTTGAGTAATCTCTCAAGAGGCTGTTCTGCAGCACTAGACTTCTCGGACCCAATCGAAGCCACAACACCATTTTCATCTGGACTAGTAAACTCACCAAGCAAAGGGGAAGCGGATATGACAGGTGTCCCAATAGAAAGATTTTGACTAGTCAACACTGCCCCACTTAACTGCCCATGTTCGTGTCCAACTTTAACCAAACCTGCATAGACTTTAATATAAAGTTGAATATATATATATATATATATATATATATATATATATATATATATATATATATATATATCATTACCTATATGTTAAAGATTTCTACTTTGGTCCACGTCGATAGCTACCTTACTCTTCCAATAAGAAACCAATGGGCGGCCATTCTTAACTTATATGTGCTCAACAGCTCTGTTCTAATCTTCTTCCGTCATGCCGTACATCATCCTTCCGTTAGCTGCTTGGCTGCCCGTCTCACCTACTTACTTGGTTGTTTCCTATCATCTTTGCCTCAGGTTGATGCATGAGACTTCAAAGGTGGATTTTTTTTAATTACTTAATTGCATGACAGCTTGCCACATGCTTCTTTCTTCAAGAAACGTGTTGCTTCAATAGTAGATTTTGGTTACAATGATTTTCCTTGATACGACACGTACAATTCTAAGATATATTGACTCTATACTCTTCTCTATTTATTTATACTTCATCCTCTGGGTCTCTTCTTCTTGATGCCTCCACCATGGCTATTAATTCCCATCTTCGGCAGTTGACATCGCCAACTACAATCACTATGCAATTTGATTTTTTTTGGTCGTTGAAGAATGCTCAGTAAGGTATTACGAATCTAATTTGGAGTTCTTCATCACACTCTCATTTCAGTTCATGTCTCTAGCTATAATTTTATTTTCGTTCAGTAGGAGCCAACAATTTTTAACATATATGGCGGTGAGCAACAATTTTTAACATATATGGCGGTGAGCAGCTTGATTTTTCAGACAATTAGAATATGAGCTGCAAATGGCCCTTCGTTTCTTATTTTAGTGATGTGTTGTTAAACATTGTTTATATCTTATAAAATGACTGCACAACAATTAGAATATGAGCTGCAAATGGCCCTTCGTTTCTTATTTTAGTGATGTGTTGTTAAACATTGTTTATATCTTATAAAATGACTGCACAATTTGGAAAATTAGAGTTAAATTTTAATAAGGGCATTGGTACTTAAATTTAAAAAGATAACTTTCTAATATGTGAAAGTCAAAGAGAAGGCTTACTGTTACAACTTACAAGGGCCTATTTTTCCCCCCTGATGTGTGTATAGACTACAGTGTAAGCGTTTTGTTTCTGTTTTTACTTGGTGGGCTTAGTGACTCAATGTGGACTGTTTTCGAAGTATAGATGACTGTCTTTTTTACTTAATCTTATCGAAATGACTTAATAGATTAAGCCAAAAACCAGGTTTAATGTATTATGACTCTAACCTTTTACCTATTTTCAGTTATTATTTTTCCTCCCAATTCTTTTCATGTTAAGGTTTGATGAATATCGATAGAATTGATGAAAATTATGAAATTTAATTTTTTGAAATGTCGAAAAGAAACAAGTCAATTTGAGTTGCATTTCATTTATAACAAGTCAAACATATAAAATTAAAATATTTGGTTTAATCTTTACTTATATTTAGTATATTGAGGTGGTTCCCATATTTTATATAGTTTGTTGCTATTTATTTTTCCTTATGCTATATGTCTTGATTTTGCCTGTATGCTTTGTGATAAATAACTAACAGCCCTGATTATAAATAAAAATGTAGGTGAATTTTTTTAAAGAACATGAGAAGATACAGGTGAATGGAGCTGCAATACACAAAATGTTTTAGTTCAAAGAGATGATAACATTATTGAAGGACCAAATGTCATGTCAATGTCAACAATTGAAAATACAAGGCAAAAAACTAGACGTTGAAGTAAATAGCAAAAGAAGCATGCTAATTGACTATAATACCCCTAAAGTAAAAGATCGACTCTTATACAAAATTAAAAGAGGTTAACACAAGAAAATGACTCAAAAAATGAAAATGAAGTATGAATATCAAAATATTTGTATAAATGTAAAATATTGGACATCAGAAATTACAAAATTGCTCCTGAACAAAATAATGGCCAAAACATGATGAAAATAGTTAAGTAAAATTCTATTATGCCAATACACACATATAAGAAAAATATTCTTTTTTTCTCACGATTTTGATTTCTACAAAAAACAATCAAAATGAAGGGCCTAAATCACACAATACAGTAGAATCTTCAGAGTAGAATGTCATGATAAGATAATATTTAAAGTATATTGCTATAAGTAGGTAGATTTCAAACTACAACATATAAATAGAAAAAAAAATCTACAAATAAACGAACATATATTACCATTTCTCGCATGTATCCCTAACTTATTAAGACATTATAATCCAAAAATCTACCCAACTATAATATTTTATCTTCATTCTAGAAAATACCCAATTTACACTCGATAAAATTCTGAAAAACAGGGCACTTGAAGCCAATTATGGAGAGCCACTGTAGTATTTGGGTTCTAATAATATGACGCTGGATATCAAGATCCCAAATGTTGTTAGACACAAATTCAAACAGAACACAACTTCTACCCCAACAAGCTTTCTGCCATTTATATTATTGGGAGCCATAACAAAAAAAATTCAATCAAAAGTTATATTTGTCTATCAATCGTGTTTTTCCTGAACCATTTAACACTAACTTACTCATTAATTCTTTTGGGCCGTGATTATATCACGGCCCTAATAAGTTTCCTAGTGTATATATATATATATATATATATATATATATATATATATATATATATATATATATACATATATATATATATGCATGCGTGTGCATATACCTAAATTTGAAAAAAAAATCTGAACAAGAAATTACAGAAAGTAAATTGGTTAGACTAATTTGCAACTCCATTATCAATCTGGCATTTTATCTATGCTAAAAGATCTGTTAGGTTTTGAACAAACGAGCATACCAGCTTATACAAAGTTCAATTCAATGAGATCGAGAACAGAATAGAATCCAATTAAGCAAATGTCTTAAGCCCCAAAGTGTAAAGAGAGTAAAACTTTGTTGGGATTTTGAGATAAGAAACCTTTTCACCCAAAATTAAGAAACAAGCAAAATCCCAAATTAAAGGACAAGTGAGAATGGGGGTACGATTGAAGCGGGTTTATAAATTAAAATAAAGGGGATAAGAAGTGAGAAGATTACCTGAACGGAGGGGACGGCGGTGCCTGCCACCGAGGTGAACATTTCCGTATCGGTAATCAGTTCCAGCATAAGATCGTATTTGATGTATTTCGAGATCAAAATAAAAAAGTTGCCATCGTTAGTTTAACTGCCTAGCACAAGATCTTGTTCGATTAATTTTCTGAAAGAAGAACGCAAAAAACTGGGAGGATATAAGAACCAAGGTCGCCGGCAGGTGGGGTGAGCGGAGGTAGAGAATATTGCAAAGAGCACTCCCATTTGGTTTCTTCTTGAAAAAAGCCCTAGATTTGGATGCCTTTTGTAATTTAGGATAATGGTGGTGACGGTGAATTGTGTAGAGGTGAGTATGAGGTAAGGTGGAATGAGATCTTATGAAAAAAAAAGCCCTAGATTTAGATGCCTTTTGTAATTGAGGATAATGGATGTGCGTTTGGTAAAAGAATTATAAAACGATGCCTTTAAAATCCAGAAGGTGGAGGATAGAGATGAGAGAAAACCTGGTGGAGAAGGAAAGACGAGAAGGTGGTGGTGTCGATTAGGGGTTTTTCAACTGGTAGCTTCAATTAGGGGGTGGAGACGAGGGAGAAGAAGGCGGGGGTTTAAAAAATTTGGGGATTTCATTTTCCCTCTACGGAGAAGCGCGTTTCTTAAAAAAATATATAAAACGACATTCATAGACAACGCACCTTTTAGATAAAGTGCCCTCCGTGTTTTTAATTTTTTAACATGAGACACTAATTTAAGGGCACACAATAATGCGCGACCTAAATCCTTAAATTTGTTGAAGAGATGACGCTTTTTTAACGTCACTCTCTTTTGCGTAACATAAATCTCCGAGTGTCGTTATTTGCGCGTCGTAAAAGGGTCTTTTTCTTGTAGTGTAGGATTCATCTTTATAAACCCTAGCCAAGAGTGACAACAACGATAGGAGAGGCATGTCGCTGGCATCCAAATCAGTTGTTCAAGCATTGAAAAAGGTTGAGGTAAGCACAATGATGTCTACTGTATCTTGCACTATTTGCAAAGATGGAATGTCTAATAATGAACATAAGATTATGAAGCAATTACCTTGCGGGCATATGTATCATGACGTATGTATAATAACATGGTTGGATTCAAGGAAAACTTATCTGATTCATAGGCATGAATTACCAATAGATAATCATAAGTATGAAAAAGATAAGAAACCGATATTAATGGAAGTAGTTGGTGTTTTATCTTGGGGGAAGGGTAGCGCGCGCGCGCGAGAGAGAGAGAGAGAGAGAGAGAGAGAGAGAGAGAGAGAGATTTATTGATTGATTATAAAATAATTAAAAAAAGAAAAATAAATATATTAAGGGCATTTTAGTCTTTTCAATTTGCATAGGGGCTTTTTCCACAAACTAGCTTAAAACGATCACCAATCCAAAAAATTCGAGTTTAAACTAAACCTCAGGAAAAATGCAGACCATAATGATCATTTTTGTTTTTTTGTCATAGTTTTATATGTTAGATCCATATGCCCAAGAATCATTATGGTATGATATTGCTAATAATATATGATCCTATAGAGTCACACTTTTATCAAGTTGGCACATTTTGTATATTTATTATTAATATGATTATTAATAAATAATATCAATTCTTGTGTTTTAATTAGGGAATAATTATTGTTTTAGAAAATAATAATTATAAGAGAGTATAACTAGTTATTATTTCATATGGTATGAATTAATAAGTCATGCACAATATTTTGGACTAGTTGATTCTTTTGTCTTTTACCTAAAGATAAAGTTTATATTTTATAAACTTGGAGTTTATAAAAAATAAAGAATCTTTCTCTTTTCAAAAGGTATGGCCAAAAATATTAAAATATCGGGGTTTCTTTTCAACCTCCATGCTTTGTCTCCCATGTTTCTAAAGGCTAGCCATTACTTTAAAGTATTTTAATGGTTAGACCTTACTTTTCATGCACTATATAAGAGATGTATGAAGCTTGCATTTTGCTAAGAATGAAACACTCTCTTCTTTCCTTCTTTCTTCTCTAAAACAGTGAGTTTTATGACTCTTCCTCCTCTCTCTCTCTCTCTCTCTCTCTCTTGAAGTTAGTTTGGTGGTTTAGAAGCTCTCTTGAGTTGTCTCCTTTAGTGTTTATTTGAGTTAAGCACTTAAAGATATAAGACACTCAAGAATACAAGAAGGAACTAGCATTCTAAGTGCCTTACTCTTGATGGTGGATACTTGTAGAGAAGATCATACAGTTTGATCTTTGCAATCTTCAACAACACCACAAAACCAAGTGGGTTCAAAGGCTTCAAAGGTTATATCTAAAACATCATATGGTTATTTTTTTATTTCATTCTAACCTCTATAAATGGATCCATGATGGTTCGGTTTTGTTATGAACTAAAAATAAACTTATTTTTAATGCCTTCCGTTGTCGGGTTTTGTGAAAAACAAACTTTTATTTCGTATCAAAACCCTACAGTGGTATCAGAGCCATCTTTTATATGTTAGAATGGTTTATTATGTTTGGTAATCTTTGGTTTTTGGAAAACAAGCATGGATTTCCTTTGCTTAAGAAAAATCCATATTTGTCTTCATTGGCGACTTCTTGATTAAAATTGTTTATTGTTATATATAACTATTTTTATGTACTTTGGTTATATAAAAGTTTCCTTAGAAAAAACAAAGAGTTTTTTGTTATAATATTTGACATGTTGTTGTGTATAAACAAACCATTTGGACCTTTGTGTTGTGTTTAGTTGATATTTATTTATTCATTAAATGTAATAGATAAATATGTATTTTTTTCATTTGTTGTAATAAATTAGTTAGACTAGTTGTATTCTTTTTAAATGTAAAAAGATGAAGAAATGACCTCCTTGAAGATGACTTAACCATTTAAGACCACAAGCTTCCACTTTTGGCTTTGGGATTAATTATAGTCTTAATGGTTTAAGTGTTGCAACTTTCACAACATGAAGATTTGAAGTCCTTTTGCAAACAAGAGTTGACTTGGCAAGTGGGAGCTTGAAGACCTTTTTAAGTGTTCCTTAAGTCCTTTAGGAAAGGCTTAATAATTCTTGTGATGGCTCACAAAAATTATTACTAAACATGATTTGGTTTATACACGTTATAATGCATGCTTATGATGTTTATTTTATGTCAAATGTATGTTATATTTTATGTATACAAATGGTTTTTACATGTTAAATAACGTTTTTTCATAAGATAATATCACTTGGAGTTTCAGTACAAAAAAATATTTTAAAGATAACATAAGATGTTTATAAATGGATATTTATAAAAACGTTTTACCAGTTACCGGTTAAAACTCAATTTTTTGTTGAAAATACTTTTATTGTAAAACTTATAAATACTCAACTTTAAAATATTTGAAATAGTTTAAAAGATGTTTAAACTTTATATAAACTCCATGTCTTTATAATAAATAAGGAGTTTTTATTAAAAAGACTAAAATCTTTATAGCGTTATAGCGGCAAATAATAAAACTACTGATTATTTTTTGAGTCGAAACTTAATATATGATATTGATGTTTTAAACATAACACAACATATTGATATTATGTTTTATGCATTCTAAATGATATTTAAAACATAAGTATCATCACCCAAGTTTTGGTTTATCAAAATATGACTTTTGTCATAAGATGCATAAAATTGAGTTTATAAAATAAAATGAGTTTATTCTATAAATTCATGAAGTCATAAGTTTTTGATTGTTAAAAGAATATTTAAAATAATGATTTTATAACTCATCCAAAACTCTATGTCTTAAGCATAAAATAAAGTTTTATTAAGACTGTTACCAGTTCTTAAAACTGATCTACGACTAAATTTTAAAATTCCGGAATCGCGGTTAGTGACAAATAAAATGAAATTTTATTTGGCATCTAAAGAACCTCATAACAAGTGATATGGATTTTACAAAAGGGTACATGAATTGTTGGATGCATGCAATATTCATGAGACCATTCTTTTATAAACTATAATTGTAAAACATATATAAACCCTTATTTACAAAACTTCAAATCTATGCAATCCATTTAAAATTCATTTGGGATTTTTGTGTAGTTTATATGGATTTTAGGGTCACCTTATTCATTTGAGTTGTGAAAAATAGTCAAAGTGTTTTTGTATTTGCTTATGAAATAAAGGTCACCTAACTATTTGTGAAACATAACTCACATGTTTTTTAAATATATGATTTGATCAATTTCTTATGTGATAAAGGTCACCTAAGCATAAGAGTTTTGAGGCATAGATGGGATAAACATGTCAAGATAAACAATAGTTGTTTAGGATCTCATAATCTAGGAGTTACATATCATATGTAATTGGTAATGGCTACCAACCAAGTTTGATTAAGTTTATGTGATAAAGGTCACCTAAACATTTACGTGTTTTGTTATTTGGATCCTAAACTTTAATAAATTAATTTTTTCAGAAACAATAAAAGGTATTAATTTTTAAAGACTAAATATTGAAAATACTAAATGAAACTCTGTTAAATCCAGTTGATAACTATTAATAATTTTACGCCCTGCAAAGCCTCTCTGTTGTTGAGTTTCAAGAGACAGTAACATTTGATGGTTATAATTTCTCTAACTAGTATAATATCTTGAGGTTCTACTTTTAAGATAAATAGAAATTATATATTGAAAGATCTCATACCTGAATAACCTCTACAACCAATTATTATGATCATGATACTTTGATGGAAGTATCATTGTGATGGTATTATTATGTTTCACATCATACTGAAGAAATTAACCATGACTTGCAGACAGTATTGGAGAAGTATGAAACATATCAGATGTCTCATCAAGTAAAGCAGATATTCAATCAAAACACTAGAAATAGCTTCAAGTATGTCCAAGCATTGAATAAAATGAAGTCTAAGAGATTGTGCACTGATATAGACTTATAGTTCAGTTAAGGAAAATACAACATAAACCCAAAAATCAAGAAAGGACCGAATAATTAGTGTTGTTTCTATTGTGGAAGAAACTAGAAACTAAAAGAGGAAATGTTCCTCCAATCTCATCGAGCTGGAGAAGTCTGACTTAGACAAGACTTCATACATTTTTATGAAAGAACTATTTATTTTTCCATCATTCACTTGAATATGTTATAAGTCAGTTGACACTAATTGTTGATATTATGTGCTAAAGATTGGAAGAAATAATCAATTGATTAAAGACGAAGGATATTTCGTGCTGAATATATAACAAGTGTTATTATAGTCTTTATTTAAACAATAGATGGTTTGTACCTATTTTTATAAGGACATGTAACAGTTGTAACTTTATGAATAAATCTGGATTTACTTATCGTTTAATGGATGTTCACATTCATGTTCTGAAACGATGTATTATGTGTTAAAGAATATTTTCTCATAATATTATTTATGAAGTAAATCTACAATCTTTTATTAAACTAATAGTTCTGATCATAACACCTATATAATCAAATGATATTTGATTGGAACTTATCTATGTCATAATCATCATGACAATGTAAATAAGAAATACATATACCAACTTCAAAAATATAGAATTTTTAAAGGTAAATGAGCTTGATTCATTTGATATATATGGATCCTATTTATATGGGAAGATGAGTCACAAGTGTCTTTATCTATTAGTAGTTAAAGATCAAAAGGGCTTGACAAAGAATTATACATAAGTGATGTATGTAATCTTTTCAATCCATGAATAGGTTTGGTGATAGATGTTTATTCAATTTCACTGACGACTTTTATTCTTTATTGTTGAAACCTTTGATTTTCTCAAATTGTTTCATAGTGAAGATTGAAATACGACTTAATGTAACATCCCAATTTTCAAGACCAAAAATTTCATTTTTTTGATTTAACGTTTTAGAAAACATTTAAAAGAAAACCTTGTCAAGTCATATCATTTCATAAACCACAATCACATGTCTCAAAAACATATCATTAAATAGTAATAATGTCATAATACAATCCCAAGAATTTCATAATGCAGAAATCTGGTGTGTGTGATGCGCCGCTACCATGCCGGCTCCTTCCCCTTCGATGAAGAGGTACCGGAAAACAAAACTGAAACTATAAGCACGTAGCTTAGTGAGCTCCCCCATCATACCACAAACCATACATAACACATACTGCCAGACATATCTGGGTGCCCGACCTACCCTGCTGAGCATACCAGGGTGCTCAACCTACCCCTGCTAGGCATACCGGGATGCCTAACCTATCCCTGTCAGACATACCAGGGTGTTCGACTTACCCCTCCAGATTATCTCAACCGGTTACGAGGACTATTTCACCCCTACTACTACCACATAAAACATAACATAATCATACTGTGAGGCATACCCGAGTGCCTAACCTACCCCTTGGCCCTATCGACCAAATATAGGGACTATTCCCCCTACTACCACTATCAGATAACATCATATCATGCTAGCACATAAACATATCAGATAGTGGCAAACCAAACAACTATCACCAAGACAATCATCAATAATCACTCCTACTAGTGGGCCGACATTGTGGCCTTAGACCCACTTCTACTGGAAGGAACTCACCTTAGTGTCGTGAAGTGTCTGAACTGTCCTCGCTGCCGAGATCAACTCCTCTCAATTCCTACACATAACAATCTTCCTTAATTACCATTTCATGGTCAACATAGGTCAAAGACAAAGTCAAAGTCCACCAACTCATTGAGTTCCATAACTAAGAGATTCTCAACTTCGCGATCTGACTCAACGAGTTACCCTCCAACTCACCGAGTTTCTCCTTATGGCAGAATCGGGACTTTCCAATTGAACTCGACGAGTCCTTCCTTGGACTCGTCGAGTTCATCTTCATGTTGGTTGGGACATTGCCTTGAAATCGCCGAGTTCGTCCTTGAACTCGTCGATTCCTTTGATCTTCAAGTCCATAATCATGTTCATCTTGTTGAGTCCCCTCCTAGACTCAACCAGATTCCTCATGAACAGAAGAGGTTAGGCAACCAATACCCGACTCGACGAGTCCTATGAACAACTCGGCGAGTCCCCCAAGGTCCATGTCCTTATAGTCGGTTTCAGTTGGGCTCATTGCATCTAAAGTGTAGATCTGAACTGCTAGAGTTGATTTAACACGTAAAGTCATGAACTTTACGTCCATGCATGGGTCTTGAAGCCCAAAAGGTCCAAAAATGGGGTCTACAAGATGCATGGGGCTCTTATGGCAATAAAGTTGGCACTTTTATGCCATGAGAACCCTCTTAGGTTCAATATCTGAAATCATCACTATATACTATGCTCTAAACCCGAAGGTGACTTAGAAAAGACCCAAAATGACAAGATTCAAGCCCTAAAGAGGATCTAACAAATGGAAAGTCAAGGTTGAATCTCTTTACCTCGAATGAGCTGGAAATGAAGCAAAACCTCTGGATCTACTTGCTTCTTCTGGAAACCCCAAGCTTCCACTTCTTTCTTCAAGCTTCAAACAACCAAAAACACACAAAAAGGGCTCAAGGACACTCCAAATGCTTTAGGGTTTCGAGTTAGGGCTTTCTTGGACTATGAGAGATGATGGAGGCTGAAATGGGACAAGTTAAGGTGTTTAAATAGGGTGAAAACCCTAAATATTAGGGTTTCCTCTAGGAAGTCCTACTCGTCGAGTCGGGCTCCCAAATCATCGAGTAGGTTACTTAAAACCCGCATCCAGAATCCACTCTACTCGATGAGTTGGGCCTCCAACTCGTCGACTCCCAGTGTAAAACATGCAATTGCTTAAATTTAAAAATACGTATCGGGAACCAGGTGTTACACTTAATGAGAGCATCATTAAACGTTCATTGTGATAAGGAAAATGAGTTTTGTAAACCAAGTCTTCTTGGAACATCTAAGGAATTTGGAATTGATTAACAACTCATTCCGACGAAAACACTCACTTTTCTTTAGTATGGTTCTTGTAACACAGGATCAATTGGTCACTTGAATTTATCTTTTGATATTCGACGTATCCTTCGTATTCTCTAGTGGGATAGGGTCACCTGGCCACTACCTGAATGTCGATAGTACAAATTTTAAAGACAATAAAACATACACCTTACAGTCTATTGTATGGTGTTTTAAAAGAACTAATTACTTTATAAAATTTTTGGAATTATGCTCACTGCAAAAAATATATATTGAATATATATTTCCAACAAAACAAGTGGATTAGATACTTATATTTTACTGACGATGAAATGGTTTATCCTTATCTAAAAGGTATAGAGTTATAGAACTTATGTTAGACAATAAGTTTAACCATTCAAGCATCTACTAGCTGCATTTATGTAGAATATCCAAAATGATTGTTTAGGATTAAGTTTATACTAATCCCACTAATTGTCATTCTATAAGACAAGTGATTAGAAAGTGCTTTTTTCTAAGTGGGAGCGATTTGGAGATTTAAGAGCTAAAGATCCATAAGCTAAATGCATCATAGTTTGGAACTAGCAAGTTTTCAACTGTTGTCGAATCTGCTCAATGGTTGATTGGAAAATAATAAAACACATAGAGATTCATTCATGTATGATTATCAAGTATAGGCTTGATTAAGCTTCCTCGATATAGTTTGACTATAAAGAGTAAGTGAGTTTTTAAGGGAGAAAACATACATGATTGAAAATCTTTTCAGATTTAAGCTAACATCTCAAAGTAAGAATCTTCTTTCTTATAAGATAATTACATAGTGTGATTCGATTATAAATCAAGATGACTCTAGTGTTTTATACAAAGCTAGTGGGAGCGCAGTAACATTCCTAGCCTTATATATAATCGACATACTAAATCTTGGAATAAAGATCTATATTCATAGATCATGAAAACTTAAAGGATTAAGTAAAATTGCATTAACTATCATGGATCTTAAAGAGCATAAGATAAAGGACTCTCAGAGAGTTATCTTGTCAAAAACCACATGACATGACTTTGAGTAAAATCCTAGTGCAAATGTTTTCGAACTAGATAACATGATTGTATTGCATATGCTGCTGCAATTGGAGAAATTATATATGTCATGATTATCCATAAAGACCAAACAAGTCGTATGCTTAGAGCATTTAGCTTATACTAGTATAAGCTAAATGCATCATAGTTTGGAACTAGCAAGTTTTCAACTGTTGTCGAGTCTGCTTAATGGTTGATCAGAAAATAATAAAACACATAGAGATGCATTCATGTATGATTATCAAGGATGGGCTTGATTAAGCTTCCTCGATATAGTTTGACTATAAAGAGTAAGTGAATTTTTAAGGGAGAAAACATACATGATTGAAAATCTTTTCAGATTTAAGCTAACATCTCAAAGTAAGAATCTTCTTTCTTATAAGATAATTACATAGTGTGATTTGATTATAAATCAAGATGACTCTAGTGTTTTATACAAAGCTAGTGGGAGCGCAGTAACATTCCTAGCCTTATATATAATCGACATACTAATTCTTGGAATAAAGATCTATATTCGTAGATCATGACAACTTAAAGGATTAAGTAAAATTGCATTAACCATCATGGATCTTTAAGAGCATAAGATAAAGGACTCTCAGAGAGTTATCTTGTCAAAAACCACATGACATGACTTTGAGTAAAATCCTAGTGCAAATGTTTTCGAACTAGATAACATGATTGTATTCCATATGCTGCTGCAATTGGAGAAATTATATATGTCATGATTATCCAAGAAGACCAAACAATTCGTATGCTTAGAGCATGTCAAATGATACTAGTATAATCCGAGAACAAGTCATCGTGTGACTTATAGGAATATTCTAAAGTACTTGCGAGAACTAGATAAATATTCCTAGTCTACGGAGTATTTGAAAGAGAGCTATGTTTAAAGTTGTTATACATATGCTAAATTTTCAATAGATTGAGACGACTCTCAGTCACAATCGGGCGTGTCATCATTATGAATGAAGAGATAGTTACATGGATAGTGGTTCCATATAGATTTAAATTAATGTTACACATCAGAGTTAGAGTACGTCATGGTTTAGAGAACCACGTACAAAGATGCTTATTGTATAGTTCATTATGACTATGAGTAATCCCATTAAGTAAGTATTGGTATCTAAGCCATATTTAAGCATCTAATTTATTCTCAATGGTTTTTCTTTATACCAGAGTTATATATAAAACTAAAATGATTGTATTCGAAAAGTTTATACAAATCAAGTTTGTCAAATCTACTTAACAGAGCTACTTCATTAGCTAAAGCATGAAAGTGAAGCTTGTGCTATAGAGCCTTGTTGATATAAGTACATGTATTTGATTGCAATTTAGTATTTGAATATTGGAACAATAAAACAACATATATTGTAATGAATGATATATTAGATATGAGTCTTTCATTAAATAATTGTTGTGTTCTATATTAGCATGTTTGAATCCATGAATGACTAGGATATTCTTAATGTCCATAGTCATTCATAGTTGTGGGGTCATCTATGAGGTAACACTAATATGAGTGGATTGGTGGATTCTCATGGAGATGAGAATAGCAAAGAGCTGCTACCAACTTCATAGATACTTGATTAGGAGAATAAGTATTGGACTTAACCCACATCAAAACCACTTTGTGGATCGTAGTTAAGAGTGATGTTTTGATCAAGGTTGTATCTTTTTAATCTTAGACCTGAGATACATAATTGGGACTTGAAGTGTAGGGATTGTTGTGCTTTGATATGGTTTAACGTTGTTTCGTAAAAGGCAGTCATAACGGCCATCGTTGGGTATGACATAAACTACATTGATGGCCGTATGTAGTCAAAATGGGATTTGTATGTCTTATTCGTTGAGAGATAGACATCTAAGGCCTTACTAAAAGTTGAACACTAAATGAGATTCATCGTGATCCATATCTCATGTTCCACATGATGTCTAAGACAAATGAATAATTGATATCACACCTTTAGTAACAATTAAAGCTTAGAGCTCCTGGAATTGGCTGTTGATGAAATAACACCCTTCATATGTTGTTAGGAGCAGTAGCCCGTTGCTAGACATTAGCTACTGTCTATGTCAGTCTCTAATAAATCTTGTGCAACTGAGAGATTGTTGGATATATATGACCAAGAATCATTATGGAGTGATATTGCTAATAATATATGATCCTATAGGGTCACACCTTTATCAAGTTGACACATTTTGTATATTTATTATTAATATGATTATTAATAAATAATATCAATTCTTGTATTTTAATTAGGGAATAATTATTGTTTTATGAAAATAATAACTATAAGAGAGTATAACTAGTTATTATTTCATATGATATTAATTAATAAGTCATTCACAATATTTTGAACTAGTTGGATTCTTTTGTCTATTACCTAAAGACAAAGTTTATATTTATAAACTTGGAGTTTATAAAAAATAAAGAACTTTCTTCTTTTCAAGAGGTATGGCCAAAAATTTTAAAATATAGAGGTTGCTTTCAACTTCCATGTTTTGTCTCCCATGCTTCTAAAGGCTAGCCATTACTTTAGAGTATTTTAATGGTTAAACCTTACCTATCATGGACTATATAAGAGATGCATGAGGCTTGCATTTTGTTAAGAGTGAAACACTCTCTTCTTCCCTTCTTTCTTCTCTAAAACCATGAGTTTTATGACTCTTCCTCCTCTATCTTTTGAAGTTAGTTTCGTGGTTTAGAAGCTCTATTGAGTTGTCTCCTTTAGTGCTTATTTGAGTTAAACACTTAAATGTTTAAGACACTCAAGAATACAAGAATGAACTAACATTCCAAGTGCCTTACTCTTGATGATGGATACTTGTAGAGAAGATCATACACTTTGATCTTTGCTATCTTCATCAATACCCGAAAACCAAGTGGGTTCAAAGGCTTCAAATGTTATCTCTAAAACATCTTATGACTATTTTTTTTTTATTTCATTCTAACCTCTATAAATGGATCAATGATGGTTCGGTTTTGTTATAAACTAAAAATAAACTTGTTATTTTTAAAGTTTTCCGTTACCGGTTTTTATGAAAAATAAACTTTTATTTAGTATCAAAACCCTACATTATAAACACGTGCGTTAATAATAAAATAATTGATTAATGATAAGTCAATTGTGCTCATAAATGCGAAAATGATAACCATTATCTTTATTTATTGCATTATCACTTTTTGACTTGACTTTTTATTTAATTATTTATTTTATTTGTCAAATACCTAAAATGACTAGCCTTTACATAAAAAATATTATATATTAACTATTATGTTTGCATATCTTAAAACAATATATGCAAACCTATTGCTAGTTTGAATTGATGGAAAGTAGCCATAGATTGTCATTTGCTATGAGACTTAATCGGTAGTTTGATTTGGCGGCAATTAGCCATAGATTAGCATTCGCCATGAGACGTAATCTGTTGATTGTATTATTGTGAGTTTGAAAATTTTAGGAAATTGATTTGGTCCTTTAAGTCGAACTTGGGTTTTTATTTATTTATTGTGTTATATATATATATATATATATATATATATATATATATATATATATATATATATATATATATATATATATAGAGGTAGGTTCAAATGTTTCTCATATTTATTGTGTGTTAGAATGCACCAATAAGACTTCAGTAAACAATAAATGTATTTTAAATGATATCCATATTTATAATTCTTTTTTATATTAATTCGTTATTAATATCAATAATAATATTTTTCAGAATGAATTCATATATAAAATAATAAGACTGTATGTTAGGAGAACGAGAGTATACTCTACTAGAATACACCCTCATTCTTCATATTCCATACAACTTTATTATATTTTAAGTGAGTGAGTCCTGAAATAATGTTATTGCTGACATAAAAACCTAGATACGAATTCATTCTGAAAGAATGTTATTACTGACATTAATGAAGAATTTAATTAATTTCCATAAAGTGAAAATTATAATTATGGATATCATTTAATATACATACAATTATGGAAACCATTTAATATCTATCATTATTTAATTAAATAATAATATAATTTTACTAAATTCTTATTGGTGCATCCTAGCATACAATAAATGTAAAAAAAAAAAAAAAAAAAAAAAAAAAAAAAAAAAAAAACACTTTCACCTAGCCCTATATATATATATATATATATATATATATATATATATATATATATATATATATATATATATATATAGGGTTAGGTTATTTTGTTTTCACTATCTATTGTGTGCATGTATGATTGATTGTGGACCAATCATTTTAGTTATTTTAAGAAAGTAATTAATGCATATTACATGTTGAAAATATAATGGATATTAATTACATCTTCAGCATTTAATATACATTAATTACTTTATTAAAATAACTAAAATGATTGGTCCAGAATCAGTCATAGATGCACACAATAGATAGTGAAAATATTTGAACCTAACTCTCTCTCTCTATATATATATATATATATATATATATATATATATATATATATAGAGAGAGAGAGAGAGAGAGAGAGAGGTGGGTTCAATTGAAAAAATAAAAAAGGTTGAGAATGAGGGAATCATTCTCAGCCACTCATTTAATCTAAGCATAAAAAGACACGGTGACAAACTTGTAAATATGATATAATAGCCTTCAATCACAAATACGTTAGTGTAGAGAATTAGATAATATTTGAAATTCATTCTAATTGATCGTTATCATCCAAATTTCTCCTCCAACCTTCAACAATCATCCAGATTTCTTCAATTATATCATCGATCAACGTCATCCTATGCTAATCAATCATCAATCTTCGTTAATAACACGTTTATCAACAGCATTCAACAATTGACAACAAAAATTCGTTTTTTGCTCTTTCAATCCAACTTTCAATTCTGCTTGAATACGAGCATATCTTCAACATCTATGATTAATTATACTTCCAGCATCATTAGATCAATATCATCGATAATCAACAAAAAATTCAATTCATATCATTCATTCAACATCGATCATAAAATAAAACATCGAAATTAAGGTTTGAAAAAGATCAAATCATTTTTTGTTTGAAAATTTTCATATATTTCTCTATCAATCTACTATTTTGTAAGATTTAAATAGTCAAAGTATCATATTTATCACATTTTAAAAAAAGTTAACTTGTATGCATTCCAACTGCTTGATGAAATGCATAAACTAAATTACCACGTTATATTTATATATGAATATGTTTTCTCACCTGAATCACTATGTGATTATTAAAACACAAAACAAATATGCAAGTCTGTATGTTATTCATATGTGAATAACATATAAAAATTATATATATTTCTGAAAACACCTTGTAATATTCAGATATGAATATATTGTGCAATATTCACATATGAATATACCAACTATTATTCATAAGTGAATATACGATCTAATATTCACAAGTGAATATACTATGTACTATTCTCATGTGATATACCATGTAATACTATATGCAAATCTGTATGTTATTCATACATTTATAACATATAAAAATTATATATATTTCTTAAAACACCTTGTAATATTAATATATGAATATAGTGTGCAATATTCACATATGAATATACCAACTATTATTCATAAGTGAATATACGATCTAA